>NC_065450.1:199283374-199630374 GCF_917563875.1 Diabrotica virgifera virgifera | reverse complement strand
ATAAAATGTGTGTAGGTGGCAAAATATGAAAAAATTTATTTTGGGCCACCACTGTAGCTTTGGGGAGCAAAGAATGTAAAATGTGCATAGGTCATGATTTGTAGGTTACACTGTGTTGTTTTATTTTACATAAGTACTTTATCAATAAAACAAACTGATGACGAAAAAATAAACAAAAACTGGAGCCCGTCAAAGCATATATGAGGTTTACGGCGCCACTGTGCCGTAACGGTTGCTTAAACGAAAAAAATGAATAGGACCTAATTTTTAGAGTAAATAGTGGTCTTTAACCTTGTGTAAGTTTTGTTTAAAAAAATGAATAGGTAATGAGAAAATCGTGAAAACATGCTGGATAAGGTATAGGGGTAGTTTCTGCAGTATATTTTCAAGGATAGGGGTGGTTTGCGCAGGGATGTTGCAATAACCATATATATTTTTGAAAAGCACTATTGATGAAGCATATGCCCATATGGATCAAAAAGCAAAAAACAAAAAAAAAATTTCAACCCCCCATTTTATTTATTGTTTTTGGCTACAGGGGTTCCACTAGGAAATCGCTTTTAGTGTCCATGCATGGGTAATAATAACTTGCACAAAATGATATATGAAGCATATTAATGAAGGGCATTGTGTGTGAAGGATTCCAAGAAAATCACTTTATTTATTAATTCTTCTTTTTTTTGGGTGGTTCCGGGGAAAAAATGGGGGTGCATTATACAAATTTGTAAATAACACCAGTACATGGGTAATCGCTGAAAGTCTTTTTACTCTAGCATAAACGGTTCAGATGGTATAAAAAGGGGTTTTTTAAAATGTAACACCCTCTAATTAAAAAAAGGGCAATTACCCTAAAGTGAAACCTATACCAAAAAATCAATCATCTATTTGTGAATAATTTCCGCAGCATTTCTTTTTAATTTCCGTTACAGTTAGGGAAAAATATATTTTTTTTAAAAACATATTTTTTAAAAACTTGTCAACTTTGGGGCGCCACCCTTGCTAAACGGTGGATGATAGAGAGATGCTGTCGGAAATAAATCGTAGAAAATATAGTCCTCTTCATATTTCTATAAAAGAAATTTTTTGTAAAAGGTACAGGAAGGGCTACGTTCTGCAAAAACCATAAATTACCCCCTTTAAAGGGGTGAAAAGGGGGGTTCCGGGGCGAAATTTTTTCAGAAAAAGTTAGTCTTATAATAAGCACCCCTTGATATGCCAGAAAAAAAATAAAACCGGACTTGTGTCCATTTTGCAAGGTTCAACCTCTGTTTCCTACACTACTTGGTGGTGGAAGCCACCCCTTCTCGGGGGTGAAAATTATTTTATCAAAAATCGATTTGAGGACAAATTCCAAGCAAAATTTGTTATGTTTGAGTTATTTGTTGAGTTATTGAGGATCAAAGATTTTATTTTTTTGTAAAAAAATGCATGCTTTAAAGCTGTTTTTCACGTATAACTCAAAATCTATAAGCTTTTACAAAAAAGTTATTATTACCAAAATTGAAGATAATAAAAAAATGAATACTCCTCACTTAAAGAACTAAACTAATGTTTAGTCAAAGTGAGTCGTGGGTAATTGAATGTAAATTTTTTTCGACGAGTACTCAAATCTAAGTATTCAGGCTTAAATAACGGGAAAACGATGCATTTTATAAAATTAACCTGTTAAGCACTTGTCAAAGCACTTCGGATTACCTATCAATTGAGCTTCAGAAGAAGTTAATAGCATTCAAATTAAGCAAGTTATGATGAAAATAAGAGAACCTTTCGAATTTTTTAGGAAAAAGTGAAAAATAAAACACGCCATTTCCACAAAAATTAAAAGTTATAGTAATCCTTACAATAATTTATTTATATTAGCTTAAGTAATGATTTCAACAATTTTGACCGGTTTATATTGAAAATTTTTTAAAAATTTTTATGTACTTCTAATTTAAAAAATCTGAATTTTTAAAATGATGGTAATTTTCATATATTCTTTTGATAATAACTCCAAAAATACTCAATATACGTAAAAAATAATATACATATAACCAAATTTTAGTTTTTTCTGTATCAAATATTTTACCTTTTGAAGTTATACTTCTTTAGGCACGAGGGTGAATTTTTACATTCCCTGGCGCATGCGCACACCGACAGTATATTAGTCAATTATCGTTATAATATAATATGACAGTATATTTAGTCGTTCAAACGTTATACGGGATCGTATTGGGTGTTAAAATCATCTGTCAATAGTTGTTGGAGATTATGGATCAACAAATGTTGTGTATATTAGTTTTTATTGTTGTGACGGTAGAGAAAAAAAGCAAGTTTATTATTGTAGTGACTTTTTAAAAGCGACAGGTACGTAATAATTGTAAATGTTTCAATATCCTAATAAAAATTACAGAGGTACCTACCTATTTGGAAAATTTAAAATGAACCTATCAAAATAGCATGTAATGCTTTGATTTACATAATTTGATTACTATCAAAATTTCTGTCAATATTCACTTAATTGTTTCACCTATTGTTTTCTTACTCTATGTTTTGCTGTATTTTAATATTTCAATATTCTACAAAAATCAAAATAATTTGATTAAATTCAGAACTGTCAAAAGTTTAAACCGTTTAGTTCGTCGATCTTCCCACATGATGCAGGTGTCTTCGTGGGTAGAAGTGTAAGATGAATGAATTCAAATACTAACTGCGCAAACATAAGCGGATTCGAACCCCAATAGAAACTTTTATTTTTTTTTGTTTCTTTTTATACATTTTATGATTGTAAGTATATTTATTATATAATTTTTTTTTCAGAAAATACGTATTTAGTTAAAAAAATTTCCGGCAATTATTGTTCAGAAATCATTTGTGGCATTTTTCAATGTGTTTGTGTGTGTTTTATTCTTTAATTTTTTTTAATTTTTGGTAGTAAAATTAGTTTAATATTTAAATAAAATATAAATAAACTGTTTTAAGTATATTAATTTCGTTGAAATCATATAATAGAACTATAACTTCTTACGTGCGTACAAAAAGTACACCACACTGAACGTGTTAAGAAAAAAACTTTCAAATCCGTATTTTTCCTATTCACCGGTATATTTTCAAGTATGACCTAATGTATGTCTTTTAAAGTGATACTGTAAAAAATAGTACAATAATAAACCAATTAAAGGAACGTGCCTTTGAGGAGGGCGTCTTACTTTTATGACACCAAATCCATCCGCTGATGCAGCGGTACATACACATACACACATACACGTCTTATTAAAGCTCATAAAGATTATTTTTCATAAATACACTGTATGTATGTACATCCTTTGTTATAAAGTTTTATGAACCTCAAAGCGGGTCATAAGACGTTGACGTTGGAGACGTTGGTGTGTCTACGAATTACAACATTCGAAGCAATTTCGAAACTTTTCAACAATTTTGAAATCCACGTGGCAGTTGTCAGTGGAATGGATAATACAGGAACGGGTCTTTCTATTTTTATTTAGCTTTATTCAATTTTATCAGTTTTCATCAAAATTTAGTTTTCGTTTAAGGTATGAAGTTGGTTATGTAACTGGATTTATTTTTATTTAGCGTATGGCCTACATCACCGAATAGGTAATTGATTAAATTTATGTATTATACAAAGTATCACAAACAGATGTCCAGTTTTTTTATATATTCGATTGACCCTTCGGTTGCCATTACAAAGTCTATAGGGTCGCCTGTGTATGCTCTGCGTGGGTAGTCCTGAATTATGTGTCTGATCGTTGTTTGTCTTGCAGCGCCGCAGTCACTAGAAGGCGAGAGAAGTTTACCCCATCTGTAGAGGGAGTCGGCGCATCTACCACAGCTTGTTCTAATTCGATTAAAGGCTGCCCAAATCTTACGGGGACGTTCAAATTCGCCAGGTTTTTCTAGGATGTCCGGTAGACTATGGTAACGCTGATCTGCCTTACTTTCCCAATCTTCTCTCCATTGGGTATTTAAGTCAAAGTTGGATTGCTGCAGCGCTTGAGCAGATTTTAGAGGGATAACCTGGATCGGAGACGGTTTCCAAGAATATCGGGGATGTCGTTGTGGACTAGAAGCTGGCGACTGTCCATTATTTTGTTATATTCTTTAACCAATGCATGTTCTTGGCGTAGGTTGGCTGGTACTATATTACTAAGGGTAGGTAGCCACATTGTAGGGGTGGGCTTAATTGTGCCTGTTATCTTACGCCTAGCACCGTTTAGTTGAGTGTCGACCAGGTGGGTATGCCTGCTATTTAGCCACACTGGTGCACAGTATTCTGCCACCGGATATATCAGGCCAAGAGCAGAGGATCTTAAAGTTGATGCTGTGGACACCCA
This sequence comes from Diabrotica virgifera virgifera, assembly GCF_917563875.1. Lineage (NCBI taxonomy): Eukaryota > Metazoa > Arthropoda > Insecta > Coleoptera > Chrysomelidae > Diabrotica > Diabrotica virgifera. The sequence continues at coordinate 199,626,040 of NC_065450.1, read as the reverse complement.
TGTAGTGCCGCAGAGTTTCTGTATTATATTGTTGCGTGTTTTCAATTGTTAACTGGAACCTAAAGGTAACTGGGCCCTATACTTCTAATTTCATAATCCAGCATTTTACACTTCCCCCACAATATAATATGATAGCCATCAACTCAAAGCTTCCGTTGCATCTAGTTCTTAAGCTCTGGCTATGAGTACCGTTACGAAAATTTACATGTGAAAGTATTTTTTTTTATAGAACCATAACAACGTTGGGTACTGACATAGTAAAAAAGATTGCATTAAGTGCAATAACACACATATTTTAAGATGAAAAGTGGGATGGTACAAGAAGAAGCATCTATAGTGTAATTTGTTAGAACATTTCGAGGTTATATAAACGAAAAAAAGGTTCAATTCATAGGTCCAAGTTGTCCGGGTAAAACTCTTTATATTAGGCAAATGGAACTCAAGTTTTCGGATAACTGGGTCTGTAGATTCCAGTAACCCAACATAATTATTGTATTGTAACTATTAGTTTGTTATAACGTTTATCTTTTTTTTAATTACTACACATGATACATTTTAAGAGCATGAGAGCGACAAGGGATACCTAAATATCTTTGCACATGGCAAAGACTCGACTCAACCCAAAAATGAAAATTCCTAAAACTGAGTCTACACTCATATTCGCCTATAATGAGACTTCGCCATCGTAAATTGTAAATTTCCTACAATATTAAATATCGCTCTATAAATAAACAGAAAGAAGTTTATTACAGGCGGTGAATTTATTACAGCACTGGGCTCGATAATAACACATATGTTAGGCATTTCTATATGCAGTCAGTTGGGGTATTTATTTAGCCATTACTGGGCTATAAACAGAAAAAGAAACATTCTTCGATTTCATGTTTCCTCGTTATAACCAAATATGCCTCGTTATAGAGGTGTTATAGTTCAATAAGAATTTCATGGGACATCTAGTGTTCATTTCATCCATTAGTTAAAGAATTACATTAAAATAACTCAATCGTGCACTTCGCCGAACGCTAGTTTACAGTGCGCCAATGTTTGTGAGAAGGGTGACTTTAGCATTATAAATAAAAAATTATGGAAGGTATAGATTTAATTTTAGAAAAATCTTTATATAATGTTTTTTATGTAAAATTTTCTGAATTTTTCAACGGTCAAGTCAGTTTTTTCTAAAATTTATATTTTCGGAGTTATTTAAAAAACATCGAATTTCGCAGTTCATTTGTTTAATAAAAAATGAAGCACCCACTTCTGGAGTAGAACTTTTTGATATGTTGTTTATTAAACATTTGTTAATGAAATTACAAAAAGCTCTATCTTGTTTGATTTTTTCCGAAGTGAAAATCTATATGCACTCCCCTAATATCTGATTTCATACATTGTTGTTCCAGTTCCAGATATTGTTGGCAAAGATCTATTACATTTTTTTCTTGTAGCAAATACCCTTTAGAGATATTTTTTCTTGTCTGAGTGACGAGTGTTCGTATTCGTAATCTTGTTCAACGTATAAATTATTTAATGTATTATCTAAATGTTAGTTTTATTGCACATACTTATATTCGCCATAAAGATTTTTATAGCTATTTGTGCAGTTGCATTTGTCATAAATAAAATTGTATAATTATTATAAAATTGTATTTAAAAATTCCTCTCTTTAATGATGAATTATACGTTTTACGACCTATGCAAAGCGTTAATGCTTTTTAATCCCCTTTTATACTTTACAACGTCTATATACGTTATGTAATCCTATAATAAACAAGGTTTATTGTTAATAAACGGATGATGATGATAATATGAAATATTTTAAAGTAAAGTATTAAATTTATATGAAAGTAAGAATTCTATTATCAACGTTTGGATCCTACGAACTCATTTTCGTTTATTGGTTCCAATAAAGGTTTATTTACACTTTATTTGGTATTGGGGGAGAGGAAAGAGAGAGATAGATAGAGAGGGAGGGAGAGAGATTAAATGAAACATTGTCAAGTGACCATTCTTTAGGCGTAAGTGCTGTTTCACATTATAAGAATTTTGAACGTGCGAGGGTTTTCTCGTGCGATAGTTTTGACGCACTTGTCCTTTTCACACAATAAGAATTGAGTCGAACGAAGATATTTTGCTATGTTGTTTGGTATATTATTTTTATTTACACTTTGTGGCTGAGGTAGGTACATGATACGATGTCTGATATGTATCATTACGATGTATCATTACACATGGGTATTTTTTGTCCATACTTTAGTCCTAATGTACTGTAATGCGTATTTAATTCATTTGCAATTTCTATTTTGTCAGTTATTATTTCTTATGTTTTTAATTAAAAGCCATAATTTGTTTTTATAATCATTGTTCTACTAAGTTATTTGTGGGATCTTGGATTAAATTATCTAATTAGCTCATACAATATATGTAATAAACTGTAAATAAACTATTCTAAATGGGAAATAAGCCACAATTGAACTAAAAAATGATTTTATTAACGTTTCGACATCCAAGTTGGGCGTCGAAACGTTAATAAAATTATTTTTTTAGTTAAATTGTGGCTTATTTCCCATTTAGACTAGTTTATTATAAAAATTCCACGAGAAAACAGCTTCAGAACAACATTACAATCTATGTTTTTCATGTACAGAATTTAAAAGACCCTCTGTCATCCATTCAATTTTAAATGTTGTTCCCCTCGTTTTAAATGTTGTTTTTAGATTAAGTATTTTCTATGGGAAATAAGCCACAATTTTACTAAAAAATGAATTTATTAACGTTTAGAATCCCAAATCGGGTTTCGTTGTCAAAATACAAAATACTATTAACCCGGCACCTGCCACGTGGGGTGCTACCAGCACCCCATAACATATTTTTATCAAATATTTGGTATTTCAAGTTTGGTAACCGAGCTGTGCGTCATAGTAGCTTTCTATAATATTATATAGCATATATGTGTTAGTGTTTGAAGTGGTTATTTAGTGTCATTCTGAACTTATAGCTCTAAAGTCGAATTGGGGTGTCATCATCTGGCACTTTAAGTTTTAATTTTTTTTTGTATTTTTGATAAACAGGTCAAATTTACATTTTTTATTGAAATAACTGATTTAAATTATTAATATAAACTCTATACTCACTAAATCTTAATTTTTTTTAGATATTTTACTTAACTTCATTTATTATGGCTTGGTACTTGCTAATTTGCTTAACACCTTTTTCATTTTATTTTTTAAATTTTATAACACATTAGTGGCTAATAAGGTAATAAAACATGTTTATTTATATTCTTGTGTTACTCAACACATTATTTTGTTTTTTAAACAAGTAGATCACACAAAATTTTTAAGGGGTGCTGTGAGCACCCCACGTGGCAGTTGGCGCCTTGCAAAGCCACGTGGCAGGTGCCGGGTTAAAATAAACAAAAATGTTGTTGCTAAGTAAAAAAAAATTCTTTTAATAATTTATTTAATCTGACTCATTTATATTGGCAATTCAGACGTATATTAAAGTAGAAGACTTTAAAATGATAACGCCAATATTTATGAATAAGTTAGAATAAGTGAACATCAGTCTTATATTAAAAATAGAGAATTTGATAGATCTCAAATATGTCAACACGCATGGAATAATGAACATAGAGTTCAGTGGAGAGATTCAAGTATAGTCCTGAAACAATCAGATAGTAAAAAGAGAAAAATCAAAGAAGCGGCTCTAATTATGCTAAATGAAACCAATTGTGTCGCAAATTCCTCGGTAGAATGCAGTAGGATGTGGTTACCCATACTGAAAGAGGAAGTCAATAGAAAGAAAATACTACGATTAGTAAGTCAATAACATATCGAGTTAGTACAAATTTTATATTTTAGTATTACTTATTGTATATCTATGTATTATTAATATTATTTATAATTTAAACATATTAAAGTCAGAATTTGGTATTAGTTTTTTGAAGGTAAATTAAATGTAAGACCAAATACTTACGATGTCGGGATAGTATCACGAGGTTTTTTCCTGGTTTTCCCTCGTGATTTACTATGGAATCTCTAACGCGAGAATTTTACTGTCATCGTTGCATTTGGTTGTCGTTTTAAAGGCAGATCACATGCTATGATTTTTTTGCGACAGATATTCTTGAGTTGGGATTGATTTCATGTAATCGAATGAACTATATTTTAGTAAAGTCGTCCCAGGAACGCAACTCATAAATATTGGCGATATCATTTTAAAGTCTTCTACTTTAAAATGTATAATATACGTCTGAATTGCCAATATAAATGAGTCAGATTAAATAAATTATTAGAAGAATTTTTTTACTTAGCAACAACATTTTTGTTTATTTTAATAGTATTTTGTATTTTGACAACGAAACCCGATTTGGGCTTCGAAACGTTAATAAATTCATTTTTTAGTAAAATTGTGGCTTATTTCCCATAGAAAATACTTAATTATAAAAATGCCACAAGGAAATAGCTTCAGAACAACATTGTTTTTAGATAATTTCACATAAGACGTGACCGCAGCCCTAATCCAGTTTTCACCGAGTTGTTTACCCTATAAAACTAAATATAATTTCGTAGAATAAAAGGTATATTTTATATGGAGCGAAATCAAATTATAGCGTTGTGTTTACTTTATCGTCGAAGAAAGAGAAATAAGAGGAACCTGATTTTTTTTTCTTTATCACCTAATTCGTCAAATTAATTAATTTAAATTAATTCGTGCCCTGTTAAGTGCACGGCATACACCATTCCAAGCATTTCTCGTCAAGTTTCTATCTTTATAATGTAGAAACTCTGGAAACTCGGGACATAGACTAAACACCGTTTTTTTCTCCTTAAAGAACAAAATTTATTAATTTTGAATACAATTATGACAAAATATTTACATACCTTAAAGAAAATCGGTTTTATAAGTCTTTAACATTCTAATCTTTAAATTAACAATAACAAATAATACATTAACAAGTTTAAACGAAAAAAATTAACAAATATGTAAGAAAATATTAAATTAGATTTTAAAATTGACGGAACAAGATTGATGTCAATTTTGTGTCAGAATATTTATTATTCTTCTATTTCTTTATGAATAGCCTTTTAGACTTTTACATACCAGGTTTTCATTATTACATCTCCCCCCCCCCCTTGAAAAGGCAAGAGCTTACTGCTATGGACAAAATTTTTCTGATTCCGACGATAGCCTCCATTTATTTCATAAATTGATGACGAAAACCTGTTTAAAACTTTGAATGGCCCCTTTCTTATCGGATCAAGTTTGTTTCTGTTAAGACGGTTACCATTGTTTACTATTGTTTTGTCCCAATGAACAGGTCTCGCTTCAATTAGTGTTAATAATATTTCACTATCAATCTGAGACATCATAATATAAAATATATGCACCTACTTGAAACAGCCACAAAGTGTAAATGAAAATAATGTACCAAACAACCAAAGAAACTACCTTCGTGCGACTGAACGACAGTATCATATGAAAGGATGCATTAAGTCCCCTATGCTACTGGGTGCGTAAAGACGGCACGGTTGCCGTCTGTTGTTGTAAGCGACGGACGGCGTAAACACGGCGACTTCACCGAACGTTCCAACTACCGTCTAGTGAGAAAGGCTCCATATGATTACATGAGAACCACCATTGGAATGTCGTCGTGCGTTCTAACCCTCGCACGTTTAAATTCTTATAATGTGAAACAGCACTTAACTGTTTGTAAGCGTAGAGTTTTTACAACTAATATTTAATATACAGAGTGGGCCAAATAAAAGGAGCCACCCCGATATTTGGCAGTATTTATTGGATTTTAAGAAAATAAAAAAACAGGTCAATTTTTGATCTAAGGGGGACACATTTTTACGGTACAAACATCTGTCATTTGTCAACTCCCTCCCTTCCACTTCCCCCACCCCTTATTTTTAAATAGGGAATAGGGGGCGTGTGCTAGCTCATTTGAAAGGTTATTCAATTCTCTATTCAGTAATATCAATATTGACATAAAAATTTATACAGGGTGTCCAACAAAAATTATTTTAAATTAAATTAATTGACACAAAAAGAAGAATGTATGTAATTTATTTAACTCAGAATACATTCTACTGCTGATAAAAAACAGAAAACAATGTTTATTTGATAAATAAATACTGTTTGTTGCTTAAATTCAATATTCAACCTACCAAGAGGCAGATGGGTGGAAGCTTGAACATTAAAATTAAGCAAAAAGCAGTGTCTATTTATCAAAAAACATTTTTTTCTGCATTCTGTCAGCAGTACAATGTGTTCTGAGTTAAATAAATTACATACATTCTTCTTTTTGTGTCAATTAATTTAATTCAAAATAATTTTTCTTGGACACCCTGTATACATTTTTAAGTCGATGTTGATATTACTGAATAGAGAATTGAATAACCTTTCAAATGAGCTAGCACACGACCCCTATTCCCTATTTAAAAATAAGGGGTGGGGGAAGTGGAAGGGAGGGAGTTGACAAATGACAGATGTTTGTATCGTAAAAATGTGTCCCCCTTAGATCAAAAATTGACCTATTTTTTTATTTTCTTAAAATCTAATAAATACTGCCAAATATCGGGGTGGCTCCTTTTATTTGGCCCACTCTGTATATGTTACAGTTCAAGGTGATTATCCAGTTGGAGTTGACTATTCCTAGTTTGAGTCAACTCAAACGGCTCGTTTCAGTAAAAGTTGATTCTAAATATAAAATGAAGATTTTTATTCAACATTTACTAGTAAAAGTAGACTCCAACTAGTTAAAGTATACTCTTCCCAATGCCATTTAGTAAAAGTTGATTCACACAAACAACCGATTCTAGAAATTAAATGTGGATATTAGGCCAGGAATTGAAGCATTTTCGCTCGCATTTTTTTCGTTTATCATGGATTTACTTGAAATTTTCACAGAAGGTAGGGAATAGCCCAAGGATAATTTTCTACATGTATATGTAGACATAATTTTTGTATATCATGCCGCTGTACGCTAAAACCTTAGAGGTGGTTGACACCCCATCTCGGGGCGAGAATTTTTCATTACATTTTAACCAGCGAAATCGATGGAAAATGTAATTCTTAGAAAAAAAATGTTCCTTACGTTTTCTTCGTAAAACTAATATTTTTCGGGGTATTCGCTGTTGAAAGTAACAGTTTTTCGACAAAAAAAATCGACTTTTTAGAGGGTTTTTGAGAATAACTCAAAAAATATACAGTGAATAAAAAAACTGTAGGTTTAAGTATAAAATTAGACCTTTCAAAAAAAGTTTCTAGCATAAAAATTGAGCGACTTATGATCAAAATAAGGTCGGTACCTACTTTTTTTCTACTAAAAAATCAGTGAAAACTACCCTCCTAATTCAAATTGATATTCGGCCTTCTGTAATTCTTTTTATATAAGTATGTATTATCATCAATACACCCAAGAAGTTTGACCTATTTAAAATTTAGAAAAATTGGAGTTAAAAGAGATAAAATTGGAGATTGGAGACATAAATTTTTTTTGAAAGTTCGTCAAATATCTCTTATTCAAAATATCTCCGAAAATATTAGAGATGCAAAAAAGATTATAAAGTATGTATTAAAAGGTATCTTTTTTAATAACTAAAATTAACCTTTGCAAAGACTTTCTTTACAGTGAACATTTAGCGAGGTATAGCTGCTTAAAACCTCTATTTACAAGCAAACAACTCCTTATTCGAGCCCTTTAACTCACCCTACTTAAAAACTAAGAGATCTTACGGAATTTCATTTACAAAGTCTTTATATATAATTTAGCTCTTATAGCTATAAGATAGCCCACCAGTTATAGAAAAAGACGAAGATGATATCGATCTCGATGAAGATGACTAAAAAACTATTTGTCTTTGTAAATTCTTATTTTTGTGTAAATAAATGTTTGTACGTAATCATACTTTTTTTTCTGTATAGATCTATTAAATTACTTATAAAAATTGCAATGTTATTAAGGGCGATTCTTAAGGGTTGAAGTATTATGATATTATATCCTAAAGCATAATACAGTCATTATTTAACCAATCAAAACCAAATTTTACCCATATTAAGGTTTACAATGTTTTATATAATTTTTGACAATAAGGGGTAGTTTACACCCCTAAAAATAATCAACGCCCTTGGGCATGATGTAGAATATGAAGTACAGGGTGAGATGATCCTAATCCCAAATTTTTATGCAAATCGATGCAAGCCGAAATCATTCTTTTAGGATAAATAATTTTTTTATATATAGCTCCAACAAGGGTGGTTTTAAGAGTTGAAATATTATAATATTATATCCTAAAGCATACAACAATGATGATTTAACTAATAAAAACTAAATGTTGACCATATTAAAGTTTAAAATGTTATTTTATAATTTTTTACAATAATTAGGGGTAGTTATCACCCTTAAAAAACCAAAAGCGTACAACGGCTGAATATAGAAAATGTACTAGAGGGTAAAATGAGCCTAATCCCAAATTTTTCGTACAAATCGATGCTGGACGAAAAAATTGCGAGGGTTTTCCATTTTTTCAGCTTCATTTCCTGGCCTATATGTTCAAATCATGATAAGTAGTTGAAACGGTCAAAACAAAGAGACGCACAGTCATCAACAAAACATGTGAGATTATACTCGTATAATCAACATTTACTGAATCGATCCAGGAATAGTCAACTCAAACTAGTAAAAGTTGAATTAAATTTTTCAAATCAACTTTTACTGCTCGTTTTAGTTGGAGTTGACTCGAACTAGGAATAGTCAACTCTTACTGAGAATCAACTTGAACTGTAACATATATAACTAAATATTTCAGAATAAAAGTGCCGTCCAAATATGTTCAAATTGGTCAATATTCTTGACCATAACCCTCAATGTGTTTGTGGTTGTCTAGATATGTCCTTTCATTCAGACATCTCTTGTGCTCTTCTATCCCATTGTCTTAAATTCATAGTTTTTAGGTCGTCCTCCGCGTCATTCAACCATCTCGTTCTGAGTCTTCCTTTTTTCGTCTTCCTGTCGGCTTCCATTGCAATATTCTCTTTGTTGATTTGGATCTTTTTGTGTCTGGACATGTCCAAGCCATAGCAGTCTGTGGCTTTTGACATATCTTACAATTTCGTGCCCTTCACGCAAATAATTAATCTCGTCGTTTCTCCTAATTCTCCATGAGCCGTCTTCCTCTTGCACCAGACGCCGTGTGCTTTTCTCAGAATCTTTCACTACTCTACAATGTCATGAGTTTCGCTTCTTCTTTTTTTGCTATTACCCAGGTCCCAAAAACCATAAATTACTACGGATCTAATCAATGTTCTGTAGATAGTCATTTTGGTTCTTTTGTCTAATAATTTCGATGTCATCAATCTTTTATTTGCATAGTATGTACGATTCCCACTAGAAATACGTGCATTAATTTCGCTATTACTTACGGAATTATTTTGGTTCATTTCAATGTTCAGTGATATAGTTGTCTATTGCTGTATTATTTTCATTGTCAGCTGACCTTTGATGGTCATGTACTATGTACTGGTTTGTGTTTCGCTTATTTTAAGCCTTCCTCTTTCTTGCCTAGGGATCTATTTCCTTGAACACTTTCATTAGTGGTTGCTTGCTCATGTCCGTCCCTGGCGCTTTATTGATTTTTAGTTTCTGTAGTATGTGAACCACTTCTTTATAACTCAGTGTAGTGCTTCTAGTGCAGTTCTGCATTTATCATCATACTTGTCTATTGGCTTTTCCGATAGTTTCCTCTGCAGAATCCGTTATTATCTATTGCTTTTAATTATCTCCATTTCTCCTCTGTCGTACCTTCAGCTCAGGTTCCGTTAAGTGTTATTTGGACAGCATTTTGGTATTCTTGTTGCTTTGTTAGGTTTTTGAATCCTTGAATATTCCATTTTTCAATTAGACTATTTTCTGCCGCAATTTTGCTTCCACAAGATAGTAAACTGAGTCAGAGTTCCTACCGCGATACGTTCTGTTCTGACATTAGTTATGTCTGTTGACCATCAATGTGAAATGAGAATGTTGGTCAATCTGTTTGGCTCGTTGCTTCCTGGTATTTTCCATGTTCCATTATGGAGATCTTTTCTCTGGAAGTTAGTACTAACAACTACATAATTATTTGCTGCTGCGAATAGTGCAACCCTAAGTCCATTTTGACAGAACATTGGCAAATACTGAGAGCAATTGTAGTCCTTTCTCTAGAAGAGAAAGGATTATCAACGAACGCATTAGAGAAAGAATGGGAATCAAACGAACAATCACTGACGACTTATCAACAAAGCAACTTATCTGGTTCCATTACAAAGAATGGATAAACAATAAATACCAAAAGAAATACTAAAATGGCAACCAATAGACAAAGAGGTAAGAGGAGGAAACAGAAGAGGGCCAATGGAGATGGAACAACCGGGGAAGTGGTGTTTGAAAGTCGGAAAACAACGGAAAACATTATAAACCGACATGTAGTAGTAATACTTAGTAGTAAAAAATAATAAACTGACTATTTATCTCGTTAGGAGAATTACAAGTCTTATTTGAAGTGTTAACCAATTAAAATAAAAAAATCCCCCACATACATCGAGAGATACAATATAGAATCAATGACCTCAGAGAGCACAAATAGATTGTATGAAAGCAGGCTGACAAGCAAATTGGAAAACATTAATATGCACAACTGTGAAGTAGAAGAATGCTGGAATGAAATCAAAAACTGCATCCAGCAGGCTGCGGAAGAGTCTATCGGCAAAAAAAACAAACACCAGCGCAATAAGAAACAACAAACCATGGTTTTGTCAAGAAGTCAAAGAACTCGCAGAACAAAAGAGAAAATGCTATCTGTGTTACAAAAGCACCGGAACGCAGGAACAACGCGCCATATATATAGAAACAAGAAACAGAATAAATTCGCGAATAAGAGCAATAAAAAGAGAGCATTGGATCAAGTTCACAAGTGACATGGATCACGACATCTATGGCGCACAGAGGAAAGTTTGGAAAATGCTAAAAAACAGAAAAAACCAGTAACAATTTGTACATACAAAGGGGATACCAACTGAGACATGGGAAAAATATTTCAGAGAACTCTACAAAGGTGAAGACGCCAATGACGAACACGATTACAATATAGAAGACAGGTATATCACTAAAGAAACTGAAGTAGAAGCGAGAATGAAGATCTTAAAGAATAGACGATCGCCAGGTACTGATGGAATACCGAACGATCTGCTGAAATACGGCGATCAGAAACTCACTAATTGTCTCACAACATTGTTTAACAAAATCTTAGACAGAGCAGAGATAACACAAGAATGGCACACCAGTATCACAATACCCATTTTTAAGAAAGGACAAAGATCATACCCGGACAACTACAGAGGAATAACTCTCTTAAATACGACAATGAAGTTATTCACAGGCATACTCAAGGATAAATTGAAGTTACAGATAAAGAACAGAGAAGAACAGCAAGGATTCAGAAAAGACAGGTCGACGACGGATGCAATATTTGTCTTGAAACAGGTGAAAGAGAAGTCGATAGAATATAACAAACCTGCATATATTTGCTTCGTAGACCTAACGAAAGCATTTGACAGAGTCAGACTTAGCGATATAATAAAGAAAATTAAGCAAAAAAGGATACCGACAAACATTGTCGAAGTCATAAAACAAATGAACAATAACAACACGACAAAAATTAAAACAAACGACACCACTACGGCCAACATACCAAGACCAGGAGGAATCAGGTAGGGAGACAGCCTCAGTCCATTTCTATTCAATAATAGAAGATGTGGAATCGCTACAACTAGGATACAGACTCGATCACAGTAGAATCAGTATAGTGTGCTATGAGGATGATGCAGCCCTGATTGCAGAGGACAAGGATGACCTACAAAGACAACTTTATCGATTATATCAAGCATGTCGACGACTCAACATGAACATATCCAATATCCACGCAGACAACAAAAATGCATTATAATTGCGAAAGACCCAATTAGATGCAAGCTCGTGGTAGAGGGGAAACCCATAGAACAGCTAAACCAGTTCAAATATCTAGGTGTAGAGTTATCATGTTATCATGATCCAGCCACAGACCTAAGAGGACAAATTAACAAGGCCGCTGTCTTGTACGGATGTTTGAGAGATGTGGTCTGGAATAACCCATATATGAGAATAGATAGCAAAGTTAGAATTTATAAAACTTGCATCAGACCTGTTTTATGACCTATGGCATTGAATCAAGAGAAGACACCAATAAAACGAAAAGCATGCTAGGAACAGCTGAAATGAAGACACTAAGAGCAATAGCAGGGAAGACAAGGAGGGATAGAATACGAAACAACATCATCAGGGAACAATGTGGCGTGCAAGATGTTGTAAGATGGGGTAGGCAAAGACGAAGAGAATGGTTCAGTCATGTAAAAATAATGGAGGGGCACAGACTACCAAGAATTGCCCTAGAAGGAAAACCAGCAGGCAAGCGTCCACCGGGGAGACCACCAAAAAGATGGAGAGATAGCTGGCAGTCTACCTCTCAAGAAATACTTCAACGTCGGAATTAATAGATCGACAGATCTACAACAAGTATAAGAAGAAGAAGAAGATTTGGGGTGTTGCTTTATCGAGTAGAATCATGAAAGCTAAAAATATAAAAAATAAATCGAATTGAAGCAATGAGGTTGTGGATGCCGAGACGAATGTACAACTCACATAGCCAACTGTCTTGTACAACTCACTTTTGCCAACACCAACAACAAAATATTAACAAGAGTTAACAAGAATGTTCTTGTAAATGATATACTGCACTGTGAGAAGTTTTTCCGAGAAAATGTTTCATAGGTAATAAAACAGGCCTTCTGGGAAAACTGTCTTTGTCCTTTGGTAATAGTTCGCTATTCACGATCTTCTCGCTGTTTATATAGCTCTCTTCGCATATTTGCTTCTATTTTAAAGACTCATAAATCACACAAATATCAAATTGTTAATTCTATTCCACGCCGCTGCGCTGCAGTTTATTCACACGGCTCATTAACCGCCCAGACATGAATAATAAAAACCATGTACGAACCTATTCTTAGGCACAAAGTGTGAGAATATTATTGGTAAGAAGAGGCAATGGCATTTTGTATATTATTATACACATAGGCAGGTATGGTATGACGTACCCGCGTACGGTAGTCTATAACAAGCCAGCAAGTGGACCCATATGGAGCCATCTTCACCCACCAACTACCTGCTTACCCGCTTCGTATTCGTATTTTTGATCTTTTAAAAGAGTCCACTGGCGTGTCGAACGATCGGTCACAGGTGACAGAATTGAACGTTTTTTATGACAGAAAAATAAGCCGAATTCTACAGGGTGATTAATAACTACGTGCATACAAATTTTTAAATAGGACACCCTGTATCTTTTCTCATATTTAGATTTCTTTCATAATCCCAGTTCTTACTATATGGAGTTTGACACTGCTAGGGCAGCGTTTCCCAAATGGTGGGTCGCGACCCGGTACCGGGCCACGAAAGCAAAATGCCGGGTCGCCTCGCCTCGCCGTTTCACATGAACATCTTCTTTTAGACTGCGAAGTGCGTTGACTATCAAAAGGGAATGTTTAAAGAAATTTTTTTTTGAATTAATTGAATAATTCAAGGAAGAAATGTCAATATTCTTAGAACAACATCCACCAACGGCTAGGGATGCAATATTTCAATTTAAAGACAGTTTTCATGATGCCAATCGGTTAATCAAGGTAGCGTATATTTGTTATATTTTTGACTTCTTCAAGAATTTAAATACGACATTACAAGGTAGCAATGTAGTACAAGAGAAGCTGGAAGCTGCAATAAAAACATATTTGCTTAATTTGTGGACACGTTGCGCGGAAGCACAAAATTACAAATCTAACAGAACTACAAAAAGAGTATAATGTGAATTCATTACCGAATGTTATTTCAGTGGCTTTTAAAGAACACCTGCCAGGACTGGAGGCAAATCTGAAGGAATATTTTCCCCCATCCACAGCAACAAAGCATAGATAAGGAATCCATTTACAATAAACGTAGAATCCGAGACAGGACTTGCGGATTTAGATATTGAGTCAGTAATTGAACTATCTTGTGATAGGGTACTCAAAGACATATTTGACAGAATTCCACTGATACATTTTTAGCGGTCCTGGCGCCAAAAGTACCCAGTTTTAGCAGAAAAAGCGATAAAGTTTCTAATTCCTTTCGTTACGACCTGTAAGTGTGAGGCAGGGTTTTCACTGTTCAACACTGGTTTTCCTCAAAAATAAATATAGGAACCGTTTGGAAGTCAAATCGGCCGGAGGATAAAATTAACATATTTTTCTCCAAACGTGAAGTTTTCAGTTAACCAGAAACAACTGCATACTTCTCATTAAGGTGATACAGTAGCGATCAACAGGTAGCCAAAACGCGTTCCAAGATTGCGGTTGTAATTTTGAATATTTTTTCGAGATATTTGGCACACGTATTCGTAATATAATAAAGAATGACGGTACAGAGCCCAATTTGAAAAATATATTAATATGTGGAAATTACTCTATAATTAAATACAATATTAAAAAAACGAGCCTGTACCGCCATTAAGAAGAACAAAAAAATACACTTTCTTCAAATAAACTTTTTTATCCGATGCCTAGATTTTGTGCCATTTTGGAACTACTAATGAAATAAAAAATTTTAGTAGTTCCAAAATGACACAAAATATAGGCATCGGATAAAAAAGTTTATTTGAAGAAAGTGTATTTTTTTGTTCTTCTTAATAGCGGTACAGGCTCGTTTTTTTAATATTATATTTAATTACAGAGTAATTTCCACATATTAATATATTTTTCAAATTGGGCTCTGTACCGCCATTCTTTATTATATTACCAATACGCGTGCCAAATATCTCGAAAAAATATTCAAAATTACAGCCGCAATCTTGGAACGCGTTTTCGCCACCTGTTGATCGCTACTGTTTCCTCTTAATAAAGTATTTGATTTTTATTTTGTTTTGTTACATTTTTGTTTGAGCTAATGATTTTCTTTAATATATTAAACTGTAGTAGATATTTAAATATGTTTCTTTGTATATGTTCCTGCACGCCAGGATATGCAAAAAAAATTCGTGGGTCACGAAGGATAACCACAAAAATAACCGGGCCACGGAAAAATAAGTTTGGGAAACGCTGTGCTAGGGTATTTAATGAATTATCGCCATAGTTATTTTGATATCGCTGTGAGATAAGCACCCTTTATATAAAAAAGATTTTACTATTTTCCCGTATTAAAGAAAGGACACCGCACACGAAAGCGAAGAAGACAAGAGGGAATTCAAAAACTTACAATTCACGGCCCCGTCTGTTCAGCTGGTAAATTCCAACGGAAAATGGACCTAGTTACTCAAAGGAGTAAAACCAATATAAAATGAAACAAAAATGTATACCATTTTTATTCAGTTGCAATGCGAAGGCAAAACTGTCTTATTTTTCACTTGGAATAGAGAGCGCAAACCAGCACTCTAAATCGACGATTTTCGACTCTATTTGGAGTCATCATCAGAGAGGCGTAGGTTTGCCGCTCTTTGCCCCAAGTTACGAAACTCCGAGAGCTTATCCCCGCATTGCAACTGACGTTTATGGAGTAGGTGTCTAACGACATCTGGTAACTGAAAGTCGAAGTTTTAAAGTTTTCAACCTAATAGAAATATTAAAAATAGGTATGGAAAAATATTAAAAATATTCCTAAAAGATATTTAATTGAAAACTTATTGGACCATTTTCCTGGTAACACCCCCATGGCTTCTAAAAATTGCAAGCCAGATGGATGCTGAAGCGAAGAAGAAGCGAAGCCAGAAAGTAAGACAGTTTTGCCTTCGCCTTGCAACTGAATAAAAATGGTATAAATTTTTATTTCATTTTATATTGATTTTACTCCTTTAAGTAACATAGGTCCATTTTCCGTTGGAATTTACCAGCTGAACAGACGGGGTCGTGAATTGTAAGTTTTTGAATTCGCTCTTGTCTTCTTCGCTTCAGCATCCATCTGGCTTGAGAAGCCATGGAGGTGTTACCAGGAAAATGGTCCAATAAGTTTTCAATTAAATATCTTTTAGGAATATTTTTAATATTTTTCAATATTTTTGATATTTCTATTAGGTTGAAAACTTTAAAACTTTGACTTTCAATTACCAGATGTCGTTAGACACCTACTCCATAAACGTCAGTTGCAATGCGGGGATAAGCTCTCTGAGTTTCGTCACTTATGGCAGAGAGCAGCAAAAAATGTGGGCCAATCATACAGAATAAGCCAAATAAAAACGGAACATATGCAGTTAATACAGTGTATCGGAACTACGTTTGAAATAGTCGACCAATATAAAAGTTTGACACACATAAATCATAGCAACTCAACTACCTGTCTTCTTTTAGGCTACGGCTACGGCCAGACAAGCGACAATTTACGGCGCCATAAGAGCAGTAAAATGAAGCGCGAAAATTGGTCCCGCGGTGAGTGTAGTGGATGGCCAGACTGAGCTGTAAAATATCGCGAAGCAATATCGAACGGGTCCATCTTCAGCGTCGTGTCGCAAACAAATGGACCTAGGTCCAAATTTGTAGCTCATGTAGCCACAACCACGACCAAAACACTATTTACATCTCGCGACACGCCGTAATTTACATCCCCGTCTGGCCATGTTTTTTACTGCAGTTACTGCCACTTCATTTTACTGCTGTTACAGCGCCGTAAGAGCAGTAAAATGAAGCGGCCGTAAAAAGCATGACCAGATGGGGATGTAAATTACGGCGTGTCGCGAGATGTAAATACAGTGTTTCGGTCATTGTTGTGGTTAGATGAGCTACAAATTTGGACCCAGATCCTTCTTACCAGGACCCATTTTCGTGCTTCATTTTACTGCTCTTGTGGCGCCGTAAATTGTCGCTTGTCTGGTGGTAGCCTTAGCCTAAAAGGAGACAGGTAGTTGAGTTGCTAGGATTTATGTTTGTCAAACTTTTATATTGGTAGACTATTTCAAACGTAGTTCCGATACACTGTATTAACTGCGTATGTTCCGTTTTTATTTGGTTTATTCTGTATAGTCCCGATATACATTGAATACCACACCAAACATTTATATACCACCTAGTTTGACTATGACTGTTAATAAAGTAGGAATTGGTTGATGCAGGGTAATGAAAATTAAGCCGATTCACTGTTTCATTTTGTGAAATGTAGTCTAATCTCCAAACCCATCTATACCTGTACCTATGTAAATAGTACCCAACTTGAGCAAGTCGACAAATTGTTTACTTTGAATATGTTAAATTCTAAAGTAGGGAGTCACGATGAAATTAGATCCAGAATAGAACAGGCCATTGCCGCTTTTAGAAGGATGTCCAAGGTACTATGTATAACAGAGACATAAAATTGGCATTAAGGATCAGATTTCATATTCTTCGAATTCGTTGCTACGTATTCTCGGTCTTACTTAATAGTGTCTAGTCTTGGACTGTGAATAAAATTCATCTGAATTGCCGTGGTTTTCGAAATGTGGTGATATAGAAGAATTTTAAAAGTTTCTTGGGAAGAGAAGATTCGAAACTACACAATACTAGATAGTCCAGAAAGCCACTGCGCATCCGCTAGGAAAAATATTCTAATTCAGATTTTTTGCACAATCTTACTCAAAAAGGTCCCCTTTTAACAAATTTGCATGTTGCCAGGTCCAAAAGTGGGTCAAAATTTTTTTAAACGTTTTTTTTGTTTTCTTTCTAAAATTATTTTTTTTTGCATCGAACAAAGTTTTTTAGGTTTTTTGGATCATTTCAAACAGAAAAGGTCTTTACTGACTTTTCTTTAAAATTGATAGTTTTTGACATATAAGCGATTAAACATTTAAAAATTGCGAAATCGGCCATTTTTAACCCTCAAAAACTATGTGAAAAACTGAAAATTTTGATGTTGCCAAGGTAAGAAGATATTCTTTGAACATCGATTGATGAAATCCCGAAGAGTTTTTTGCAATACAATATCGAAAACCCCTTTGTTTTTTAATTGCCAATCAAGCAGCCGCTTGATTGGCTACCGTTGAATGTATATGTAACATGCGTAAATATATGTGCGGAAAAATATTTCCATTCAATTTTCTTTCACCATCTTGCTTGAAAATATCCCCTCTTAACAAATTTGTATGTTGCCAGGATCAAAAAGTCAAAAAATTTTTTAAACGTTTTTTTTGTTTTTTCCTAAATCTAATTTTTTTGCATTGGACAATGTTTTTTAGGTTTTTTGGATCATTCCAAATAGAAAATATTTTAAGTGCCTTTTCTGTAAATGTGATAGTTTTCGAGATATAAGCGACTGAAAATTTAAAAATTTCAAAATCTGCCATTTTTAACCCTCAAAAACTATGTAAGACACCGAAAATTTTAATGATACCATGGTACGTAAATATTCTAAGAATATCGATTGATGAAGTCCCGAAGAGCTTTTTGCAATACAATATCGAAAACCCCTTTGTTTTTTAATTGCCAGTCAAGCGGTCGCTACACTATTTTTAACCGTTGCATGTATGCAACATTGTATGTAATATGCGTAAATATAATATGTGCGAAAAAATATTCTGATTCAATTTTTTTTCACCATCTTGCTTAAAAAGGTTCCCTATTAACAAATTTGCATGTTGCCAAAATCAAAAATGTGTTAAAAAAATTTTGAAGAATTTTTTTAAACTTAAAATATTCTCCGATTACATATTAAATACACATGCAACGGTTGAAAATAGTGTCGGTCCCGCTTGATTAGCAATTAAAAAACAGAGGGGTTTTCGATACTGTATTGCAAAAATATCTTTGGGATTTCATCAATCGATATTCTTAGAATATCTACGTACCTTGGTATCATTGAAATTTTTGGTGTTTCACATAGTTTTTGAGGGTTAAAAATGGCCGATTTTGCAATTTTTAAAATTTCAATCGCTTATATCTCGAAAACTATCACATTTACAGAAAAGTCACGTAAGGTCTTTTCTATTTGGAATGATCCAAAAAACCTTTGTCCAAACATTTGTCCGATGCAAAAAAAATAGTTTTAGGAAAAAACAAAAAACAAACGTTTCAAAAAATGTTTGACTTTTTGATCCTGGCAACGGTTTTTACTGTAAAGAGACCGAAATCATTAGACCGAAAGCAGTAGACCGAACTCATTAGACCGAAAAGCACTTTACCGAAACTTCACTAGACCGAACAGCAGAAGACCGAAAAGTTGTTCTTTTTACTTGTCGCAGTACCTAAAAGAGATAAGAAAATGTAATTACAACTAAATGTTATTTGGATGGTTATTATAAACAGTTAAAATGGTGTTAACGTCACTCTACCCTAAATTTATTTTTACCCTCACTAATTTGTTTAACGGATGAAAATTATTTCATATCAGACTGTTTTACACAATCTATAAATATATAAAATAATACAAAAAAAATACAATAAACAATAAGACAGATATACAAAATCTTCGCATAATTTACTGCAATCTTTTTTAATCTAAAGTCTAGTGAGGTTTCGGTAAAGTGCTTTTCGGTCTAATGAGTTCGGTCTACTGCTTTCGGTCTAATGATTTCGGTCTAATTGTCGTGTACCCCTGGCAACATACAAATTTGTTAAGAGGGGACATTTTCAAGCAAGATGGTGAAAATAAAATTGAACCGAAATATTTTTCCGCACATATTTATATTTACGCACGTTACATATACATGCAACGGTTGCCAATCAAGCACCCGCTTGATTGACAATTAACAAACAAAGGGGTTTTCGATATTGTATTGCAAAAAACTCTTCGGGATTTCATCAATCGATGTTCAAAAAATATCTTCTTACCTTGGCAACATCAAAATTTTCAGTTTTTCACATAGTTTTTGAGGGTTAAAAATGGCCGATTTCGCAATTTTTAAATGTTTAATCGCTTATATGTCAAAAACTATCAACTTTAAAGAAAAGTCACTAAAGACCTTTTCTGTTTGAAATGATCCAAAAACCCTAAAAAAACTTTGTTCAATGCAAAAAAAAACAAAAAAAAAAACGTTTAAAAAAATTTTGACCCATTTTTGGACCTGGCAACATGCAAATTTGTTAAAAGGGGTCCTTTTTGAGTAAGATTGTGCAGAAAATCCGAAACGGAATATTTTTCCTAGCGGATGCGCAGTGGCTTTCTGGACTAAGAACTTCTCAGCAAGACTACTAAGATTATAAATAGCACCAAGAAGAGAAAGCTGGAGTACCTACTTCGGATATGTAATGAGAGTTTCTAAATACTCGTATAGGTTGCTACAAAATATTATGTGAGGGAAAATAGCAGGCAAACGCAGTCCAAAACGAATAACGACTTCATGGTTGAAGAATTTGCGAGATTGGTATGGTATTGATACAAGCATGCTATTTAGGGTGGCAGTGAATATAATTAAGATAGCTATGATGGTAACCAACGTTCTAAAAGGGCATAGTACATGAAGAAGAATATTGAATATTAAGAAACTATTAAAAAATCGATACATGAAATACGCTCCCCTACGCTTTTCACATACAAACCAGCACGCCACTGGTCGATGGATGGTCGAAAACTGGCCAAAACCAGTCGTGTCGCTATGCAGATTTGACGACGCGACGTTTCAATCTTAATCGACAAGATAGCAACCTGCAACTTGGAACGCTGATGGATTTTTGATTGGCTGATTTTATCTATCGATTAAAATATTTCTCGTACTGGACAGTAACCTGAACCTGGTGGCTAAGTGGTTTCGGTAAAATTGGCCTGGAACGAATTGTTGATATACCTACTAAACGATATTAAAAGTCTTAATACAGGTAAATGTCGATAAATCATGTCTGATGAGATAGATATACGAGGTTCATTTGTTGAATATATCAAAGAAGAAAGTGAATGGGTCGTTGGCAGGTTGAGATTGTAGATTCTGATGATACCTAAAGAAAATTATAAAGAAATGGGGAGATGGTAGACAGAAAAAAAAAACAAAATAATAAGGTTAATGTAAAATTCGGGTATAAAAAGATAAATTACATAAGCATGGATATTACACAGGGACACTCAGGTGAAGTAACAGAAGAAATAGCCGTAGAAAGTGGACTCAGACAAGGTTGTGTATTATACCCTTCCCTATTTCTTATTATGAAGACTGGGTAATGAGAAGTAACTTACGATCGAACAGACATCAGATTTTTACTTTATTCAAACAGTTAGATCTTGAATTTCCGGATGGCATGTGCCTGCTAACTTGATTGACAAGTTGGCACAGTATTACGACATGGCCGAACTCCGAATAAACACAGAGAAAACCAAACTCCTAAAAAATAATAACTACTCAATATATAATATAATGATAAACGGTAAGGAAGTAGAAGTGGTAGCAAATTCACATAATGTATTTGGGGTCAGTTATGAAAAGAAACAGGAGTGTGAAAAGGATATACAGACAAGAATGGCTCAACATGATTTCAATGCTTTAAATAAAATTTGCCAGACAAACGAAATATCGGAAACAACAAAAATTAAAATCTTTAATAGTTGCTAGTTGCGTCAAAAGTATACTATTTTACGGAACAGAAACTTGAAAACAGGACGAAACTACAACTAAAAAACTGCAAATTTTTGTAAACAAATCTTTAAAGGAAATTCTGAAAATATACTGGTTCAAAAGAATAACTAATAGAAAACTCCGGGAAAAAATAAAGAACTCTAACATATATGCAGTCAAGGAAAAAAATCGGAAATGGATTGGCCATACTTTGAGGAAATATCAAAGCAACATAATGAGACAAACACTTGAATACCAACCAGAGGGGAAACGAAAGAGAGGAAGATCAGACAGTAGCAAAAATTTGGACTAAGATGGGGTGAAGTTAAAAACAGAGCAAGAAATAGAAGAGAATGGAAGGAACTAGTATACAGTTTATCCACAGAATAAACCAGAAAGAAGATGCGCTGACCCAGCCAATCACCAATCTTACACTTTTGGCCAAGAAACGCATAAGCGCTCAATATTCTTCAAGGAGGGATGGAACTAGAGAGAGAGAGAGAGAGAGAGAGATAATACACAAAGAAAATAAAAATAGCTGTCATAATAATAGCAAGAAGAGGCCTCTCTTTAGAGCAGTTGCGTCAAAAATTAGAGTGGCCAACCTCCGTAACTGAAATGGCACTTAAAGAAGACCAACATTTCAACTGATACTATGCTAGTCAAAGATACAAAAAAGTTGTATTATTGGAGAGCATTATTGGACCTTTGGTAACTTAAAAATACGTGGTTTGGATACTAGAAAAACGGTTCTCTTCTCCACTTCACAACTATTCAAGAATCCTTTAAAGTAATGTCATAAAAAAACTTGAAAAAGCATCACCTAAAACATAGAAAAAATAAATGATGAGTGACAAATCATCAGAGGAAGTTATAAGGATATAAAAGAAACACCACAGAGTTCAAAACAAAAATTTGGAAAAACTCAAGAACAACGCATTCAAAAGATTATAGAAAAAAGAGAATCATAACTCATAACAATTACCACGATCAAAGAGAATTTAATACCGGGCATAACGAAAGATGCGATTGTCGAGGCTTTAAATAAGATAAAGCACTGTAAGGTAGTAGGACCTGATGGATTGCTTGCACAGGTTATACGAAGGCTCCAAGAAAGGATGATGAACGCATGTAGGGAGAGCCTGAATGTATCAGTGTATAAAGATAAAGGGGACATTCAGAACTTTAAGAACTATAGAGGGATAAAGATAATGTCGCATACATTAAAAAATTGGGAGAGAACTGTAGAGTGAATGTTAACGAGCGAGACAGCGATAGGAGAAGTAGACCAGGACGGATCTGTTTTGAGGTGGATGTGAGAGGTGGCATTCGCATTTTTGCAGATACAGTTAGGTGACAACTTCAATAATTATAATTAACTTATGTTCCCTCAAATATGCCCGGAAAATTAATAAAAAAAAATTAAATATTTAAAAATTTCGAAAAATATCGATTTTTTTCTACTTTCATTGCACATAACTTTAAAACGGTTCTTTTTGGAACAAAGTCGTAGGGAAAGAAAATAAAGATAAGTAATTGAATATTGTATAATATACGACTGGTTTAAAATGTCTTAAATTATTACCCTTTCTGCAAAATAGCAATAAATAGAAAATAAGAGGGCAAAGAAGACTGTTTTTATTCAATGTTTTTCAACCACTTTGGTTACACTTAGAACCTTCATAATTGACTTAAAAAATTCTTACAGCGTACTTAAACCGTCCACCAAATTTGATTAAAATCGACCTATTAGATTTTGCATAATAATTTTGCAATCTAAATTTTTTTAAAAAAGTTCAAATTTTTTATAAACTTTCTGAACAAAAAGTAGACCATTTAGAAGTTTGCTAATTTTTTTACATATAAAGACGTTCTCTACCTATCTAATACACTTTACAGAATTAAAATCGGATTATTTAAGCGGCCTTAGCACTGTTTTAAAATTATAAAGAATATTTTGGCTTATAAACAAATACAGTGAGGACGTTTGAATTGGAATAAATTAATTTTCTTGAGAATGGGAGACTCTGGAGATAAATACCGAAACAGATCGATTTTTATTTTTAAATTATAATTTTTTGGCATAAATATCATACTAGTGACGTCATCCATCTGGGTGTGATGACGTAATCTAAATATTGGAACTAATTTAATTCAAAAAAATTTTTTTAATTCAAACCCTGTATAAATAGTTATGTTAATGTTTATATTAGTGAATACAAAATGGAATAGCCTTTCGATTGATCACACGGCACCGATTCTCATTAAAAAAATCATCGATTACGTCATCACTCCCAGATAGATGACGTCACTAGTATGATATATATACCAAAAAGTTATAATTTAAAAATAAAAATCGACCTGTTTCGGGATTTATCTCCAGAGACGCGTATTCTCGAGAAAATGAATTTATGCCAACTCAAACGTTCTCACTGTATTTGTTTATAAGCCAAAAAATTGTTTATAACTTTAAAATAGTGCTGAGGCCGCTTAAATAATCCGATTTTAATTTTGTAAAGTGTGTTAGATAGGTAGAGAACTTCTTTACATGTAAAAAAATTAGCAAACTTCAAAATAGTCTACTTTTTCATCAGAAAGTTTTTAAAAAATTTGAACTTTTAAAAAAAAATTAGATTGCAAAATTATTCTGCAAAATCTATCAGGTCGATTTTAATGAAATTTGGTGAACGATTTAAGTATATTGTATAAATTTTCTAAGCGAATTACGAAAGTTCTAAGTGCAACCAAAGTGGTTGAAAACACTGAATAAAACAGGCTTATTTTGCCCCCTTATTTTGTATTTATTGCTATTTTGCAGAAAGGGTAATAATTTAAGACATTTTTAACCAGTCGTTTATCACACAAAATTAAATTATCTTTATTTTATTTCCCCACGACTTTGTTCCAAAATTAATCGTTTTAAAGCAAAGAAAGTAGAAAAAAATCGATGTTTTTCGAAATTTTTAAATACTTTAATTTTTTTATTAATGTTCCGGGCATATTTGAGAAGGAGTATAAGTCAATTATTATTGTTGAAGTTGTTACCTAACTTTATCTGCAAAAATCCGAATGCAACCTCGCACATCCAAAAATAGACCTTTTTTCACAGATCCGTCCTGGTCTAAAGGAGATAATAGGTTTACGCCAGGAAGGTGGTCATTGGATAGCTTGTTTACTTTTAGACAGTTGATAGAGAAATGTGGCGAAAAAAAGAGAGCTATTATTGGTATTTATAAATTTTAAGAAGGCATACGACACATGACAATGAAGAGCATGGCAGACTAGACAATGAATAATCATGCACATTTTATAAAGATAAAAATGAGGACACTGCTCTTCTTTCAGACTGGCATGCCTTGTATAATTTAATTTATAATAAATCAACTAATATGGTCCTACGTTCTTCTAATATACTTTCCGTTGCACGTCATTATCTACGTCAGAGATCAAGTTGACATTGTTGCCCAATTACAAAAAATTCTTGAATTAATTTTAAATCATATATATTCACATAATTATTGCGAAGTGGATTATACAACAAACCAAATTAATATTCAATATAAATAAATAAAAACATTAGAAATAGAAAAAAAGAATTAAGTTATAATCTTACGTTAAAGTAAATAATAAAACGAGTAAATATAATAAAACAAATACTTATGGTAAAGAATAAAAATAAATCAGTGTCCTGTCAAATAAATGTTACCAATTGATGCCAAAATATCACCTTCGTTCGATTACAGTTACAGTGTGTTCCGAACAACTCTTCATAAAAACGTTTTATAATCCATTTATACAAATTAAATGAAACATATTATTGTGTATTTCTTTAAGTTAACAATAATAGAAATCTTCAAATATTATTTCTACGCGTATATAATAAAATATGTCTAGTGGCTGTAATTCCAGTGTACTCGGCAAAAGATTCTAAAAAAGAACACACCTGCTGCCTAAATATTTCGTGTTGATATCATGTGACGTCACGGGCTATGACTCGGATGACGTGCAACGGTAAGTATATTAGACGGAGTATATATAGCTAGAAACCACATAAAAATGTAATCCTAAAAAGAGTGCGAGTAGAATTGTGTTACAATATAACAGAGCAACAACAGACTATGAAAAACTTACGAAAAATTTAAGAAAAAAAATACATTAAATAACTGTTTTTCAATCCAATCTTCGGAGTAAATCGGTATATAATAAAAAAAACAAGCAGTTCAAAGTGGTCATTCACTTCTGGATCTAAACAACCTGCCCCTCCTTATTATGCGCCACTTACATATATAAATAATTCAAATGTAGCGATTGTTTTTGTTATAACGGGTCCTGCACATTTAAACAATAATAGCTGTTGACTTTTCCAATTGTCGGTCCTTCAAATTCACTTATGACAATTACCAGTCATTAAAAGAAATCTCGACAACAAAAAATGCTGCACCACAGCCAGTGGCATAGAGTTTATGTATTCTACATCAAAATTATCGAGGAATTGTTGCGTAGCACTGCTAATAGAAGCTAATGAGATAATAATTGCTCAATCTGTGTGAAGTTTATCTGCGTAATGTGTATAGTATGTTCCAAAGTTGTTGATGGGTATGTAAATATGATCATGGCAGAGCAGAGTGAAATGATAAATGTTTAGTTTATTATTTGTAAATTTAAAAAAAGAAATTATTACAGACCCTAAAGATTATTGGTGCTAGTTTCTATCCAATTCAAATTGGAGACCTGGTAGACCAACTTACTATCAACACTTACTATCAACACCACCAAAGGGCTCAGACAGGGATGAAATCTCTCTCCATTGTTAATCAATATTTATGTAGAAATATTCCTGAGAAACTGGAAACAGTTGTAAGAAGGAATGGATTTACCTATCAATAATGCCCATCTCTTTACCTTGAGATTTGCAGACGACCAGGCAGTGCTGGCCCAGGATTCTTTTGATATGAATGCTAATCTGACGACTGCATAGAGAATATAACAAATGGGAACTAGTTAGTTTGGATAAAACGGAATATTTAGTAATAAATGCTATTTATTACAAGATTTTAGATTCTGTTGATGGTATTACCCAAGTAAAATAAGTGGATCACTTTAAGTACCTTCGGATTGTTGCTGAGGAAAATATAGGTAGCCAAAATATGAAGTTCAGGCTTCACGAAAATTTGGAACGTCAGATTACGAAAACGTCCAATGTATTTTGTCGGACAGAACATCCAATTGATTTGTTACCCTTTCATTAAACTCTCATGCAAAAGTCGGACTGCTATTACCAACCAACATGATTCCTGTCATTTGACATGCTCTTCGTATTCCACTCATTAAAATGCCCAGTTGGCGAGTTAGCTCGGTAAGAAAAAAATAATAAAGGACTGGTTGTGATATAAAAGTATATAATATGGAATAACAAGCTAGAATTTCAAATTAGAAAAAGGAAAACTTTGAAGAACGTTGCCAAATTTTTGGGTTGCACAACGGTTTTGAATGCAGAAGTAAGAGAATATGATTTATTTTCAAAATATCTTTGACACTTTAAGAAGTCAGAAGTTATGAGAATTTTGAAAAGAGTTTTATGACCAGTAAAACAGACATTTTTTGTCGAATAATTCTGTCACTTCTACCACGTCTTTAGACGAAATTATTACAAACTCAAATAAGTATGTCATTTTTAAACCTCTTCGATTTCACAACAATTTAAGCTCCCAAACTATTTTCTTGTCTACCCTGTAATGTTACTTTGCATTCTTGCATCAAACCAAACAGGCTAAGCTGAGGAGAAGAAGAAGAAGAAGCAATGCAGAGTCAACTTAAGTATCACAGTCGTTCTTCTTTCGGATACAAAGAGCGAGGCAAGTGGTGAAGTGGGGGAGAGAGATATGGGTAACACGGTGGTTAAAGTGGGTGGAAACCGGTCGCTGCTGTCTCTGTCCGATCGAAAGAGTGACGTTGCCGGATCGGATTTATATCTGGAAAGGTCGGAAAAATATTTTACTTATTATCGAGAAGTTTATAAAAAATGTAGATATGTAATCTAAAAATACATTAGAAATAAAGCTGAGAAAGATCTTTTGTCACAGCTAAAATAATCAGTATACAAGAAGTATAGAGGAAAATATTGTATACTGAGAAAAATAATATTATATACTTCATCAAAATATGTATATGTATTATGTAATAAATGAATAAAAGAGAAGAAATTAAAGAAGAAAAGAAGGAAAAGAATATAAATAGAAAAGAAGAGTAAATGAATAGAAGAGAAGAAAAAGATAAAGAAGGTCTATTCAGGACAACAAAAATTGTACAAAAAAATGTTATTTGCGAAAAAATATGAAATAAAGTCCTAATACAATTTGGAGGAAGATAGCTAGTATCATTAGGGATACTGCTATTGCAATACTTGGAAAAGACCAGGAAAGAAATTTGAAAATGAGACCTGGTGGGGGTTAAACGAAGTGTGAGAAAAATTAAAAGAGAAGAGAAAATTGTATAAACAGCGGCAAGATATTGGATCGGATATAGATCTTTAAAACTGTACGGTAACCAAAAAGGAAGCGACAGTAGCAAAAGCTAAAGCAGAAGCTTATACAAATCTATAGGATTAACTTCATGCCAGGGAAGGAGATACAAAGATAGAAAATAACCAAACATAGAGCAAATAAAGCAAAAGGTTTTAATCAAATTATATGTATCCAAGATGAAATTATAAAATACTAATTCACGAAAAAGATGAAAAAGTACTTTTGACAGTTTAAAATCAATGGGAAAATCCCAATAGTTGGCTGTATACAATAGTTTAAAAAACTCATACAGAACTTACAGAAGTAAAAACTTCAAATTGTAGTCTGGTATAAAATTGTTTATTAAAACTATCTAAAAAGTCATCCAAATGGATTGCAAAACGTTGTCGTTCTAATTCAGAACATCTTCAGTGCATTCTGCAGAGTAGTTTGAAACTAGCACACTATTTAAAGTGGTAACCCCATAATATATGGTTTACATATTATATATTAATAGAATATGTTGACTACAAGTCGATGTTAGATATAATAGAATACATGCCTAAAGGGCCACATGCTTCCCTGCTCGAAAATGCTAGGTACTTGCCAGTTGGTCTGCGCCCATTGAACTGGCAAGTACCTAGCATTTTCGAGCAGGGAAGCATGTGGCCCTTTAGGCATGTATTCTATTATATCTAACAACATCGACTTGTAGTCAAAATATTCTATTAATATACATATATGTAAACCATATATTATGGGGTTACCACTTTAAATAGTGTGCTAGTTTCAAACTACTCTGCAGAATGCACTGAAGATGTTCTGAATTATAACGAAAACGTTTTGCAATCCATTTGGATGACTTTTTAAATAGTTTTAATTAACAATTTTATACCAGAATACAATTTGAAGTTTTTACTTCTGTATGAGTTTTTTTTTGGCAGTTTATTAAATGAAGAATTTGACAGAAAATCAGTTCAGTTAACAGAGACAGTAACAGCAATGGTCACCAATATAACAAACCAGGAACAGGTTAATGCACCTCAAAAATAAAGAAAGGAAAAACAGTTGGACTAGATGATATTCCTGCGGACGTGTGGGCAGCATTATGAGAGACAGGAACAAGTTGGCTAACACGTTTATTTAATAGAATTATGGAAATAGAACAAATGTCAGATGAATGGAGAAGCAGTATATTAGTACCTGTTTACAAAAACCAGGGAGATATGCAACTATGTACAAACTACATGGCCATAAAATTGCTTAGTTACATCATGAAAATATGAGAAGAGTAATTGATAGACATATCGTGAAGAAATCGAAATATCCAATAATCAATTTGGCTTTAAGCAAATGGGAACTAGGACATAAGCAAAGAAATTTGAATATGCATAGAAAAGGCCAGAGCTGCAGTTTTATGATCAAGTCTTATGTCGTATGTGAAACAGTATCACTTTGAGACTGAAAATTACATTAGTAAGATGTTATGTGTTCTCTATTCTTTTATATGGTGTCGAAGATTGTACTTTAACTGATACACTTCTCAGAAAACTAGAAACCTTTGAAATCTGGGTGTATTAGAGAATCCTACGCATGAGTTGGGTAGATATAGAACAACTTTGTTTTGTAGCGGATAGAAGTTGCGGAAGTGTCCAGAACAGTTAAAAATCGCAAACTGGATTATTTTGGGCATGTTGTGCGTCATCCAGGGAGATATAATATACTTCATTTAAAAATACAAGGCAAGATATACATTAAAAGAAGGACAGGTCAAAGAAGAACCTGGTGTTATGGCAAGAAACCTGAGAGAATCGTTTAACAGATCTTCTGCATCCCTTTTACAAGCTGCCGTCAACTAAATTAGTATAGCCAATTTGATACGCCCGATAATCGGGCTTTGGCACAGGAAGAAGAAGAAGATTACACTGAGATGTATGCTTATAGAAGTACCTATTTAAATCTTATCATATCTATAAAATTACCAAACCACATAAGCCAAAATTCATGCATATCTATAAGAAAACATCATTCACGCCGAGGAAAAGTGAGGAGTAAATATAATACACAAATGAGGACATTTAATTTTTTAAATCCTCCAACCATTCTTTGTCCAATTTCGGTCCCAAGTAAAACCGGCAACGTCGATCCATTCTTCGGAACGAATGGCCGAGGAATCATCTCGAAGACATATTTCTTCTTCTTTAGGTGTTTGTAATAATTACTGTAAATGTTTTAATGCATTGCGGAATGGTGGTAGTATAATACGAGCTGGATCGCGGTACTTTATGGGATTTGTAGTTTATTGTTTGAGAAATTAATTGTTAGACATGGTTTTAAAGTATGTAATGGATGCTTGTAATTGGCTCTAATGCATTTTTTTAAACGATTACTTGTAGATAGTGCAAATAAAACGATGTATGATAATTGATAAAGAAAAAAGTTTCATGAATTTTGGACCCCGTAGATTCGCCACTGACTGGAAAAGCTACAGGTCCAGATGAATTGTTAACAAAAAAATCAAACACACAGCAAATCATAATTTCGAAATTATTGCGAAACTATAAGATCTATTCGTGCAGTACATCCTGAACTTATGCAGAGGGCCAGAACGCCTTCGCATTACAAAACTGAACGTTCAATAAGGTCAAATTTTCCCTTCTGAACAGCTAATGCGCAGGCGTTTTCCGTCTGGGTAAGTTCTGGATACGTTCGGGGTATGCTGCGCGAATACGGCTATAATAACGTATTACCGCTTTAAGGCATGCCATCTCTAACAAGTAAAAAGGTGACATTTTTGCATGGTCTAACAAAGCAAGACTGTTTGATGGGACACGCGCCAACTCGTAACTTTTAATGACAACAATTTTCAAATCAAAATGTACACCGGCCAATTCGTAACTTTTTTTTACCTGACCTGCCAACCTGAATGAATTCAAAACCATTGATTAAATCTAATACCTTAAATCTAAACCGAATGTTTCTTGGTTCGCTTAAAAACATTATATTTTTGTACTATATATATATATGTACCTATAAAAAATAGCAAAAATTGAAATATCTTAATAAAATAATTGAAACAATATTATAGTGTTTCATTAACACGTGTTAAAATATTATTTCCATCAAGTATAGCTCTACACGAGCTTGGTTTTTATTAAGTAATTGTAAATTTAATATTTTTTAGATGTTTAGCAATGATAAATTATTTAAATCCATCTGATAATTTAAAATCAAAGAGATTTTCCATATGTTTATTTCAAGTCTAAAAGATTATACCTTTATTTAGTTACGGTAGTTGATCGGTTACCGAAAAATTACCTGAGAGGGTCAGAGTTACCAATTGGCCTGTAATTAAGATGGGGGATTAAAATAGTTACGAATTCACCGGGACCCGTTTGATGTTCCCTACCATTATTCTCTGCCTTTATCCCTATGCGGGGTCGTTTTCTCTAATCACAAGTTTCTATTTTGGGTCATATCAATATCATGTTCTGCCTAAGTGACTCTCGCAGGTCTTCTTTGATCTTCCTTTCCTACTCCTTCCAGGAATCAGCAATTCTATGCTCTCTCATTTTAGCATCAATTGATGTCACCCCTTGACTGCCCTACTATACTCACTCTTAATTTTATTTTTTTTGTCATTCCACCCATCAATCTAAGCTTTCTTATTTCCATCACATGCATTCGTTTGTTGATAGCTTAACGGTGTCTAGTCGGATAAACTTTGATGTACGGGAACACTGGAACAGGGAAAGTTTTAATTGTGGAACAGTTTAAAAATTTGGAACGTCAGATTACGAAAACGTCCCATATATTTTGTCGGACAGAACATCCAATTGATTTGTTACCCTTTCATTAAACTCTCATGCAAAAATCAGACTGCTATTACTAACCAACATGATCAACTATTTTTAATGGGAATAAGCCACAATTTTACCAAAAAATGATTTTATTAACGTTTCATAAATATTGGCGATATCATTTTAAAGTCTTCTACTTTAAAATGTATAATATACGTCTGAATTGCCAATATAAATGATTCAGATTAAATAAATTATTAGAAGAATTTTTTACATAGCAACAACATTTTTGTTTATTTTAGTAGTATTTTGTATTTTGACAACGAAACCCGATTTGGGCTTCGAAACGTTAATAAAATCATCTTTTGGTAAAATTGTGGCTTATTCCCATTAAAAATAGTTGATTATAAAAATGCCACAAGGAAATAGCTTCAGAACAACATTAACCAACATGATTCCTGTCATTTGACATGTTCTTCGTGTTCCACTCATTAAAATGCCCAGTTGGTGATAAACACCAGTCTGATTTTTGCATGAGAGTTTAATAAAATAGTAACAAATCAGTTGGAAATTCTGTCCGACAAAATACATGGAAAGTTTTCGTAGTCTGACGTTCCAAATGTTTAACCTGTTCCACAATTAAAACTTCCCCTGTTCCAGTGTTCCCATACATCAAAGTTTGTCCGACTAGACACCGCTAAGTTATTAACAAATTTTCAGCTTGCTATTAATCAATTTTTTTTGGTACGCGGGATCCAGGTCTATCTGTAAGTAATACAGATCCTATGTACTTAAAACTAATACTTTTTACAATCATTTTTCATCATTCAAATATATCATTTTATTTGTAGTAGCTCCTTCTTTAAATAATTCGAAATATTCTGGTTTTGTCATAAGGTTTAAACATTTTTCCTTAAGAGCTTGTATCCAGTGTTTCTGTTTTTACTTCTAGTACTAATATAGTGATAGTGCTTTTGAATTCGTCTAAAGCGGGCTCCACACTCTCGGCGAAGTTACTTCGCCAAAGTTGACCGAAGTCAGAAGTACCTCTCTACACACTCGTTCTACTTCGCGAGGAAGTGCGATACCGACAAAGATCCCTTCGACTCGGATGCGCCAGACCGATTTTAGTTTGAAGCTAAGATGTAGACTCCATTATGGTTTAATTACACTTTATTCTTGTAACATCGACTTATTGTCACTCTCGATGTAGCCGAAATGGCTAATTTTTTATACTGGTAAGGTCATTCGACCTACCACAGTAGCTAGTTTCAACTACTTTGGATCTGGAACTTTAACCTGATGATGGACTGATTAGTCCGAAAACGTTTGTTTGTATCGTACCAGTGATGTACCCACTTTAAGTCCAACTTGGATCTTTTTTAGAAAAATTTTAAATAAATTATATACCATCTACAAGGAAGATTGTTACTTCTTTATAGTCCAGAAAGCCACTGCGCATCCGCTAGGAAAAATATTCTAATTCGGAATTTTTGCACAGTCTTACTCAAAAAGGACTCCTTTTAACAAATTTGCATGTTGCCAGGACCAAAAGGTGGTCAAAAATTTTTTGAACGTTTTTTTTTTGTTTTTTTCCTAAAATTATTTTTTTTTGCATGGAAAAAAGTTTTTTTATATTTTTTGGATCATTCCAAACAGAAAAGGTCTTTAGTGACTTTTCTCTAAAAATGATAGTTTTTGACATATAAGCGATTAAAAATTGAAAAATTGCGAAATCGGCCATTTTTAACCCTCAAAAACTATGTGAAAAACTGAAAATTTTAATGTTACCAAGGTAGGTAGATATTCTTTAAACATCGATTGATGAAATCCCGAAGAGCTTTTTGCAACACAATATTCAAAACTCCTTTGTTTTTTAATTGCTAATCAAGCGTGCGCGACACTATTTTCCACCGACAGTATGGTGCAAATGAAAGGAATAAATTCGTTATTTCGTAAACCGGCGACTTTAAGGAAAAATCCCGAAACAGGTCGATTTTTATTTTTAAGTTATGATATTGTGGCATATATGGTATACTAGTGACGTCATCCGTCTGGGCGTGATGACGTAATCGATGATTTTTTTAAATAAGAATAGGGGTCGCGTGGTAGCTCATTTGAAAGGTTCTTCAATTCTCTATTCAGTAATCTAAACACTTACATAATTATTTATACAGGGTGTCCTTCTACTTCTTTTTTGGTCAAATAATTTAATTTAATAAAAATTTTTTGGACACCCTGTATAAATAATTATGTAAATGTTTATATTAGTGAATAGAGAATTGAAGAACCTTTCAAATGAGCTAGCACACGACCCCTATTCTCATTTAAAAAAATCATTGATTACGTCATCACGTCCAGATGGATGACTAGTATACCATATATGCCACAATATCATAACTTAAAAATAAAAATCGACCTGTTTCGTGATTTTTCCTTAAAGTCGCCGGTTTACGAAATAACGAATTTATTCCTTTCATTTGCACCATACTGTAGGTGGAAAATAGTGTCGCGCACGCTTGATTAGCAATTAAAAAACAAAGGAGTTTTTAATATTGTATTACAAAAAACTCTTCGGGATTTCATCAATCGAAGTTTAAAGAATATCTACCTATCTTGGTAACATTCAAATTTTCAGTTTTTCACATAGTTTTTGAGGGTTTTCGCCGTAGTGGCCGATTTCGCAATTTTTCAATTTTTAATCGCTGATATGTCAAAAACTATCATTTTTAGAGAAAAGTCACTAAAGACCTTTTCTGTTTGTAATGATCCAGAAAACCTAAAAAAACTTTTTCCATGCAAAAAAAAAATAATTTTAGGAAAAAAACAAAAAAAAAACGTTTAAAAAATTTTTGACCACCTTTTGGTCCTGGCAACATGCAAATTTGTTAAAAGGTCCTTTTTGAGTAAGACTGTCCAAATAATCCGAATTAGAATATTTTTCCTAACGGATGCGCCGTGGCTTTCTGGACTATTAGTAATTTTTATATTTCTCTATATTTGACTATTGACTTATTTATATTTATTACTGACGTTTCGACACCTGATATGAAAAACATTGTATCTCCACTTACAATGTTTTTCAACTATGGCTTAAATAGCATCTATAAACGATAACCTTCAATTTGGTCTAAGAACTTTTATCCTATCTTATGTAATTATAAAGTTATTTAACAAAATAACCTCATTGTAAGAGCAAATTTTTGATCACTGGGTGGAAAAAACATTGTAACCAATGTTACAATATTAAAATTTTTAATTATTGATGAAACCTTTTTACTAAATCATTGTAACATGGGATACAATGTTTTTCTCGAAACATTTATTGAGTAAGTTTTTATAACTGCATTGTAAGTTGTGATACAAGAAAGCAAGGTAGTGGAATATTACGATGAACAACATTGTAAGTCAATGTAGTCAGTAAGTAAATTCTATGTTATTAACTGCTGAGCATAGTAAGCATGCCTCAAATCGTAAAAACTCACATAAAAATACTAGTTTAGAATTTCAAACAAAAATAATAACACCTATATCATTTACTGCTGAACTAACTTCTACTGATGAAACTCAGATAATCAATGGTCACAGTGGATTGCACGCTCAAGATACATCGACAGTGCAAACTTCTACATGCACCGAAGATACAATTAGATACGTCTGCTAAGAAAAAACAATACCCCAAGAAGAAAAATCTTAGAAGGAAGAGGCAAAGGGATCCTAGTGTTTGAAAAATGAATGTCTTGAAGAAACTGAGGAACTCTGGCTAAGAATTTACTGGCAAAACTAGAAAATTATCGAAAATTAGAGAACTGGGACCTGGATGTAATGATAAATGTATCAGAAAATGTAAATCGAAATTATCAGAAAATTATAGACTCAATGTATTTAATAATTTTTGGGCAATGGCTGATCATGACCAACAAAGCGAATATTTATGTTATCAGACAAAAGAGGAAAGTTGCAAAGCTAAAAGAGTCCAGAAGACACTGGACATATGAATATAATTTGCAGTTGACAGAACACTGACTTCAAGTTTGTAAGAAAACATTTTTGGACACTTTTAACATAACAGATATTATGTGGTTAACTACACTATTCAAAAAAATTGGTAGTCATGAAGGCGGAGGCCGTATACCTGGAGATATGCGTGGTCGCCACAAGAACAGGGCAAATGCTGCAGACGAAAGTATTAAAAATTCGATTCGTGCGCATATAAACTCTGTTCCAGCAAAAGAATCCCATTACGTAAGGCAAAGAACAAGTAAGATGTATTTTGATGAGTCTTTAACTTTTCCCAAATTGTATTCACTATATAATGAATGGATGTTAGAGAATCACCCATGCGATAAACCAGC
Source organism: Diabrotica virgifera virgifera (assembly GCF_917563875.1). Lineage (NCBI taxonomy): Eukaryota > Metazoa > Arthropoda > Insecta > Coleoptera > Chrysomelidae > Diabrotica > Diabrotica virgifera. The sequence continues at coordinate 199,589,786 of NC_065450.1, read as the reverse complement.
CACCAAAAGTCAGTACAGAAACATATTCAATACTGAGTTTAATATCGGTTTTTTGCACCGAAAAAAGATATGTGTCTTACTTGCAATCTACATAACACTAAAGCAGAGAAAGGCCAAATAGAAAAAGAATATGCTTTACATATTATTGCAAATAAATGTGTTACACGTGAAACCAAAAATCGCGATAAAGATCTAAGACCACTAAGAAAACAGAAACGGTTGTAACTGCCTGCTTTGATTTGCAAAAAATATTAACTACGCTCCAATCAGAGGTATCATTGTTTTATTATAAAAGGAAGTTTAAAGTGTATAACTTAACTATCTTTGATCTTGGATCTGCGGAAGGTTATTGTTATGCATGGGATGAAACCACAGGTAAAAAGGGGCCTAATGAAATAAGCAGTGCGCTATTTGATTTTATTAAGAGAAAAGTTGCTGGTGGAGCATTAGAGTTTAGATTTTATTCAGATTGTTCTGGAGGACAAAATCGAAATCGGATAATATTTTTAATGTATATTTATGCAGCTAAGATCATGAATATTAATATTACACACACGTTTTTTGAGGTGGGCCACTCTCAATCTGAGGGTGATTCAATGCACGCCCTTATTGAGCGAAGAAAAAAGAACCAAGTTGTTTATGTACCACACTAGTGGTATACACTGATAAGGTGCGCTAAAGTCACAGGAAAACCATACGATTTGAAAGAACTAAGTCAAAATGACATCTTGGACTTTAAATCAATGTTAAAGAAAATACCGAATTGGGATTTAGATATAGATAAACGACAAGTTTTCTGGTCGAAAATACAATACGTAAAAATATATAAAGAACAACCACATATTATATTAGTTTTCAGTACGATCTTATTTCTGATCAATTATCGTTTATAAACAGAATGCAAACCAAAATCGAGCAAAAGGGCTACCAAATCCAGGAATAAAAATATACACAATTTATGGGAAGTACAATTTCATTTAGCATATGGGTTACTTCACATAACCACTTCAAAATATAAAGATCTTGTTGCTTTGTGCTCTGGTAAAGCAGTTTTTATTTAAATCTTCCCCACTCTCAACAAACGGAATATTCGGATAATGACTCTGAATAAAAGTTTGCATGGGGTTAATTTTGTTTATTTTTTAATAGAATATAAACTGTTTTATAATTTGTAAATGTTCTAAAATAAACTATTTTTAATGGGAAATAAGCCACAATTTTACCAAAAAAAAAAAATGATTTTATTAACATTAAATTTATTTTATTAAGATTAAATAAATTATTAGAAGAATTTTTTTACTTAGCAACAACATTTTTGTTTATTTTAGTAGTATTTTGTATTTTGACAACGAAACCCGATTTGGGCTTCGAAACGTTAATAAAATCATTTTGTTGGTAAAATTGTGGCTAATTTCCCATTAAAAATACTTTATTATAAAAATTCCACAAGGAAATAGTTTCAGAGCAACATTGTAAATGTTCATTTTGTAATAAATAAATCTAAAATATATTATTTTATTTACCTACTTCTTGTTAATATGTATGACGTAAATTCTTAAATACTACTTGTCTGAGCAAAAAAATCACGTTTCAAGTAAAACCAATAAAATAAATTAATTATAATCTCTTTATTTTGATATTTACTGATTAGTTACAATTTATATGCACCTAACCAAAGAAACATACTGTGTTGAAATATCATTGTATGAACCACTTACAATGATTTTCACCTAAAATTCTGAAAAAATTTGCTATTGTAACTCGACCTAAATCAGGACCAGTAATGTTGACAACAATGTGATATGTAAAAGTGAAAAGCTGAGAAAAAGTTATAAAATATGGATTAAGAACATTACAAAAAATATAAAAGCTGACCCAGTAAAAAAATAAAATGTTTTGGAAATTTCTTTAAATCGCTCTCCTGTAAACTAAGCAAAAGTGAGTTACAATGTTTTTCATATCAGGTGTCGGTTTATATTTACATTTGACATGTACAGTAGGAAAAATTAAAGAATACCCATGAACGAACATATAAAACACGCTGTATTTTCCTGTCACCGAGTCACACAAAAAATTGGCCAGCGCACATACATGTAATAATTATTGTTACATGTACTTGCACTGGACAATTTTCTTTGTGACACGGTGACAGGAAAATACAGCGTGTTTTATATGTTCTTTCATGGGTATTCTTTCATTTTTCCGACTGTAGAAGACTTTTGTGTATTATTGTTATCTCTAAATTATCTATCTATTATATTACTTAATAGTATTAAAACACATTATATTTGTCTGTTATTTTTATTATACTATATACTATTCTGTAGTCGAGTCTTTAAGAAATAAGTAATAACAATTTAAAAATTACAAGAAATTATATTAGTTAAAAATTAAAAGAAACTATAATTACCAAATTAGAAAGTTTCAAATATTATGTATGAAAAAAAATACAAATCGCTAAGCTATTTTTAATATGACTAATCACAATCACCAATTCAATATCTTATTGTAGACGGCAGGTATGCAGATAAGAAAATTCTTGGTGCCAACAATAGGCGACCGTACGTTTGGATCTTTGTCATTGTGGTTGATGATTAGTAAATATCTACAGGAATCGGACAGAAAGATTATAGTTGTAAGTAGAGAGCGGAATATATGCAACACATTACCAAAATATGCGCATATAATATATGCATTACTTTTACTACAAATATGCAGGTATTTTTTCTAAATTTGTCTAAATATGAAAATGCATATTAAAAATACTCAAAAATAAAACAATATATTAAATATAAACATTTATGTTTAATACATATTATTTTTCACATAAAAACAAATGAAATGACACAAAAACTGATATTATAATTAAATTAAGAATCTAAATTATAGTATGAATTTATAATCAAATATTTTTAAAAATTTTCAACTAGCAACTTTTGCCTTCTATCACTAAAAACGTGTTTGGACACAGAAAAAGTTCGTTCTACGAATTGCGGAATAAGCGGAATTGTCTACAATTTGATGGATTTTTGTATTTTGATGCTTCTCTCTATGTCCGTCTTTATAGAAGTAAAAGCGAATTTGTCGAATAAAAACACTCTTTCCAGAAAAATTTCTTTTGTGGGACATGATGCTTTTGTTTGTCAGTTCCTCATTTAAAAAATGAAATGTGAAAATGAATGTAACTTACGATTTTGGAACAGGCCTTGCAAAATACTTTGTCTCCACTTAGCTTTAACTCGGGAAAACACTTTATCCAAGCACTTTTTTGAATGGTAGACATATTTAAATTTAATATATACCAATCACTTCAAAAACACTAAATACGATACAATGTTTACTTTAAACAAATGTTGGCCGGAAACTGACAAAATTATTAGACCCTTAAAAGCAGGTAGGTACCTACGACTTGCTACGCTAATAAAATAATATTTTTCTGGGAACACCCATAATTGTTAAATTCAGGTAGTAATGGGAAAGTCCAGATGAGCGATAGATAGATAAATAACGAGCTCGTTCATATCGAAGTTATAAAATTCCAACTAAGAGAGGAAAATTTTAAACTTTTATATAATTTATTTTTAAAATATGCAAAATAAATCGTGTTTAGCTTAAATATGCAATGTTGTGTTTGTTGTCTGAAAATATGCAATATATGCATCTATATGCACTTTGCATATATTCCGCTCTCTAGTTATAAGTAAAATTACAGGTATTACTGATAAAAACTTTCGACGAAAGAAATCATGATAATATAATGAATGGTATTGGTGAATCTATGAATAGCATTGAGACAAACAATTACAACAAATTTTATACTAAAGGCGTTGGTTGATAAATATACAAGTATATTTGTCAATTAACGGTATATTCGGTATCTAATCAACTGGTATATTTAATCAATCAACGCTAAAGGTCAACAAGAAGACAGAGAAGTTGCTCGAGGTCTACATAGTCTACAAGAAGACGAATATAGATATGTATTTAAGAACATATTCAATCAAGAAGACACAAATCACTTATCTGGCACAAGAATCTAGGAAAAAAGACCGTCAATTTCCTGAAACCTTTCTCTATCATCTGCTCCGCGAAATAATACTTCTACCGTGGAACCACACCATCTCTATTTACACCAGGGAAATAAGGCAAAAATATACCATGTTCGGGACACTTGAGCAGCCAGGTTGCAAATGGGTTTTTTGGGTACTATATACCTAATACATTATAAATACAAAAATGCCCGTCACAGTTTGGACGAGAAATTTAGTTATTAACAAATAAGGGTCAAAATGAGAGTTTTATCGTTTAAATCGCTACAGGTAAAAATAGGGTAATTAAATGTCTTATTTATAATATTTTTCTTTTAGTAGATGAGCCAAGGTTTAAAATAGCGTTTTTTAAATTTTGGTCCGATTATTTGTTGCTTCGGATATTGCAAAATAAAACTAAAATTTAAAAAATAAAAAATTTGCTATAACTTTTACGAAAATGATTTTAGGACTTTCATATTGCATGAAAAGTTGAGTCAAAGAGTCCATACAATGCACAAAAAATTTTAAGACGATGCGTCAATTAGTTTAAATTTTATTCAATTTGTTTATCCCAAAGAGTTTTCTTTTCGCAATGTTATTGTTCAGAAAATAATAATAATACAGCAATTCTGTGAAACCAACATGAAAGAAGAATAGTCATATTTTCAACGCATTTAAAAAATCATTAAAAAGTCATTTTTATCATTCAGAAAACATTTTACTAAAATAGTCATTTTTGGCTTATAAACAATTTCCCATATAAATAATTAAAACAATTTGAATAACTTTGTTAATATTGACTGTAGGCTAAAACTACAATGGAATTTGAAAAACTGGTATTTTTATACGAATTTTCAAAGAAGAACTTTTCGCCTAGGTTAATTATTACGGTCAAAGTTAGCCACTTTTTTTATTTAATTGACGGCTACTTTGTTTATAACAATTAAGCAACCTAACTAGAGCCATTTTGAAGTTGAAGATATATAGGTTATGTGTAAAAGTTTGAGTAAACTTTGAACCTTAACAGAGTGGTTAATAAAGCTTTAAAAATGGCGCCCGAACGGAATTAATTCGTGGTCGGTGGATGGGAATTACTAAAATACATGCACTCAAAAAATGAAACTGATTCTGCAAACATATGCTGCGATTAATATCGCTGGAACTTGTTGATGGATTTTGATCATAATTTTTTTAATTTGTATGTACTCGTAGTCTTATAGAGTACGTTATGTACACACAACCCTACCGTGCTATCACACGGCACCTATTCTCATTTAAAAAAATCATCGATTACGTCATCACGCCCAGATGGATGACGTCACTAGTATGATATATATATACCAAAAAATTAGAATTTAAAAATAAAAATGGATCTGTTTCAGGATTTATCTTCAGTCGCTCATTCTCCAGAAAAATGAATTTATTCCAAGTCAAACGTCCTCACTGTATTTGTTTATAAGCCAAAACATTGTTTATAACTTTAAAACATGCTGAGGCCGCTTCAGATTTTAATTCTGTAAAGTGTATTAGATAGGTAGAGAACCTCTTTATATGTAAAAAAATTAGCAAACTTCTAAATTGTCTACTTTTTGTTCAGAAAGTTTTTAAAAAATTTGAACTTTTTTAAAAAAATTTAGATTGGAAAATTATTGTGCAAAATCTATCCGGTCGATTTTAATGAAATTTGGTGAACGATTTAAGTATGTTGTAAGAATTTTCTAAGCGAATTACGAAAGTTCTAAGTGCAACCAAAGTGGTTGAAAAGCATTGATAAAAACAGGCTTATTTTGCCCCCTTATTTTGTATTTATTGCAGAACGGGTAATAATTTAAGACATTTTTAACTAGTCGTTTATCATACAATTACAATATTCAATTATCTTTATTTTATTTCGCTACGACTTTGCTCCAAAATGAATCGTTTTAAAGTTATAAGCAAAGAAAGTAGAAAAAAATCGATGTTTTTTCAAATTTTTAAATAGTTTAATTTTTTTATTAATGATCCGGGCATATTTGAGGAGCATAAGTCGATTATAATTAATTACTGAAGTTGACACCTAACTTTATCTGCAAAAATCCGAATGCCACCTCGCACATCAAAAAATAAACTTTTAACTATTTATAATGGGAAATAAGCCACAATATTATTAAAAAATGATTTTTATTAACGTTTCGACGCATAAATCGGGTGCCGTTGTCAAAATACAAAATACAGTGGAACCTCGTTAACTCGGATTAATCGGGACCGCGGCCGATCCGGGTTATCGAAAATCCGGGTTAGCCAGAGAAAATGGTAAAAATTAATAAAATACGGTATACTTACAGATAAACTCCGTTATAATTGAAGTAACATGAAATATATATGCACAGTACACATCTAAATTACGTATCAATTACGCCTTTATCAATTCTACCTAATGCTTCTAGTTTCTTTTCCATTGTCACTATAACATTTTTCGTTTTGTTGCCATTACGTAGACAAAAAAACACGCAAACAAAATCTGAATAGATTTACGAACGATTACAGAATGGAAGCGAACAGTACGAATGTACTACACACAATACGGTCTCAATCTCAACGATGTTATGTTATTTAATAGCAGTGAAGACTAAGACCAATGTTTAAAAAAGAATTTTTTAATAGTCTTTTAGTCTTTTTTAAACAATGCAAGACAGTTTGAAATAAATATAGGATACTACAGGTGCCTGTTGTTTCCGATAACACGACAATGAAGTGTCTTGTGCCATGAGTAATTTTTACTATCGTATATGTAGTTCAAATTACACAAATACCCATTATCTCTCAAATATTATATTACATACATTTTTATTGTTGAAATGTTTGTCTTACAAAAATCGGTCCGGGTTAGCCGGGCTTCCGGGTTATCGGGGGCCGACTTATCGGGGTTCCACTGTACTACTAACATAAACAAAAATGTTGTTGCTTAGTAAAAAAATTCTTCTAATAATTTATTTAATTTGACTCATTTATATCGGCAATTCAGATACATATGATACATTTTAAAGTAGAAGACTTTAAAATGATATTGCCAATATTTATGAGTTGCGTTCCTGGGACGACTTTACTGAAAGATAGTTCATTCGATTACATGAAATCAATCCCAACTCAAGAATATCCGTCACAAAAAAAATCATAGCATGTGATCTGTCTTTAAAAAGACAACCACATGCAACGGTGACATTAAAATTCTCGCGTAATAATTAAATAATTATAAATAATAATTAAAAATAGTTAAAATTGTAAAAATGCCACAAGAAAATAGCTTCAGAACAACATTAAAAAATAAACGTTTTTTCACAGATCTGCCTGGTCTAATATAATTAATGTATAGTTGACTGCACAATGCAGCGAATGCAGCTGTAATTTTAACATCTACCAGACATAACCACAAATAACATAAATTAAAAAAAAAATAACGGTCCTTTTTAGGACTACAAAAACTCCTCATATACAGCGATGCTTGGAACGATAGAGTGCTAAGTCTCAACAATTATTTTTAATACTTTTACACGCTTGTACTTAATGGTACAAGGCGTACCCTAGATGTCAGAAACTTTCTTGATATGTTTGCTGCATTGTGCAAACCTATCAGGAAGATCCTGATACCTAGGGTAGCCTTAATACTTTTACCATTAAGTAAAAGTATTAAAAATTGTCGAGTCTTAGCATTCTATCGTCCCAAGCATCGCTGAAGATTAACTTGGCACTCCAGATACCAGAGCTCAATGTGTTTGTGCTTTTGGGGTCCTAAAAAGGACCGTTTTTTTAAATTTATGTTATTTATGGTTGTACCTGATAGATGTTAAATTTGCATAAGGCTTTAGTTATTTGATGGAGCATTGTGTTGGTAACCATCATTAAGATTTCTCGGTAGTCGTACTGGCGTTCTAGGAGCTGTGGAATCGCAAGGTCCGTCTGGACTTTGATTGTACACCGGTCTGGAATTCTCGGAACTGTCGCAAGGTCCGTTATTTCTATCGTTCGCGGTATAATCGTAGCTAAACCTAAGCTCATTCGGGTTGCTAGACACTCGAAAAACTCTGACTGTACTAGTATAGCTTCGATTAGAGCCAGCCTCCCTGGCAGTAAGTCCCAGATTGCTGGATGAAACGACGTTTCTATTTCTATCGGTTGCACGATCCATGGTTTTCCAAAGAATGATCACTCGACAGGGTTGTTCGCCGCTCGCTATTATGAATTTTTGGGCGAAAGCGGGTAAATTTTCGGTAGTTGAGGAGTAGGGGTGATGTACCTCCCACCTACTTAGTGACGACAAATACGTAATTACCTGCGTTGTCAGTTTGAAAGATTTTTCAGAAATATTTATTATTGTTGTTTTAGTGACAGGTGGGAAATCACGGTCAAACAAGGTTGTGTCTTGTGATAAGCTTATTTAATTTTTACTTGGAACTAATAATAATAATAATTACACAATGATATAGGATTAATAAATTACTAGATAAAACATAAAAATGACTAATAGGCTATTGATTATGTATTTTAGAAAGGAACTACAACGTTAACGGGGTTGTATTGTTTCATATAGTCAATGGACCTCTAAATATAAAAAACCCGCGGAGTGCTACCATTTAAAGGGGTGCGTTTTTGAGAAAGGGGTGAATTAGTCCCTAGGCACAGGGCAAATTAGGGTGAGTTCTATGCACTTTTGGTGCAAACACGTCTACAGGAAAATTGTTCCAAATTAAATTTACTATCGAAACATCATATTTTAAAGTCAAAAATTTTATTTTTTTAGAAAAATTTTTTCAAAAGAAAAGCAAGAAAAAAACGCGAAAGATAGCAATTTTGTTTTTTGTCCCATAATTTTTTTCTACGGGGATACAGGTATAGGTGTTGCTTCACAAAAAAAACTTCAATGCTTTCTCTTTAAAATGGCGTTTGGTAGAAGTCTATGTGATTTATCGTTTCTAAAATATGATTTTTCAAAGTTTGCCACTCACAGCGATTTTGGCCCATTTTCCTTGTTAATTCTCAAACATTGTTCTGTAACTTTTTTCTACGTGGCTTTAGGTATGTGAAATGTTACATTTAGTAGGAAGAAAAGTCAATTACCTTTAAAATGGTCTATTATATAAATCTCTATGACTATTTTTAAGCAAGATATGGTTGTTTTCAAAGTTTTATACTTTTAAGGATTTTTGATATAATTTATGATTATTTTTAAATTTCTCATTTTAACTTTTTATTGTATCTTTAGGTATATACATTTTACAGTAAACAAGAAAGCTTATTTTCTTAACTTTAAAATGGTGTATTGTAAAAAATTCTAGGACTATTTTTAAACAAGATATGCTTTTCAAAATGTGACATATACACATGCAATAGGTTCGTTCCACTAAGTTGGAACCATATGGAAAACTTCTTTATTATTAACTTTATGAAAAAAAATTATTTTTTATAAGATGCTCTGCATAGTCTAAAACCTAAGATGCAATCATCACATATAAAATTGTATCAATAGTGTACGAGGTATGTTAAAAAATGTGAATTTCGCTCAAGAGTAAAGTACCTTTATATTTCACAATATCTAAAAGTGTTATTAAGAAAAGTTATTTGGAATTAAAAATTATGTTATAATATGCAATTATAATCTTCTAATTGAAAAAAATTCAATAAACCATTTTAAAGTAAAGAAAATAAGCTTTCTTTTACTCCAAAATGTATATACCTAAATGTAGAAGAAAAAAAGTCATAATGAGAAATTTAAAAAATAATCATTAACAACATCAAAAATTATTAAAAGCATAAAACCTTGAAAAGGCATAACTTGCGTAAAAATAGCCGTATATTCTTATACAATAGACCATTTTAAAGGTAATTGACTTTTCTTTCTACCAAATGTACCTACCATTGTATATACCTAGAGATGCGTAGAAAAAAAGTTACAGAACAATGTTTGCGAAATAATGGGAAAATGGCCCAAAAATGCTGTGAGTGGCGAATTTTGAAAAATCCTATTTCGGAAACTATAAATCCTAGAAACTTTTACCAAACTTCATTTTAAAGAGGAAGAATGGACGTTAGTTTTCGCTGAAGCAATGCCTATACCTATTTCTCCGTGGAAAAAGTTATGGGACAAAAAACAAAATTGCTATCTTTCTTGTTTTTTTCTTGCTTTTCTTTTGAATATATTTTTGTAAAAAAACTTTTTGACTTTAAAATGTGATATTTAGATAGTAAATTTAACCTGGAACAATTCTCCTGCAGACGAGTTTGTACCAAAAGTGCCTTCACCCCTTTCTCAAAAACGCACCCATTTAAATGGTAGCACTCCGCGGTTTTTTCAAATCTAGAGGTCCATTGACCATATGAGACAATAAAATCCCATTAACGTTGTACCTAGTTCCTTTTAGCTCTCTCGTATGGAGTTATTACCAAAAACTTATTCTTCTTCCTTTATAAAGGCAATTTTGCTTATTCATTGAGGGTTGTTGCCTCAGTGGAATATTGCCACTTCATCTCTTGCGTGGTAGGCTGACACTTCTAGCACTTAGTGATTTGTTCCTTGCTATTTAACTCCCCTTCTGTCCGCTCATTCTACTGATGTGATTGTTCCATTATTTTTTTTTCTATCTAGTGTCCATTCGTTTATGCTCAGTACATTACATTTTGTTCGTCTCACGCCGTATTTCCTGTAATTTTTCTGAGTATTCTTATTTCTTCTCTTTCCAGCAATGTCTGTATTTTGGCTGTGTCGGATCTTTTTTCTGATGCGTAACGTCACTATTGGTTTTATACTGCCCTTATAGATTCTTGATTTTATCTCACGGTTTATGTGTCGGCTCCAGTGGCGTAACTAGTCTGACCTGCGCCCCAATGCAAGTATTCCTCGTGCGCCCCTATTCCCAGACTTATTCTCCATCCCCCCCCAACCTAGAGCGAACCTAACAACAACGACATTTCTCCAGAGAAAGATTATACAAAGAAATATAACAGTAATTTTAAAGTTAATTATTAAAAAGTTATTATTCAAAAAATTAATTGAAAGTAAATTTAAAAGGCTATCTTAGTGTAAAAGTACGAAATTCGTATTTTTACACTAGGATAGCCCCTTAAGTTACTGAACATTTCCAAATACCAATAATATAACTGAAGTAAGGATCACATTATATACTTACAATTAATTAATGTACTTTTTAGGACGATAAAATATACACTACTTACTTTACGCAACATTTTTTATTTATTCAGTGCCCTATACAGTATCGTATACATGATATCGCAAGCAACAATATAATGTTTATGTTCCGTTTCTCAAACTTTGATTAATTTTACCAGATGATGCATTCTTACAGTCAAACCTACCTACAGCTCATAGGAACAACACTACGTTAATTGCTATTCCCTGACAAAGCCCCTGCGGCTCTTTTCTAGGAACAGTCTTGCTAACTTTTCTACAGCTAAAGACCGAGCTCTTTCATGTTCAATACTAATTACTAGAAAGCGGAATATATGCAAAGTGCATATAGATGCATATATTGCATATTTTCAGACAACAAACACAACATTGCATATTTAAGCTAAACACGATTTATTTTGCATATTTTAAAAATAAATTATATAAAAGTTTAAAATTTTCCTTTCTTAGTTGGAATTTTATAACTTCGATATGAACGATCTCGTTATTTATCTATCTATCGCTCATCTGGACTTTCCCATTACTACCTGAATTTAACAATTATGGGTGTTCCCAGAAAAATATTATTTTATTAGCGTAGCAAGTCGTAGCTACCTACCTGCTTTTAAGGGTCTAATAATAATTTTGTCAGTTTCCGGCCAACATTTGTTTAAAGTAAACGTTGTATCGTATTTAGTGTTTTTGAAGTGATTGGTATATATTAAATTTAAATATGTCTACCATTCAAAAAAGTGCTTGGATAAAGTGTTTTCCCGAGTTAAAGCTAAGTGGAGACAAAGTATTTTGCAAGGCCTGCTCCAAAATCGTAAGTTACATTCATTTTCACATTTCATTTTTTAAATGAGGAACTGACAAACAAAAGCATCATGTACCACAAAAGAAATTTTTCTGGAAAGAGTGTTTTTATTCGACAAATTCGCTTTTACTTCTATAAAGACGGACATAGAGAGAAGAATCAACATAAAAAAATCCATCAAATTGTAGACAATTCCGCTTTTGTTCTTCAGCTTAAATAACGTACTTTGTTCTTTAAATAACGCAAAAATTGCTAAAGAACTTATGTTCATAAAAGTTAATTTTAGTTTTTTACCAGATCTAATAAAGTCATTAGAACAAAGGAATTTACAATTAAGTGATTCCGTTAATCTTGTTAACACTTTTTCTGCTCATTGTCAAAAAATTCCCGGAAATACAGGGATTACAATTAGAAATAAATTAAAAAATGTTTTAGAAAAAAATGAGGGCTTCGATTGTTTGAGGAAAGTTGTACGTATTTTTGAAGGCAACTTTTCTGAAGATCTTACGACTTAATATATTGTTTTATTTTTGAGTATTTTTAATATGCATTTGCATATTTAGACAAATTTAGAAAAAATACCTACATATTTGTAGTAAAAGTAATGCATACATATGCGCATATTTTGCTAATGTTGTGTTGCATATATTCCGCTCTCTACTAATTACACTAAGATCACACAGTCTAGTATTGGACATAGAGTTCCTTAAGTAGTTCTTTATTATTTTTAGTTTAGAAAAAGTTCTTTCACTACTTGCAACAGTTATGGGTAATGTAAGAAACATTATTAATGCTGTACTGACGTTTGGGACACTTGATGCAATAAATTTATTCCTAATCAATAGATAATCAGCCAAGTGGCTGATTTTGCTTATTTTATTACTTTTGATATCGTCTTTGACTACATTTCTAAAGCAAATTACTTCATTGGTCAAAGCATGAGTCACATCAGATTCATATTTTTTACAAAACTCAGAGGCTGACTTCACAAGTTTTTTGTCAGAAAAATGTAATAAATTATCTTGGTTTAAAAAACTGAACGTGTCAGTTATACATACCATAGATTTAAACCTTTTGTTTAACTGTGAAATAAGAATATCAAAAGCTCTCAAAAATACCTTAACTTAAAAGCAATGCACAGGATCACTAAACTCATAGTCACTAGAAAGTTCGTCAAAAAAAGTCTTTACTTTTCTTTTGCGTTTGGAGGTCATTGAGGAATCAATATTCCACTTCGCAGCTAACTTTCTGGCTTGATCCAAGATATCGTCGAATTCTCCTCGCAGTTCGCTCACAGTCTTTAAACACTTCTGAATGAGATTCTTTGCATCATCTAGATTAACATCGGATCTCTGTAGGATTTTCGATGTAATCTGGATTCTTTCTAAAATTCGACTTTGAAACACTAACATTAAAACAAAATCAAATGAAGACATTTGCTTTATAAGACCATTTGCTTCTGCAACTTCATTGTTCTTGTTCGAAGACAAAATTATTTTTGTTGGACTGACACATGACAGGGACACATTGTCCTAGTTACTAAAATAATACTAAAATATTTTACCTGAATATCTTTGTAGCTAACAACGATAAATAAACAAAAGCAGTTGTGATGAGAAAGCCATAAACACAGATGTGCATCGTCGCGCTGAGGAGATAAGATAACGATAATAGTAAACAAAAAAATCACCAACATTCTGTTGTGACTGAACGGAATAAAATACCACGAATATTTTTTTACATTTTTTATTTTCGAGAAGCTACAGGGAGTTTTGCTTCAACATATTTTTTAGCTAAAATTTTTCCAGAATATCAGTTTTTTGCGCCCCCCTAAGGCCTGCGCCCCAATGCACCGCATTGGTTGCATTGGCGTTAGTTACGCCACTGGTCGGCTCTGCCATATAGCATATAGTTTTATTAATACACCCTGCCAATCTATTTGCCCTTTGTACTTGATCTTTTATTTCTTTAGTACAGTGGAACCCCGATAAGTCGGCCCCCGATAACCCGGAAGTCCGGCTAACCCGGACCGATTTTCATCAGATAAACATTTTGATTTTCAATATTTTGTATTTTTCAATTTAATTGTGGCTTATTTCCAATCAAAATAGTTAATTATCAGACAAACCTTTCAACAATAAAAATGTATGTAATATAATATTTGAGAGATAATGTGTACTTATGTGTGTTTGAACTATACGATATTAAAAATGACTCATAGCACACGCCGCAGAAACAACAGCCACCTGTCTGTAGTATCTATTCCTTTTTATTTCAAACTGTCAGCATTGTTTAGGAAAGACTATTTAAAAAATTATTTTATAAACAATGGTCTTTAGTATTGTGTGTCTTGTATTGTTTGCTTACGTTTTTATTGCTTCCATTTGCTTACGTTTGGGTTTGGTGTTTTTTTTAGTAATTTTAATGAGTAGGTACTGTGCATATTTATAAATATATTTCATGTTATTTCAATTCTAACGGAGTTTATCTGTAAGTATACCGTATTTTATTAATTTTTACCATATTCTCCGGCTATCTCGGATTTTCGATAACCCGGATCGGTCGCGGTTCCGATTAATCCGAGTTATCGAGGTTCCACTGTACTTTATTTCCATTAATTGTTCAATGCTAACTCCATCGCCTTCTAGTTTACATCTTACTGATTATTTTCTGATTACTATTGTTCTAGTTTTTTACGTTGAAATCGTCATGCGAAATTCGTTTCTTTTGCTGAATTAAATGAATTAAATATTAGTCCAGGGTAATAAGGTTTTTTCCATGACACTCGAGCAGCCAGGGTACTGAAGCGTTTTTTCGACAGGTAATACCTATAAGAGCAAATTGTAACTATTTCCTGCGTAGGATCTGGCGGCCATTTTTATTTATAAACAATTAAGTGTCAAAAAATGGCATTTTTCCCTTTTTTTTCAAATAAATGGAAAACAGTGAAACTTGTGGTTTTTTTAGAAAAAATATCTTTGAAATTATGGAAAAGCTTTAAAATGACGTACTACAAAGTTTGATATACTCATTTATTGTTAATATAATTGCGAAAAAAGGTCGGAATTGCAAAAAAAATAATTTCGCAATATCTATTGTAAAAATTAGTGTACACCTTTGAAATTTTTGTCATATAAGTGATCTTTGTTGCTTAATATGTGATAAACATTTCAAAGCGATTAATTCAATTGTTTAAATTTTATTCAAATTGTTTATCCCAGAGAGCATTTTTTTACAATAACATAAGTCAGAAAAAAATGACGTTAGAACCATTCCAGAGGTGTCAAATGAAAGAGCATGAGCTATATTTTCAACTTGGTTTAAAAAAGCCAATAAAAAAATGCATTTATTAGTAATAAATAATTATGCAAAAGTATCGTAAATCTTTCCTTATAAACTTTTTATTTTGTTATATAAGAAATTATATATATATTTATTACAATTTTTATCAATTATGATATAAATAACATTACTTGGTAGTGGTGCACTTAAAACAGGGTAAAAAAGTTAATTTTTTTGGAAAAAGTTATTCAAAAAGTTTATAAGGAAAGATTTACGATACTTTTGCACAATTATTTATTACTAATAAATGCATTTTTTATTCGCTTTTTTTAAACCAAGTTAAAAATATAGTTCATGCTCTTCCATTTGACACCTGTGGAATGGTTCTAACTTCATTTTTTTCTGACTTATGTTAGTGCAAAAAAAATGCTCACTGAGATAAACAATTCGAATAAAATTTAAACAATTGCATGAATCGCTTTGAAATTTTTATCACATATTAAGCACCAAAGAACCCTCATTTGACAAAAATTTCAAACCTGTACACTAATTTTTACAGCAGTTATTGCGAAAATATATTTTTTTTGCAATTCCGACCTTTTTTCGCAATTATATTAACAATAAATGAGTATATCAAACTTTGTAATATGTCATTTTAAAGCTTTTTCCATAATCTCAAAGATATTTGTACTAAAAAAATCATAAGTTTCACTGTTTTCCATTGATTTGAAAAAAAAAAGGAAAAATGCCATTTTTTGACAGATAATTGTTTATAAATAAAAATGGCCGCCAGATCCTACGCAGGAAATAGTTACAATTTGTTCCTATAGGTATTACTTGTCGAAAAAATGCTTCAGTACCCTGGCTGCTCGAGTGTCACGAACAGGGTATATTTTTGTCTTATTACCCTGGCCTATATGTGAACTAGTCTTTGAAGGCTATCTTTATTTTGTGCTATCAATATTGCATTGTCTGCATAACAGAGAATTTTAATTTCATTGTTCCCTATTCTGTATCTTCTTCTTTTATTGATGTTCTTTATAATTTCATCCGATTCTCCGATTCATGGTTAGACTGAATAGCATAGGACTTAGTGATTCCCCCTTTCTTATTCTATTGCCTGTATCTTGGGTCCGTAAGTTGTCCTGTCCATCAATTCTGACTTGAATCTTATTTGTATTTGACCCTCATTGCCATTAAAAATTGTTGAGCTGAGTCTTACCCTGGCTTAGGGGTGAAAGTAAAATCATATTGAAAATACAGGAAAAATGTGTCCCTCTTTATAGTCTAGTCGGAACATAGGGGGTCCCGTGGGAAATTCTAGCTCGCCGTGATTTGATGGTGGTATTAAAGGTTTTTTGGGTCGCTGAATCCAATGGAAGTGGTCTGGAAGCCCAAATATTTATGGTGCGTGGTGCGTTTAATTGTTATTAACAAATTATGGTAAAATTAGGTTTTTTTCAGGAATTATTAGGAGCCCTGTAAATAAATTGATAATGTTAAGGTCTTCTCTGGTGTATTTTTGGTCACTGAATCGAATGCGACTAGTCGCGATTACTCAAAATATGTTCTTATTTTGTTAATAACAAAATAATTGTTTATTCGCCGAAAAGCTCGAAATAATGCGCTATCTACAGCAAGTTTGTAGTCTTTTTTCATAGTATTTTTATACGTTAAATCGATTGCCACTAGTCGTGATAGTTAAACCACGATCCGACTTGGTTATTTAATAAATTATTGTAAAAATAACGGTTTATAGTACGTTTACTCACGGTTTTTGCTCTAGATTTAAAAAACCACTTGGATTGACTTGAAATTTAACACACACGTAGCTAACATGTCAAAAGAAAAAAACAAGTGATATTGTCTCGATGTGTGCTTTTACCCTGGAGGTGAGTTTCGCCCCTTTCGGGGGTTAAAAAAAGATAGCTCTAAAATAAGTCCGGAAGTAGATAAACTAATTAATTCTAAGCAACTTTTATTCTATAGAGTTTTTTCACTAAGTCAATACTTTTCGAGTTATTTGCGAGTGAATAACATTCATTTTTCAACAAAAAAATCACGTTTTTTGTTTTTTTTATAAGCACTTTCGAACCAATGAAACTTACAGATCATATAAATACAAGATCATATTACTTTCATTTGAGATGCTAATTAGGGGGAGGGGGTGATTTTCCCGATTTTTTTCACCAAAAAAAGGGACCAACTTTATTTTGAGCGTAACTTGTTTATTTTTGATACTAGATACTTTTTCAAAAAACAGGAATAAAGTTTTTTTAAAAGCTTTAAAAACTTGTAGTGAGTTTTACTCACAAAGTGCTTTATTTTTTGGTTATTTTATGTTGAAATATTCGATTTAGAATTTGACGAATATGAACCTGTTGTTCATTAGCTACAACGCCGCTTCTACTGGGTCTACGGACCTCACACATACACCATTTTTTTCACTTTTTTATAGTCTATATTTTTCTTACGAAAATTACCACCATCAAATCGAGGTGTCGAGTCGCTGGGTTTTTCAAAAATGTTGTAGTTCTTTATAGTGACTCTATTTCGTTTTCGTCCAACTACCAACTACCCTGTATATTACAATGTTGGTAATGCAATAAGCTTAAATTCTCTTCGTTTTCCGATAATTCATTTCATAATGAGAACATATTTTCGAAAACCGTATTATTCTTCTCCGATAATGAATAGAAAACTGTATTATTAGAGCTGTCTTTTCGAAAACCGTACTATATTCTTCACCCATAATGACTTCCGTAATGGTTCATTTGATTATTTCTAATCATATTTTTCTAAAATATAATTTACGGGGAATTCCACATTCCTAAACTGAATAAGTCAGTGTCCCTTTTCCTTTTCTTATCTATTCGACTAGCTTAAAACAACAAAAAAGAACAAATAAAGGATATAACATTTTCGATAAGATTTACTGTATAACAATTTTTATCTCTATTTGAAGAACCAATATTCCCGGTACGTTATCGCGGGAGCGAACATACAGGATATTGAAGTTTTAATAAGAAGATCTAATAAGCGATAGGATTAGAAAGCCGAAAGGCTAGTCAGTTATTTCAATTTCAGATTGTGTGAGCGTTAATTAACTATATTGTTAATGGAAAAGATAGAAAGATATTCAAAGTAGGTATGAAAGAATGTCTATATTAATCGGATTTAGATGAAAAATTTAAGCAACATTTGGTTTTTATAACAACATAGATGAAGTAATGCGACTGACAAAAAGAGGTGTGAAAATATTGATCATTAGTGACTTTAAGGTCAAATTTGTCGTGGGGCCGAAGGAGATAACATAGGAGCATACGGTGGACACGCGCTAACTCGCAACTTTTAATGACAAGCATTTTCAAATTAAAATGTACACCGGCCAATTCGTAACTTTTCTACTACCTAAACCTGCCAACTCGAAACCTACAGGTGAATTCGAAACCATGGAATAAATCTAATACCTCATAGTCTAAGAGCTAGTGAACCCTCCGACTAACGGTCGTCCTGTAAGGCTAGAAACTTTTCTAGTGATAATTCATAGCACACCAAGACTAAAAACCATGACCTGGCAGGCATCAGCCCTGCACGTGTATCTACCAGGTGAATCGAAAAGTGCAAATTTAGGGGGTAAAATAAACTTTCTCCTGTAAGGTTTAAAATTAAGTATGTGTTTGAGTAAGTCATTTAGAAGAAATTTGTACAATGCCAGGCGATTCTGAAGAGCATAAGACCTTGCCAGGCGAGGGGAAAGATTAGGGGTTTTTCCTAAAATTATTCTTTTTGCATCGAACAAATTTTTTTTAGGTTTTTTGAATCATTCCAAACAGAAAAGGTCTTTAGTGATTTTTCTCTTAAGTTAATAGTTTTTGTTATATAAGCGATTAAAAATTTTGAAAATTGCTAAATCGGCCATTTTAACCCTAAATCGGACATTTATCTAAAAATTTCAATGTTGCTAAGGTACGTAGATATTCTTTAAACATTGATTGATGAAATCTTGAAGAGTTTTTTGCAATAAAATATCGAAAACCCTTTTGTTTTTTTAATTGCTAATCAAGCCGGTGCGACACTTTAGTATAAGTGAGGACGTTTGAGTTTGCATAAATTCGTTATCTCGAGAATGGGAAAATTTCAAGAGAAATCCTCAGACAGGTCGATTTTTATTTTTGAATTAGGACTTTTTGGCATATATATAATACTAGTGACGTCATCCATCTGGGCGTGATGACGTAATCGATGATTTTTTTAAATAAGAGTAGGGGTTGTGTGATAGCTCATTTAGAAGGTTATTTAATTCTCTATTCAGTAATATAAACATTAACATAATCATTTATACAGGTTGTACCGAAAAAAATTTTTCTTCTATTTGTCACATTTAATCAAAGTTAATTTAATAAAAAAAAATTTTTTGTACACCCTGTATCAATAATTATGGTAATGTTTATATTAGTGAATAGATAATTAAATAACCTTTCAAATGAGGTATCACGCAACCCCTATTCTCATTTAAAAAAATCATCGATTACGTCATCACGCTCAGATGGCTGACGTCACTAGTATTATATATATACCAAAAAGTTTTAATTTAAAAATAAAACTCGACCTGTCTGAGGATTTCTCTTGAAATTTGCCCATTCTCGAGATAATGAATTTATGCCAACTCAAACGTCCTCACTTATACTACAGTGTCGCGCCCGCTTGATTAGCAATTAAAAAACAAAGGCGTTTCCGATATTTTATTGCAAAAAACTCTTTGGGTTTCATCAATCAATGGTTAAAGAATATCTACCTACCTTGGCAACTTTGAAATTTTTAGATAAATGTCCGATTTAGGGTTAAAAGTGGCCGATTTCGCAATTTTAAAAATTTTCAATCGCTTATATAACAAAAACTATTAACTTAAGAGAAAAATCAGCAAAGACCTTTTCTGTTTGGAATGATTCAAAAAACTTAAAAAAAATTTGCTCGATGCAAAAGGAATAATTTTAGGAAAAACCCCTAATCTTTCCCCTCGCCTGGCAAGGTCTTATGCTCTTCAGAATCGCCTGTCATTGTACACATTTCTTCTAAATGACTTACTTAAACACATACTTAAATTTAAACCTTACAGGAGAAAGTTTATTTTACCCCCTAAATTTGCACTTTTCGATTCACCTGGTAGATACACGTGCACCGCTGATGCCTGCCAGGTCATGGTTTTTAGCCTTGGTGTGCTATGAATTATCACTAGAAAAATTTCTAGCCTTACAGGAACACCGTTAGTCGGAGAGTTCACTAGCTCTTAGACTATCGAGTAGTTAGGTTAAAACGTAAGACATAAATTTGAACAGTAACGGATTATTCAACACGGGGCCTATCGCAAATGTATATCTTTCACTATTAATAAACAAAGCTGCAATTCTATTTTACTTCAACTCATTTTTAAGCAATTTCAATAAACTAATCGGTTCTTTTTTCAGTTTTTTGTTAAAATGTAACTTATAGACGAAAATTCTTAAAATCGGCTATTTTTTATTGAAATTGTCAATAAATAAATAAATTGAGAAAAATTTCGTCAGATTTACAAAAATTTTGTTATTCTATCCATATAGAAATTAAAACAATTGTTACATATAGTAGTTGAGTGTCATAAAAACCGTGTATTTTTTACTCAATTCTTTGGGCTATTTCACGTAATATCGAGATAGAAGTTTTATTTTTACAGTTATTATCGTTTAACTGATTATATACGTATTTAATTTAAATTTTTTCCTACATTGTTCAGAAATCATTTGTGGCATTTTTCAATGTGTTTGTTTGTGTGTGTTTTATTCTTTTATTATTTTAATTTTTGGCACTGTTTTAATAAAATTTTTTGAGAAGTAGTAAGTATTAAAATTAGTTTAATATTCAAATAAAATATAAATAAACTGTTTAAAGTATATTAATTTCGTTGAAATCATATAATAGAAGTATAACTTCTTACGTGCGTACAAAGTACACACACATTCTTTTTTTATATTTTTAAAAGCTTTTCTTTAGTTCAATCGTTTGGGTCAAATCTTTAGACGTTAATTTGACTGCCCTTTTTTCAATGCAAATGAATGAACATTTGCCGACATATGCATTCGCAGAAACAATACACGAATGGTCGATAATTTTTTTTTATGTTTAAATATTTTTTTTATGTTTAAATATTTTTTTTTATGTTTAAATAAAAAAACGATTTTAATTGAAAATGCTTAAATTCTATTGTTTTTACAATGAAGAAACTTGAAACTTTTACAGATTGTAACTAATTATATGAACTATACATAATTTCACTTTTTATCTTAATTGTTTACGTTATGCTTCATAAATAAACAATAAAGTTTCAAATTTTTTGCCGATTCCGAATACTTTTCATGTTTGTAGGTACATCATATGTTTTGTACTTACATATACAGTAAAACCTCGATAGAAAGGACCTCTATTTAACGGACTTCGGATATAACGGACAAAAAATCCGATCAAATGTAAAAAAAATTGAATTCAAAAAATAGGAAAAATCCAATTCTGTAAGAAAAAGCAGCAAGATGATCTCATCACTACTTTGTGCTAACTCCGATGTATGGCATGAATTGACTGCTATAATTGTTGACAAATCTCGTAAACCTGGAGTTGTCAAAGATATAATGCATCATCTTCCCGTTTTGTACCAGCACTGAAAAAATTTCAAGAGAAGAAACTGGAAATACCGCCGAAAGAGGTGAAATGTTTATTGATTGTAGACAAAGCTCCTACTTACCCCGCTGAAAATATTCGACATTCAGAAGATGTCAACTTTAATTGTATGTTTTTGCCAAAAAATTCATCGCATATTCAACTTATGGATCAGTGAATAATTTTGACAACCAAACGAGTACATTGCAGAGTTTTTTGATGAAGTAGAAAAGTAAAAAAGTAGTAAACAAAACTTTATTCCTTTTTTAACTTACACATATTTGTACACTGTATCTAAATACAGTACGTATTTTCAAAATAAAATTGTTGATTGATTTTAAACCTATTTTTATATAACGGACTTTCGGCTTTAACGGACACCCTGTTCCCCCAATTAGTCCGTTATATCGAGGTTTTACTGTATTTTAATAAACATGACGATATATTTTAATGTTTGAAAAATGTCAAGACTAATAAGTAAAAAATAAAAAATGTGGAAAAAAATTTTTAAGAAACGCTTTTCTTTAGTTATGAATGACTAAAATTGAAAATACATATTATAAAAAAATCAAATAAAAAGCAAAAAATAAAAAAATTCAAACTCGAAGGATTATTCGAAAAAACTGCAAGACAGATTAAATATACAAAAATCTCACAAATTCGTTAAAAAATGGAAAAAGCTACCACATTCGTTAAAGCAAAGCCTGGGGCGCGTCTTCATAGAATAAACGGCTTTTGCCCCACGTTTTTCTTTAACGAATGTGTTGCATTTTTTCAATTTTTTAACGAAGGTGAGAGATTTTTGTATATTTAATTTACCTAACAGTTTTTTTTTCGAATAATCCTTCGAGTTTGAATTTTTTTAAATGTAATATTTTTAATTTTAGTCACTCGTAAGTAAAGAAAAGCGTTTCTTAAAAACATTTTTTTTCATATTTTTTTATTTATTTTACTTATCTTAAAATCGTTTATTTGTCTCGATTCACGAAATAACTAAATCTCTCGTGTGAAATATTTGGGTGGATGCTTCGAAGTTCTTATCTAGTAGTCCAGGGCGCATCTGTTTTGAGATAGACGTTGAGAGGTGACTCAAATTTTTTTGCAGAAATTGCTTGAAAATAAATAAAATAATAGTATTTGAGTTATCCTTCCTCTCAAAAAGGCCCGGAACATTGTTTAAATAATCAAAATGTCAATAATTTAAGGAAAAATTCGATTTTTTTCTTCGTTTTTTGATTATAACTTTAAAAGTATTCATTTCCGAGAAAAGTTGTACTGACATAAAAGTTGTGTAATTAAATTTCCTACAATATAGAATTGGTTAAAAATTTAAAAAACAGTCACCCTAGTTGAAAAATAGCAATAATTGCGAAAAAACCATACAAAAACAAGTATTCGCATTTTACGTTTTTCAACCAGTTATGCTACACTTAGGACCTTCATATTTTATCCAGAAAAATTTTATGATACAGTAAAACAATACTGTAAATTTGTTTAAGATCGGTTTAATAGATTTTGCAAAATAAATTTTGCAATCCAGCTTTCGCAAAAAAAAATCATTTTTTCAAAATATTACAGGACTGAAAATAAAGCAGGTAGCAAGTTGAAATTTTTTTTGCTTATAGAAGTGTACTGTACCTTTCATTTGCAATTTTCAAAATTAAAATCGATTAATTACCACGGCGTCAGAAAATTTTTGAAATAAACAATAATTTTTGGTGCTACGCGCAGGACAGCGGTGTTCGATTCACACAAGTTGATTTCCACCAAAATTTCTTCCAATCTTTATCTAATATATTATTTTCTTACTCTATATTTTGTTGTATTTTAATATTTTAATTCCACAAAAATCAAACTAATTTTATTATTGTTTGTGAAATATTGTTTAAACAATTGCATATGTTTAAAAATAATAAACTTTTATTATTTAAGTTAAAATATATGAACAAAGAAAGTGTTTGCTAATAAAAGTGTTATTTCAAAGGATAGAGTATGTGTTTTTATTTTGAAATAAACAAATTTATTTATTTATATCGAAATGTAATAAAAATTAAAATGTATCAATCATTATCAAAGGTCATTGGAATGCCCAATCAGAGCAAACTATCCGCTGTCTTGCGCGTAGCACCAATAATTAATGTTTATTTAAAAAAATTCCTGACGCCGTGGTGTTAATCGATTTTAATTTTGCAAAATTGCGAATGAAAGGTACAGTACACTTCTATGTGCAAAAAAATTTTCAACTTGCTATCTGCTTTATTTTCAGTCCTGTAACATTTTGAAAAAATGAATTTTTTTTACGAAAGCTGGATTGCAAAACTCATTTTGCAAAATCTATTGAACCGATCTTAATGAAATTTACAGTATTATTTTACTGAATCATAAAGTTTTTCAGGGTGAAATATGAAGGTCCTAAGTGTAGCATAAATGGTTGAAAAACGTAAAATACGAATACTTGTTTTTGTATGTTTTTTTCACAATTATTGCTATTTTGCAACAAGGGTGACTATTTTTAAAATTTTTAACCAATTCTATATTGTAGGAAATTTAATTACGCAACTTCTATGTCAGTACACCTTTTCTCGGAAATGAATATTTTTAAAGTTATAATCAAAAAAACAAGAAAATAATCGAATTTTTCCTTAATATTTTGACATTTTGATTATTTAAACAATGTTCCGGACCTTTTTGAGTGGGAGGATAACTCAAATATTATTATTTGAATTATTTTCAAGCAATTTCTGCAAAAAAAATTGAGTCACCTCTCAACGTCCAAATGTATTAATATTTTTACAGATGCGCCCTGGTCTATAGCTCTAGCTGATAAGTATTGTTCTCCTTCGCCCAAATCCTTCATTCGTATGACGGCCGCGATTAGCAATCCAAAGTTCAATGAATATAACCCCGAATAATCAGTTGTTTATTGAATTCAACTGCTTGCTGATTGTTGATATTATTTATTGAATAATATGAGAGCATCTGGTATTTAATTTTTTAATTATTGAGGTCATATTATCGAAAGATTTATAGTCCAGGCGGTATCTGGTTTGACTGGGACAATTTCCATAGGAGTCTATTTCTTTGATGGAATCACTTTTAGTACGTTCTTTAAAGGTAAAATATTGCAAAACCTCTAAATTTTAAAGAACCGCTTGGATTGACATAAAATTTGGCATACACATAAGCACATAAGTAACAAGTCAAAGAAAAAAAGTGATATTGTGCCGATGTGTGCTTTTGCCCTAGGGGTAAGTTTCACCCCCGTTTGGAGGTGAAAAATATATGTTCGAAATAAGTCCGGAAATGGATAAAATGACTAATTCTAAGCAACTTTTGTTCTATAATGTTTTTTCACCAAAATAATATTCGAATTATTTGCGAGTGAATTTTTTCTACAAAATAACCCCGTTTTAAGACGGTTTTTCGCAAATAACTCAAAAGGTAAGTATTTGGTCGAGAAAAAAATTCTTCTCAAAAATATAGCATGTAAAAAAGTGAAAAACATGGTGTATATATTAGGTCACTATACCTAGTAGAAGCAGAGTTATATTTTATAGCTAATGAAAAATAGGTTCATATTCGTCAAATTCCAAATCGAATATTTTAACGTCCCATAACCAAAAAACGAAGCACTTTTTTGGGGAAAACTCATTTTAACTTTTTAAAGTGTTTAAAAAAATGCTTAATTTTGCTTTTTAAAAAAAATTTTTAGCATCAAAAGTAAACAAGTTACGCACAAAATTAGTTGGTCTCTTTTTTTTGGTAAGAAATCGGGAAAATCACCCCCTAATTATCATTTCAAATGAACTTAATTGTTACAACTTCACAAGTTTTTTACTCGCGTACGTATTGATCATATGATCTGTACGTTTCATCGGTTCAAAGTCCTTATTTTTGAAAGAGCTGTAGTTAAAAGGGCTTGAACGAGTCACGTATCACGAGTGTATGCAAATTTAGAAACAGCGAATCTTAACGAATTTTTGTCTTACAAAAAATCAAAAAAATCAAAAATATTTAGACAAGTAAAGCTGACTTTTTTTATTGTTTAAGATTTTTGGTATCTCTAACAATTTTTAAGTTATTTTGAAAAAAAAACTTTTTTTTTAAATTAATTTTTTTTTAAATTTTACTTTAAAACCAACGTTTTTCGAAAATAAGCACTTTGAATCGATGAAACTTACAGATCATATAAAAACAACATAAGTAACTTGTGAAGCGGTAACGATTAATTTCATTTAAGTTGCCAATTGGAGGGTGATCCTCCTGATTTTTTTTTGCCGAAACAAAAGGGACCAACTTTATTTTGAGCGTAACTTGCTTACATTTGATGCTAGAAATTTTTTTACAAAAACAGAAATAAAGCTTTATTTAAGCACTTTAAAATAAATTTTTAAACACTTTAAAAAAGTTGTAATGTGTTTTCCCCAAGAATGCTTCATTATTTGGATATTTCACATTGAATTATTATATTTTAAATTTTGCGAATATGAACCTATTTTACATTAGCTATAACTCTGCTTTTGCTAGGTATAGAGACCTAATACACCGTTTTTTCACTTTTTGATAGGCTATAGTTTTGCTAAGAATATTTTTTTGACAAAATGCTTACGTTTTGAGTTATTTGCGAAAAACCGTCTAAAAACGTGGTTATTTTGTTGAAAAATGCACATATTCACTTGCAAATAACTCGAAAAGTATTGATTTGGTGAAAAAACTCTATAGGACAGAAGTTGCTTAAAATTAGTCAGTTTATCCATTTCGGGACTTATCTTGTACATATATTTTTCACCCCCGAGATGGGGTGACACTCACCCCCAGGGCAAAAGCACAAATCGGCACCATATCACTTTTTTTCTTTGACATGTTAGCTATGCGTATGCCAAATTTCATGTCAATCCAAGGGGTTCTTTAAAATCTACAGCAAAAACCGTGAAAGAATGTACTATTTAGGATGTACCTAATAATCACGATATGCGCCAGTCACAAACTTTGTGCTTAATTTTTTATTTAACAAAATTAAAAAAAATGGAAATGTTTGCCCTTTGTCCACATATTTTCGATTTAAAAGTTTATAAAAGTTTCGATTTTCAAGTTTACATAATATGTATTTGATTAGCTAGAAATGGGAAATGTATTGTTTAAAAAATAGCAATAATTGGGAAAAAAGTGCAGTGAAAAAACAAAGAAATTTTCCCTTAAATTTTTTCGACCTCCTAAACATAATTTCAAGCGTTCATATTTCACTTAGAAAAACATTATAATACGACTAAATGTGTATTATATTTAGTTTAACAGTTTTTGCATAATAATTTTGCAATCCAAAATCCAAGGTTCGCAAAAAGTTGCAAATTTTCAAAATTATGCTACGCCCAAAATAAGCACTTTAAATAGTCAAAAAGCTCTTTTTTTACATACATTAAGAAAGGAGCAATCAAGATTTCAAACGCAAACATTAAAATTTTTCAACTAGGAGAGCCTAGTGATTTTTCTTTTTTTTTTTAACAGAACAAGTAGGTTTTTAAGTATTTTATGAGTTATTGTGTTCTTCAAAATTTCATTTTGTATCTCAAGGTGTTCATCGTCGATTTCGATATTTATGGTTTCTTCCTCTTTTTCTCCTTTCTATCTGAAGCTTCATCTAAAATTCCTGGACATTTCAAAGATTCCATGTCTTGTTCAATCTCTTCTATTTATTTATTTAGCTCAATATTTTTACATCGCTGATCCACTAAAAGTGAAAATTTAATTCATTATGTATTTAATTTGCAAGTTCAGAAATAGTGCAGTCACTGAAGGTGGATATGAGCTATTACCTCATTATATTACCTAACAAAATTTATTATAACTAAAACTAACAAGTAGGTACAATATAACTGTCAACTGTCAAATATAAGTCAAATTATTAATGTTTTTTTTAAACAATTTACTGTTTTTTACCATTCTGTAAAATACAGGGTGTTTTATAAATAAACGTTAAAATGTATAGATGCTTACGTAATAGAAAATAGATATTGTACAGGGCGTCAATAAGTTATATTTCATGAATGAAATACCATGACGTCACTTTTACTTTTCCTCCCTAGGGGGGAAAAGTACAACTTTACTCCCTACAATCAGGTTCGGAAAAGTATACTTTCGGTAAAGGTAGGTGGAAATAACAATTTACTGTTTTTACCATTTACCAAATAAACGTTAAAATGTATAGATACTTACGTAATAGATATAATGGAATCACTGAAGGTGGACATGAGCTATTACCTCCGATTTCGTTGAACCTCCATCGATTTGCTGGAAAATTGGTGAGTGGTTAGAGGGTATCTCAAGGAACTTGCACTTTTACCCTGGGGGTGGGTGCCACCCCTTCTCGGAGGTGAAAATTATTTTATTAAAAATAATCCCATAATTGGATAGAGGGACAAATTCTAAGCAAAATTTGTTATATAAAGTTATTAAAATAAATCAAAACTTTTTGAGTTATTAAAGATCAAAGATTTTAATTTTTCGTGAGAAAAATGTATGTTTTTAACCGATTTTTCATAAATAACTCAAAAACTATAAGTCTTTACAAAAAAGTTATTACCAAAATTTAAGCTAATAAAAAATGAAAAAACCCCTTAATAAACAAAACTTTTAATGTCAACTGAAAGTGAGTTATAGGTAATTGACTGTATATTTTTTTCGGCGAGTACCCAAATCTAAGTATTCAAGCTTAAATAACGGGAAAATGATACATTTTATAACATAAACTTATTAAACATTTGTCAAAATACTTAGAAATATCTATCAAATGAGTCCGAACAAGTTGATAACATTAAAATTTATGCACCAAAATTTTTTCAAAATTTATCTTAAAATTTTTTCCAAAAAATGTTATTGTTTTTTTAATAACTCCGTTAATTTTTAGGATATCAGGTTCACCTAAAAACCATTTGAAAGCTAATTAAGCTAAGTTAAATTTATTCTTTTAAACCTATTATTTTTTAAAAAACAAAAGGTTAAATTGCCCCGGTTGCATGGTTTTCACAGCAAAATTTAAGATTTAAACGTTTCTATATCGGTTATTGTTTACCCTATGTAAATAGTAAAACAGGTAAAATATTTCGCACAGAAAAAACTAAAATTTGGTTAAATATCATTTTTTACGTGTTTTGAGTTATTATCAAAAGAAAATGAAAATTACAATCATTTTAAAAATTCTATTTTTTTTAAATCATACCTTTTTTCAAAAATTTTCATTCTAAACCGGTCAAAATTGTTATAATCATTACTTATGCTAATATAAAAAAATTATTGTAAGGATTAATATCAATTTTAATTTTTGTGGAAATGGCGTTTTATTTTTCACTTAGTCCTAAAAAATTCGAAAGGGTTCTCTTATTTTCATCATAACTTGCTTAATTTTAATGCTACTAACTTCTTCTGAAGCTCATTTGATAGGTAATCCGAAGTGCTTTGACAAATATTTAACAATTATATTTTATAAAATGCATAGTTTTCCCGTTATTTAAGCTTGAATACTTAGATTTTAGTACTCGTCGAAAAAAATTTACATTCAATTACCCATAACTCACTTTGACTTAACATTAGTTTAGTTCTTTAAGTGAGGAGTGTATTCAATTTTTTATTATCTTCAATTTTGGTAATAATAACTTTTTTGTAAAAGCTTATAGTTTTTGAGTTATACGTGAAAAACAGCTTTAAAGCATGAATTTTTTTACGAAAAAATAAAATCTTTGATCCTCAATAATTCAAAAAGCATTGATTTATATAAATAACTTTATATAACAAATTTTGCTTAGAATTTGTCCTTATATTTATTTTTGTTATTACTTTTGATAAAATAATTTTCACCTCCGAGAAGGGGTGGCTTACACCGCCCAGGGTAAAATCGCAAGTTTGCATCATGTCACCTTTGTTGCTTGAGGTATCCTCTAACTACTCACCAATTTTCATGAAAATCGATGGATGTTCAACCAAATCGGAGGTGAAAACTGAAAACCTTCAGTGACTCCATTAAAACACAAACTGCATCGAATGAAAATGCGATTATTGAATGGCATAAAACAGTTTACTTAAAATTTCCTGTCTTGCCATTGAATTAGGTGTTAGGATAATATTATCATAATTGAAATCTCTATAGTCCGAGACATCGATTAAAAAAAGATCAACATCGAATGACAGGAAGCCGAAAAAATGTAATTTTTGGAGCGCGTTGTGATTTTGATCGGTCGGCGCGCCGAGTGGCTACCCCCACCATCATCATCATCATTCAAACCGGATCTATCCACTGCTGG
The DNA here is from genome assembly GCF_917563875.1 of Diabrotica virgifera virgifera. Lineage (NCBI taxonomy): Eukaryota > Metazoa > Arthropoda > Insecta > Coleoptera > Chrysomelidae > Diabrotica > Diabrotica virgifera. Next base: position 199,559,513 of record NC_065450.1, on the reverse strand, counting down.
ATATAGGTCTCCCTCAGTCGTTTCCATGCATTTCTGTTTTGTACTGTTTGCATCCAGTTTTTGTCGATACGTTTTATGCCATCAGACCATCTGGTTGGCGGACGACCTCTACTTCGATATGCTTCTTGTCTTGGTCTCCAGTGTATTATTCGCTGTGTCTATCTGTTATCCGACATTCTAGCTATGTGTCCAACCCAGTTCCACTTTAGGGTCATAATTCTTTCTATGGCATCCGTCACTCCTGTTCTCCGTCTTATCTGCCTGTTCGTAATTTCATCCCAACGAGAAATGCCTAACATTGAGCGTTCCATGGCTCTTTGGGTAATACAAATTTTATTTCTTACTTTCTTGGTTATTGTTAAAGTTTCTGCACCATAGGTAATTACTGGCAACACACACTGATCAAAGGCTTTTCTTTTGAGACACATAGGCAGTTCTGACTTAAGGACATAGCTCAGCTTGCCGAATGCCACACAGTCCTATGCGGCGGCTTAGTTCGCACGGCTTAGATTCGCATCTTTGACTATTTAAAGTGGTTATTTTGGGCTCAGTAAAATATTGCAAAGCAATTTTTTGGCGGACCCTGGACTGCAAAATTATTATGCAAAAACTATTATGCCGATCGTAACGAAATTTAGCACATGTTTCAGTCCTATTATACAGTATTTCTAGACGGAATATGAAGGCTGTAGTGTAGAAAAAATTTAAAAGAGAAACTCCATTTTCTTGTACTCCAGTTTTTTGTGCTCTTTTTTAACCAATAAACATTAAATTTTCAATTTCTAGCTAGTCAAATATTATGTAAAATTAAAAAACGAAACTTTTATTTTGTAGAAATTTTTTAGCAATATCTCTCTAGTTATAGGCAAAAACATTGGGACAAAAATACAAAAAATTTCGATTTATTTCAGATTTTGTTCAACAGAAAATTAAGCACAAGGTTTGCGACTAGCGTATATGGTGATTATTGATAGATTCCATCCTGAACCGGTTCCAGCAAAAAAATAAACTCCTATGAAAAATGTCCATTATGGTTATATTTCTCGACAGATCTATTCGCCTAGACTATTAAGAAATGAAATGTATTTACTTTCATCATCTGATGGTACCAAAAATAATTCAGTTAAATTAACATTACATTTAATGTCATTTAGATATTAATGATATAATTAGGCAGTTAGTTTACTTAAAGTACCAATTAATTCCCTAGCCAATAATTGAAGTAACAAAAACTGAAGAACGTTCAGAACGTATCGCTGATTAGGAAAAGTACAGTTCCAAAAAGAATATTATTAAGAAGGAACAAAGTAAATAAAAAAGACATTAACCCACTGTTCAGGTTTTTTGGTATGGGTCCCGGTAAATTCATAATTATTTTAATCCCCTATCCTAATTACAGGCCAACTGGTAACTCTGGCGCACAGATAATTCTTCGATAACCCTCTAACTACCGGTGAATTAGTAACTTTCATTTTTAAGTAATGTTGACAATTTAATACCGGTATTCCAGGTAAAAAATATGTACATACCTGTAAAAATTACTCTCTTTGAAGGTGGTGTAAAAGGTACTCATCATTTATGTATTGTCTCTTGGAAGAGTTGAGAAAATCCAAATAAATTTTGTGAAAATGACTGAAATTCTTGTAACGGATAACAGATATCGTAATGAGTGCACGTGGGTGTAAGTTATTGGTGGTAAATAATTTTAAATTTCAATTAAAGAAAGTGCTAAAAAGTGGAAAACATTTATGGTACTGTTCTGCATCTGGTTGCAAGGCAACCTGTTATACCGACGTAATAATACGGCCTGCTATCATACGGCCCCTATTCTCATTTAAAAAAATCATCGATTGCGTCATCACGTCCAGATGGATGACGTCACTAGTATGATATGTATACCAAAAAATTAGAATTTAAAAATAAAAATTTACCTATTTCGGGATTTATCTCCAGAGACGTACATTCTCGAGAAAATGAATTTATTCCAACTCAAACTGGAAAACATTCCAACTCCATGAATTTATTCCAACTATAACTTGTTTATAAGCCAAAAAATTGTTTAAAACTGTAAAACAGTGCTGAGGCCGCTTAGATACTCCAATTTTAATTCTGTAAAGTCTATTAGATAGGTAGAGAGCCTCTTTATATGTGAAAAAATTAGCAAACTTCTAAATGGTCTATTTTTTGTTCAGAAAGTTTTTAAAAAATTTGAACTTTTTTAAAAAAATTTAGATTGCAAAATGATTACGCAAAATCTATCAGGTCGATTTTAATGAAATTTGGTGGAAGATTTAAGTATGTTATAAGGATTTTCTATGCGAATTACGAAGGTTCTAAGTGCAACGAAAGTTGTTGAAAAACACTGAATAAAAAGAGGCTTATTTTGCCCCCTTATTTTGTATTTATTGCTATTTTGCAGAAAGGGAAATATTTTAAGACATTTTTAACTAGTCGTATATCATACAAAATTCAATTATCTTTATTTTATTTCCCTACGACTTTGCTCCAAAATGAATCGTTTTAAAGTTATAAGCAAAGAAAGTAGAAAAAAATCAATGTTTTTCGAAATTTTTAAATATTTTAATTTTTTTATTAATGTTCCGGGCATATTTGAGAAGGAACATAAGTCAATTATTATTATTGAAGTTGTCACCTAACTTTATCTGCAAAAATCCGAATGCCACCTCACACATCCACAAATAGACGTTTTTTTACAGACCCGCCCTGGTCTATACATATAATATTGTTTCAATTGTTTTAGTACGAGATTTCAATTTTTGTTATTTTTTATAGGTACATATAATACACATGTTTTTAAGCAAACCAAGATCCATTCGCTTACATAATATTCTATATGCCCCGTGTTGGCTTAACCCGTTACTGTTTAAATTTATTTCTTACCTTTTAACCTAACTACCTGGGGTATTAGAATTAAACACTGGTTTCGAATTCACCTGTATAAAGTTGCGAGTTGGCAGGGTCAGGTAGTAGAAAAGTTACGAATTGGCCGGTGTACTTTATGATTTGAAAAAGTTTGTCATTGAGAGTTACGAGTTGGCGCGTGTCCTTTGGTATTCCTCTTTTCTTGTGATTCCTGTGATAGTCCCGTTTCTTAATCGTTTATCAGAGAACAGTCTAGTCATATGGACAATTCGAATTTTGTTTCAGCGAAATGGCCTGTTCTATCAATTGTTTAAATCTCCTTGTTATCCCATCGAAATGTGTCAAACGTCTTATCTAACTAAAGTGTGACGTTTTACTTTTCACATAATCCATGTATATTGCCACAACATTTGCCCACCTGTAAGAATGGACAATCTAAGAATACCAACATTAACAGACAAGCTCTTTGCATCCATCTTGACCAACGTCTCACTTGGAAGAAACATATTCAGATCAAAAACAGACAGCTCGACTTATAGACCAGGACGCATCTGTAAAAATATTAGTACATTTGGACGTTGAGAGGTGACTCAAATTTTTTTGCAGAAATTGCTTGAAAATAAATCATATAATAATATTTGAGTTATCCTCCCTCTCAAAAAGGTCCGGAACATTTTTTAAATAATCAAAATGTCAAAAAATGAAGGAAAAATTCGATTTTTTACTTCGTTTTTTGATTATAACTTTAAAAGTATTCATTTCCAAGAAAAGTTGTACTGACATAAAAGTTGCGTAATTAAATTTCCTACAATATAGTGTTGGCTAACAATTTAAAAAATTGTCACCCTTTTTGCAAAATAGAAATAATAGCGAAAAAAACATACAAAAACAAGTATTCGCATTTTACGTTTTTCAACCACTTATGCTACACTTAGGACCTTCATATTTCACTCAGAAAAACTTTATGATACAGTAAAACAATATTGTAAATTTCGTTAAGATCGGTTTCATAGATTTTGCAAAATAAATTTTGCAATCCAGCTTTCGCAAAAAAAATTCATTTTTTCAAAATGTTACAGGACAGAAAATAAAGCAGATAGCAAGTTAAAATTTTTTTTGCGTATAGAAGTGTACTGCACCTTTCATTTGCAATTTTGCAAAATTTAAATCGATCAAGAACATGGCGTCAGAAATTTTTTTAAATCAACATTAAATATTGGTGCTACGCGCAGGACAGCGGATAGTTTGCCCTGATTGGACATTCCAATGACCTTTGATAATGATTAATACATTTTAATTTTTATTACATTTCGATATAAATAAATAAATTTGTTTATTGCAAAATAAAAACACATACTCTATCCTTTGAAATAACATTTTATTAGCAAAAACTTTCTTTGTTCATATATTTTAACTAAGACAATAAAAGTTTATTAATTTTAAATATATTATGTAATTGTTTAAACAATATTTCACAAACAATAATAAAATTAGTTTGATTTTTGTGGAACTAAAATATTAAAATACAACAAAATATAGAGTAAGAAAATAATATATTAGATAAAGATTGGAAGAAATTTTGGTGGAAATCAACTTGTGTGAATCGAACACCGCTGTCCTGCGCGTAGCACCAAAAACTAATGTTTATTTAAAAAATTTCCTGACGCCGTAGTAATTAATCGGTTTTAATTTTGTAAATTGCATATGAAAGGTACAGTACACTTCTATAAGCAAAAAAAATTTCAACTTGCTATCTGCTTTATTTTCAGTCCTGTAACATTTTAAAAAAATGAATTTTTTTGCGAAAGCTGTATTGCAACATTTATTTTGCAAAATCTATTAAACCGATCTGAATAAAATTTACAGTATTGTTTTACTGTATCATTAAGTTTTTCTAGGTGAAATGTGAAGGTCCTAAGTGTAGCATAAATGGTTGAAAAACGTAAAATGCGAATACTTACTTTTGTATGTTTTTTTCGCAATTATTGCTATTTTCCAACTAGGGTGACTACTTTTTAAATTTTTAACCAATTCTATATTGTAGGAAATTTAATTACACAACTTTTATGCCAGTACAACTTTTCTCAGAAATGAATAGTTTCAAAGTTATAATCAAAAAACGAAGACAAAAATCGAATTTTTCCTTCATTTTTTGACATTCTGATTATTTAAACAATGTTCCGGACCTTTTTGAGAGGGAGGATAACTCAAATATTATTATCTGATTTATTTTCAAGCAATTTCTGCAAAAAAATTTGAGTCACCTCTCAACGTCCATCTCAAAACAGATGCGCCCTGGACTATTAAAATTCTGGCAAATGTATTGCCACCTTGGACGCAAATCAAAACTCATTATCCAAAACAAATTTTTTCTATACAAAGCCATAAAATGCAAACCTATTCGTAGGAGTAGGGGAGGAAAGTATGCTAAATTTGCAGTTACTCGAGCGTTATGGGGATCTATTGGGTTGTGAAGAGTAGGTCCTACAACCAAAAAGGTTAAGTTAAGTTTTCCATAAAGTGGGGACTTTCCATTTTTTTTATTTAATTTTCCATTTCCAACAGTTTTTTTTCCGATTATAGCGTCATCTATCCATAATTCGAAAAAATGTCTCGAATAAAATTTGCTTATTTTTACGTAAAGAATACAAATCTGCAATAAAAATTGGGGGCTCCTATTTAAGATTTTAAAGAAATCCCCAACCGCCCCCCCCCCTTGGGGAGTCGTGTTTGGTACCATTCGATAGATTTTTCAAAAATATTAAATACCTACGTGTATTTTGCAGTTTTTCGATGTGATGTTCATTTCGCGAAATATCGCGGAGTTCGTATTTAAAATTTTAAATTTACCACCCACCCCTCTCCGTGGGGAGTCGTGTTTGGTATCATTCGAAAGATTTTTGAAAAATATTGAACACGTATTTTTTAGTTTTTCGATCTTTCATTTAGCGAAATATTCGCTTTTTTTTGTGAAACTTTGTGACTCGCCCATTTTTTTACGCCCCGCTCAAATAGTCAGATTTTTGAAATGTAAACTGTTTTGCATGTACACTTAACTTGACTTATCTTAATCTGACGATTTCGAGTTTTTCTAAGAATAGATTTTTTTTTCGGATCCCCTTAACGAACTTCCCTGTATTAAGAGCCAATATATGGTAGAGCTACAAGGGTACAAGGTTTCTCCCCATGTGATAATCAGACGCGCTAGAGTAACTGCAAAAATCCCCGCTTAGGCTCCCCTACCATATCTGGTACTACGGATTACACCTATGGGGCTGTCCAAAGCCAACGTCGCTGAATATCATCCAAAGATTTCAGTCTAAAGTTTTAAGCGATAGTGGATGCACCATGGATAGTAATCAAACACTTCACTACGACTTAAAGATTTTTTTGATCAGAGAAGAAATCCATCAAGCCACGAAGTCACAAAATGAACGTACCATTCACCATGAAAATGAGTTAGTAAGGGAATTATTCGACAATGATCCCGCCATAAGGAGACTAAAAAAAACGTGGCCCCAAGACCTACTTTAAAACTACAACTTAAATTATTAAAACCAATATTGGATGTCTCTCCTTCACGCCCAAAACCACTAACACATTTACTTAATACTCTGTAATGATGTAGATTGGAAGTAAACATAGTCATATACAAATTAATTTGTATTGATGATTTTACCGTACTAAAATTCACTTATATAATAAGGAAATAAACAATTAAAAAGGAAACGATTACGACCTTAGAAAAATGATCTTGACCATCAACAATATTAGCTTCAGTTAACGCGATCGTATTAAAGATATCTGAGGTAATTTTATAATAAAATAAAGGAAGAACTACTGTGTGTGGAAGACGTATCAAGTTTTTTTTAATTTTTTTTGTGACGAGCTCATTTTGATTAATACTCCCTCTCTTTAAGTCATTAGTAGAATAGAATAGAATAGAAATATGCTTTGTTGTCGTATATAATATCACAAGAGAGAAAATTTTACCGGCAATATTTTCGACTGGTATGAAAGTTTGTTGCCTAGCAATTTTCGCGAATTAAATTTTGACTTAAATCACGAGACGTCAGTCGAGTGATTTTGTCAAAATTTCATAAGCGAAAATTACCAAAAGGCAACTTACTTGAATGAAACCAGGAGGAAATTTTGCCGGTAAATAATTTTCTCTGGAATGATATTCGACAAGACTATATCACGAGACAATTAATGCACCATATCAACGAAATACAATATTTATTTATTTGTTATTACCAGACACTTTCGTGACGGATCTTTCATAATTTTGTTGCTGAGAAATCACGTCGCCAATAGACCAATCAAATAAAATTACAATACATGTAAATCAAAATGTAATTCCGTACAGGTTGGAATAAATTTTTTATCAAAGTTTAGGTCCAAACAAAAGATATTTTGAAGAAAGTATATGATTCATATGAGGGGATCATTGTTTAAATAATTAAAAATTGGTAATTTTTGCACAAAATTTACTTTTTTAACTGCTGCGGTAATTCATGTTTTTATTAAGGATTTTACAATTTTTTTCTGCAAAGATGAAGAAACAATCTTTTATATGAGACCTACTAGATTAAATTTGACCCATAATTTATTTAAATAATTGTAAATCAATATTGAAAAACAAATTTCCAAAAAAATATTATTTGCAATATAAATAAGCACTACAAATTATTTTGTTTTGCAGAAAAAGTTGCGCTATAATATCACAATAAATTGACAAAAAAATTGGTTGATAAATATTGAGTAGTTTATGAGATATTTAATTTGTTTATAAAACATTACAATTTTTTCAATTGCAAAAACGCGGTTGTTGCCTATAGAGTATACAAGTTTTTAAGGCCTCATTTGTTTAGCTTTTATGTATATTTTCGATAAATGTATTGACAAATCAAAATTTCAATTAAACACCATCCATAAACACCATCCATAATGGCGTTTGAAAACTGGTATAATTTGTTTTTAACTAATTTTTTTAATAACATCGCCGAGATTAAAAATTTTTAAATTATTTTTCAATATTCGTATTCTAGGTAATTTTTGACATATCCACAAAAAAATAAAAATTCTCTAGAAGCATTTTTGGCCGAGATAGCTTTTCCCAGTTTAAGAATTTATAATTTGTTTATTTATCAATATTGACATTTAAAAGTACGTGAGTACATCAAATAACCTAATACTTAACAATGTCATTTATAAACATAATAAAAGTTGTAGAATATTTAAAAAAAAATGATGATACTCGTAGCACATTAAATGACAACTTTTTGTCTGAAAATTGGTAGAGGAGTAGTTTCCAATATCTCTGTTAATAATGGGCCAATTTCAATATTTTCTATTAATTTGGGGTAGCATATAAAAATAATAACATCTGTATGACCCTTTTTGCCATTAATAATCATTAACTAGTTATAAACAATTTTTTTTTCAAAATTTTTTTTTTGTCTATTATTGTGATAAATAAAACTTGGCACCAAAGATAATCACAAAAGAGCATTAAAACAAATTTTTATTTTAAAAATTAACAAAATAGTAAAATTTCGTTAAATAATCACAGAAACTTTGTTCTTTGTACAAATCTTTGGCAAAATCTCGCAAAAATAATGTGAATACCTACAAAATTAAATATATAAAAATAATGGAGGACAACCTCTATATAAATATATTATGTATATAAGTGAATAAAAATTAACAAATATATACATAATTCTTAGTGTATTACCTGTTAAAAAGATTATAAAATTAATTGTTAAATACATATATATTTTAATACAAAATACAAAGAAAAAAGCCTTTAACAAATTTTAATGCTAATTCAGTATTATTTTTTTCATAAAAATCTTTTGTGTCAACTTTTATCTATTCTATTCTCTACTCTATTCAACTAGAGAAAAAGAATTGAAAAAAATTGTTTATAACAAATTGACGAATATTTATTGTTAAAAGTGTCATTTAGATGTACTATTTTTATATACTACCATAAACTAAAAAGAAACATTGAAATTTGTCCATTTTAAAGAAGATATTGCAAAGTACTACTGCACCACTCTCCATGCAAAAAGTTTTCAGTTAAGATCGCAATGAAAATCATTATTTTTTAAAATATTCTTAAATTTTAACTCTATATGTAAATGACATTGTCAAGTAGTAGGGTTGATAGATGTACTACTTTAAAATGTTAATATTGCTAAATAGACAAATTATGAATTTTTAAACTTGGAAAAGCTATCTCGGCAAAAAATGGATCTAGAAATTTTTTTTCTTTTTTAAGTGTGTCTAACACTACCAGGAACACGAATATCGGAAAATAATTTCAAAATGTTTCATCCCGGTGATGTTATTAAAAAAACAAGTTTTAAACAAATTACACCAATTTTCAAAGGCCATTTTGAAGGGGTGTTTAATTAAAATTTTAGTTTGTCAATACATTTATCGAAAATACACATAAAAGCAAACAAAATGAGACCTTTAAAACTTGTATACTCTATCGGTAACAACCGCGTTTTTGCAATTGAAAAAATGGTAATTTTTTATAAACAATTTAAATATCTCATAAACTACTCAATATTTATCAATCAACTTTTTTGTCAATTTATAGTGATATCATAGCGCAACTTTTTCTGCAAAACAAAATATTTTATAGTGCTTATTTATATTCCTAATAATATTTTTTTGGAAATTTGTTTTTCAATTTTGATTTACAATTATTTAAATAAATTAAGGGTCAAATTTAATTTAGTAAGTCTCATATAAAAGACTGTTTCTTCATCTTTGCAGAAAAAAATTGTAATATCCTTAATAAAAACAAGCATTGCCGCAGCAGTTAAAAAAGTAATTTTTTTGCAAAAATTACCAATTTTTAATTATTTAAACAATGATCCCCTCATATGAATCATATACTTTCTTGAAAATATCTTTTGTTTTGACCTAAACTTTAATAAAAAATTTATTCCAACCTGTACGGAATTACATTTTGATTTTATTTTATTTTATTGGGCTATAAGGAGTTTGGTCAGTAGGAAACAATGCGTTGCTATGACGTTTTATCAGTTAAAAACAGTCTAGTAAAATAGTCACTGAAAATTATTTATTACAATTTTATGGACAAAGCTTACATACAGTCAAAAGAAAAATAATATCAATAACAAATAACAACTACAATTTCTTAAAATTAGATAAATTAGATAATTTAGTTTAGTCATCTAATTAGTCATCATTTAATTAGTCATCTTTCACGTTCATATATTAACAGAGTAGGTGTGCCCATTGTCTTATGGCAAAAGTTTAATTATTCTTGTATCCATTTCTTGTCCTATTCTTCAGTTGAAGACACTGGACTGACCGAGTCACAAATGAGGAGGTCCTTAGAAGAATTAGTCCATTCTTTCACGGTTTTTGCTCTAAATTTTAAAGAACCGCTTGGATTGACATGAAATTTGGCATACATATAGTTTACATGTCAAAGAAAAAAAGTGATATTGTGCCGATGTGTGCTTTTGCCCTGGGGGTAACTTTTGTTCTATAGAGCTTTTTCGCCAAATCAACACTTTTCGAGTTATTTGCGAGTGAATATGTTCATTTTTTAACAAAATAACCACATTTTTAGACGGTTTTTCGCAAATAACTCAAAAAGTAAGTATTTTGTTGAAAAAACGTTCTAAGCAAAAATATAGCCTATAAAAAAGTAAAAAAAATGGTGTACGCGTTAGGTCTCTGGATCTCGTAGAACCAGAGTTATAGCCAATGAAAAATAGATTCATATTCACCAAATTTCTAACAATAAAAAACTGAAAACGTTTGTTTTCTATACTTCCACAAAATTTATTATATCTAAGTGACTACAGCTGTTTCGGCGGAGTGCCTTTCTCAAGTCACTTTTCACTTGAGAAAGGCACTCCGCCGAAACAGCTGTAGTCACTTAGATATAATAAATTTTGTGGAAGTATAGAAAACAAACGTTTTCAGTTTTTTATTGTTAGCTAAAATGAACTTCCATCAAGTAACGGTCGAATCCATCAATTATTCACCAAATTTCAAATAGAATATTTCGACGTAAAATATTCAAAACCTTAAGCACTTTTTGGGAAAAACCCATTATAACTTTTTTAAAGTGTTTAAAAAAGCTTTATTTCTGTTTTTACAAAAAGTTCCTAGCTTTAAATTTAAGCAAGTTAGGCTCAAAATAAAGTTGGTCCCTTTTGTTTTGCAAAAAAAAATCGGGAAGACCACCCCCTAATTAGTAACTTAAATTAAATTAATCGTTACCGCTCCACAAATTATTTTACTTATGTTGTGTTTATATGATCTGTAAGTTTCATCGATTTAAAGCGCTTATTTTTGAAAAAATTTGGTTTCAAAGTAAAATTTTTAAAAATTTTAATTTTGAAAAATATGCTTTTTTTTCAAAATAACTTAAAATTGTTAGAGATATCAAAAATCTTGAAAAGCAAAAAAAGTCAGATTTGCTTTTCTGAATATTATGTATTTTTTGTTTTTCTGTTAGATAAAAATTGATTGAGATTTGGTGTTTCTAAATTTGCATACATTCGTGATCAGTGACTCGTTCAACCCCTTTTAACTACAGCCCTTTCAATAATAAGGACTTTTAACCGATGAAACTTACAGATCATATAAACAATATATACACGAGTCAAGAAACTTGTGAAATCGTAACGATTAAGTTCATTTAATATACTAATTGGGGGTGATTTTCTCGATTTTTTTACCAAAACCAAAAGGGTCTAACTTTATTTTGAGCGCAACTTGTTTAATTTTGATGCTAGAATTTTTTTTTATAAAACAAAAATGAAGCTTTTTTTAAACACTTTAAATAAGTTGTAATGAGTTTTCCCCGAAATGTGCTTCATTTTTGGTTAATTCACGTTAAAGTATTCCATTTGGAATTTGACGAATATGAACCTAGTTTTCATTAGCTATAACTCTTCTTCTACTAGGTGTAGAGACGTGATATATATACCATTTTTTAAAATTTTTTACAGGCTATATTTTTGCTAAGAATGTTTTTTCGACAAAATCTTACTATTTGAGTTATTTGTGAAAAACTTTCTAAAAGCGTGGTTATTTTGTTGAAAAAATGAACATATTCACTGCCAAATACAGTACAACCTGCCATATCCGGACCTGTCATATCCGGACCTCCCCATATCCGGACGGTTCTGCGCCGTCCAGATCTACCGAAATCTACCGAGAATTGCAGTCCTGCTGTTGGACAACGCATTAAAAGAAAAACTAAAAGATGGCGAAATAATGTACTATAGAATCTATAAAACGTGTCTATCGACGAAAGTTATTGACGGCGTTGATTACTGGAATGTATGAAGGAGAAAACGTTTCAGAGACTATAAAAAAAGTAGTGGTCTTGATATCCGGATTTTTTCATATCCGGATCGGTCTGTCGCCACATTGATCCGGATATGGCAGGTTTTACTGTAACTCGAAAAGTATTGACTTAGCGAAAAAACTCTATAGAACAAAAGTTACTTAAAATTAGCCAGTTTATCGATTTCCTGACTTTCTTTGGACGAATATTTTTTCACCCTCATGAGGGGGTGAAAACCATCCCCAGAGCAAAAGCACATATCGGTACAATATCACTTTTCTTTGACTTGTTAGCTATGTGTATGCCAAATTTCATGTCAATCCAAGCGGTTCTTTAAAATTTAGAGGTTTTGCAATATTTTACCGTTAAAGAACGGACTAAATGGGAAAGAACCGAGAGCTACTAATCACCATAAAATCTCGAAAGTTGGAGCACTTTGGACACATTATGCGAAATGAATCCAGATATGCCCTCCTACAAGCCATTCGGCAAGGAAAAATATTTGGAAAGCGAGGTCCAGGAAGAAGAAGAACATCCTGGTTAAAAAACATCAGAACCTGGTTCAACACAACATCTGTGCAACTTTTCCACGTTGCTACAGATAAAATAAAGATTGCCATGATGATTGCCAACATTCGTCACGGATAGGCACATAAAGAAGAAGATTCTTCAATTAAATTCGAGTGAACTGTTCCTCTTATATCAACCTGAACTGTCAGCTTACGGGCAAATTTATTCATTCTGCTTCTGTTGCTTTTCTCTTCTTTGATGTTGTGATCTTAGTTATTTATTCAGGAAATTCAACAAGCAGCGTGAAAACATACACTAACAATAGAGATAATGACAGTTATAGAAATTATCCCATAGAAAGTTGGCAAACTACAAAAGCACCTGAAAATAAACCCCCAGACTAAACAGAATAATCCAAAGGCTACAGGCTACACAGAGAAATGCAAAAACAGAAAGAAGAATCTATAGACATATAAATAGATACTTGACAAAGTTATGGAATGATAAAAAAAGTGAATATTTTCTCCGGAAGACGACGGGAAATGCGAGAAATCAATATCAGACGACTGATTAGAGAGAGATAATAAAGAAATAGAAAAGGCTGATAATTATATAAAAATAAGGAGGGACACATACTGAGTACAAATATGTTTGAAGTATTTCAGAGACCCGATCTACAGAAAAAATCAGGATAGCTCCAATTGTATTACAAAATGAAATTGGACACTATACAAACTTAGTGAAGAATTTGACCAATGTACTTGGTCATAAAAACTTCTCTATAGCTCCTGCAGGTAAAAGTGGCACGAGAGTGTTCACTTATACCACAGACGACTACAACAAAGTAAAGGAAAACTTAATAGCGCAAAAACAAGGATTCCACACGTACGCAAAGAAGGAAGAAGTTACTAAGAAGATAATCATGAGAGCAGCCTCGAGAATGGATATTGTAGAGATGACAGAAGAAATGAAGGAGGCTGGAATCAATGCAAAAATATCTGTATTGAAACCAAAAAGCGGTCTGGATGGCAGTACCTATTTAATTCAGGTGCCAAAATCTCAAGACCTAAAGGAGGTTAAGAAATTAACTGACATACAGAACATTCGTATACGGTGGGATACTAACAGTAGACCACAACGTGCTACGCAATGTTTTAATTGCCAGAATTTTGGACACAGTGCCAGAAACTGTTTCCGTTCTCTTAGGTGCATGAAATGCGCAGCAGATCATAGCACCAAAGTTTGTCCTTTGCCAAAAGGACAAATAAACAAAGTTAAGTGTTGTAACTGTGGTAAAAGCCACACTTCCAACTATCAACTTTGCTCCAAACACCTGCAATACTTGGACTTCCAGGCTCAGAAAAATGGAAGAAACCAGCAAACAGCAGCTCCAGCAACAACAAGAAGCCACCCATCAGCATACAGGACTTCAACCAACGGAATGTCATACGCCCAAACCACCAGGAACGCACCAACTCAACAGCAACAGATGAACAACAACCAAAAACAGGACGAAATTAACAATCTTTGGAATGAAATCAACGACATCTGCGACTACGACAGGATGATTCAACTTCTAAGGCAAATGAGGGACGAACTCAGAATGCACACGGATCTCAGGACAAGAGGAGAAATCTTTGCCAAATACGAAGCTCTCTACAATGGTAAATAAGAAGCTGAAGATACTCCAATTCAACATAGCCTCCCTAAGGCTAAGAACTAACGAACTACGGGAAATGGTAATACGGCACCAACCTGATGTCATCTGCCTGTCTGAAACATTGTTTCAGACTACAACACAGCTTCCAAGGATTACCAACTACGATGGATACGGTAAAAATACACACAGAGGGGTAGCTATTTACGTCAAAAATAGTATTGTGTGGAATCAGGTAGAAGTAGAAACTCAAAACTTCGAAAATGTAGGTATCAAAATTGGTAATATTAATATCTTTTCTGTTTATAGGAGACGGGGAGGAGACCTAGATCTTGAAGAATTGGAAGAAATGTTCAACTCAGAAGTGACTGTAGTGATTGCAGGTGATTTCAACTGCCATCACACAGTTTGGGGATGTTGTACAACAGACCGTCCAGGAGTAGACCTTTTGAGATACTGCGAAGACAGAGGAAAAATGATGTTTGCTCCTGATGAACCAACAAGAATAAGCCCAATAAGAGGACATCGAGACAACGTTTTGGACCTGTTCGTCACGAAAAATATCATAGTAGAGGACGTCAGAACACACTTTGAGTGCAGTTCTGACCACAAACCAGTGACAGGCATCACAACATTCAGAACAGACCTCCCAACTGTTGAACCGGAAGAAAGATGGAAATGGAAAGAAGCGAACTGGCCAAACTATAGAAGACAAATCAACCAATTCCAGATGGTAAGAGAGTTCGAATCAAACCAGGTGGTTGCAAACCGGTCAGGAAAGTAGGTACGAAGCCAGAAAAAGTACCTACAGAAGAAGACGTCCAGGAAATAAACAACGAGTGAAGAACCAAGTCCCAAGAATGCAGTTCAAAGGAGGTGGTGCACAAAGCGGAACACTTAGATGAAGAAAATGAAATATCTTAAGTTAGAATGCAATGTAAATTTTATTAAGGCAATAAACGTTTTTATTTTTATTTTTTATTTTTATTTTTATTTTTATTTTTATTTTTATTTTTATTTTTATTTACTGAGTACAAAAGAGGAAGTAGAGTGAAACATTATTAAGAGCTATTTTCCATCAATGTTGAAGATGAAAATCCACCACCTCCAAGAGCAATAAACAACACACCATTAGAACCTCCTTCAATTCAAGAAGTACGGAATACACTAAAACACTAAAAAAATTACAATACTCCAGGAAATGACGGTATATCTGCGTCTGCAGAACTTAATATTTAATATGGGGGCAATCAGATATAATACATAAAATAACGGTAACACTGAAATGAGGGACAAATGCTGGAAGAGAGGTGTACTGAAATTGGTTGTTCGTTACACAAAAAGGTTGATCAATTAATTGGAATACAGAAACTATAGGGATATAACCCTTCTTAACACGGTATATAAAATATTTGTATAAGTATTTGTGTAAGTGCGTATTGCGAGGATATTCTTGCAGAATATTAAAGTGGTTTTATATAAGGTCGATCAACAATGGACCAGATTTTTGTGCTGAAGCAAAGACTGGAAAAACCAATATCGATACCTACAACCTCTTCATAAATTTTTGTAATTAGCCTATCCCTACGGTATTTGTATAAATATGTATTAGTGCATAGGTAAAGGATTTTGACAAGAGCTATGACCTTGAAAATTTCACGTAAACTTGTGTACTAAATCGGCACGACTCATAGCTCTTGTCACAATCCAGTACCTATAAATGCGTATTCCGAGGAGCTTCTTGGAGAATATCAAAGTGGTTTTAGATCTGGTCGATCAACAATGGACCAGATTTCTATACTGAAGCAGAGACTGGAAAAAACCAATATCGATACCTACAACCTCTTCATAAATTTTAAATCAGCCTATCTTCTTCTTCATGTACCATGTCCTTTCAGAACGTTGGTTACCATCATAGCTATCTTAATTTTATTCACTGCCACCCTAAATAACATGCTTGTATCTACACCATAGCAATCTCGCAAGTCCTTCAACCATGAGGTTCTTCTTCGTCCTGGACTGCGTTTTCCTGCTATTTTTCCTTGCATAATATTTTTTAGCAACCTATATTTGGGACCTCTCATTACATGTCCGAAATACTCCAGCTTTCTCTGCTTGATGCTTTTTATGATCTCAGTAGACTTGCTGAGACGTTCTGGTATTGTGGAGTTTCGAATCTTCTCCACTCAGGAAACTTTTAAAATTCTTCTATAGCACCACATTTCGAAAGCCTCAAGGCGATTTAGATCGATTTTATTCACAGTCCAGGACTCGACACCATAAAGTAAGACCGAGAACACGTAGCAGCGAAGTAGGCGGATCCTCAATGCCAATTTTAGGTCTCTGTTACATAACATCTTGGGCATACTTCTAAAAGCGGCTCTAGCCTGCTCTATCCTAGATCTAATTTCGCCGTGACTTTCTGCGTTACAATTTAATTGCTGTCCAAGGTAAATGATTTTATCAGCTTGCTCATGTTTGGTATTATTTACATATATAGACGGTTTTATATGCTGTTGTTTACTTATTACGAGTATTTTGGTTTTCCGTATGTTCAGATCCAGACCTGCCTCTCTACAACTCTCAACGACACTATCAAGTAGTGTGTGCAGATCTTCTTGACTAGAAGCTAGGAGTACTGTATCGTCCGCATATCGCAAATTATTGATGACTTCACCGTTCACCAGTATTCCTTCTTATTTTTCAGAAAGTGCTTTTCTGAAAATTCTTTCGGAGTAAACGTTGAAAAGCAGGGGTGACAAGAGGTATCCCTGCCGTACTCCTCTTTTAATATTAAGAGCCTGTGATTGATGTTGTTTGATTCCAATATAAATTTGCAATTATTCGAACATCTCTGCCGTCCAAGCCAATGCCTTTTAGAGCTTCAATCAATACAGACTGCTTAACACGATCAAATGACTTTTTGAAGTCAATAAAACAACAGTATATGTCTACAGATATGTCTCGACATCTTTAAGCACGTACGTTCATCTCAAACAATTCCTCTCTCGTTCCAAACCCGTTACGGAAACCAAACTGTGTGTCATCCAGGTATTCCTCGCATTTATTGTAGATACGATCATGTATTACCTTCAGAAAAATGTTCAATAAATGGTTTAACAAACTGATGGTTCTATAATCAGCACAGGTTTTTGCTGTTGTCTTCTTAGGTAGAGCTATAAACAGTGAATTAGACCAACCATTAGGTAGCTGTTCGCTGGTATAAATGGTATTGAAAAACGAAGTTATAGCCTCTAAAACATTGTTATCATTTATAAGCATATTTCAGTCGGAATTTCATCAGGACTAGTCGCTCTGCCATCTTTTGATGATTGTATGGCTTTTATTACCTCAGAGCGTGTTATTAGGGGTCCGTCGCAGTTAGTAATATCGGGAGGTGAACTACTCCCATCGTCAGTCTATGATAGGGTGCTATGAAGTGAATTGTATAAAGCCATTCTGATGAATTCTATATTCCCGATAAACTAATAAGACTGGTAAGTGCTAAAATGTTTAAAGTTATTTGCAAAGTAGAAATACAGGGTAAACAATCACAAACATTTGAAACGCATATCGGACTGCGGCAGAAAGATGCTCTGGTGTGCTTCTTTTTCAAGATAGTCTTGGAAAAGGAGATTAGAGACGCCAGAATGGACAACAGAGAAAATATTTTTAATAAATTCTCACAAATTATTGTTTAGGCAGATGATCTAGTCCTAACTGCTGCTACAAACGGTAAGCTAGAAGAAATGTACATCACTCTCTCAAATGCTTAAAAAAATATGGGCCTATAAATAAATAAAGAAAAAACCAATGTAATGGCATCAACACCCAACAACCGAGTCACAAACATGGGCCCCCAATTCACTGTTATGTAACTCTACGTTTGAAGTGGTGGACAAATTCACAAAAATACTTAGGCTCCCTGTCATTGACCAATGACAACTCCATAACAGAAGAAATCAAATTGAGAATAATTCTGGCACACAGTTGGGCAACTCTGTTGGGCATTGTAGACACATGAAAAGTGAAAACTTAAGCTTAAAAATAAAAACAGGGATATACAAAACCCTTATGTTGCCATTGCCAGTGCTGACATATGGATCGGAAGCGTGGAACATATCCAAGACAAATGAAAACCTCCTATTCATATTTGAACGAAGAATCCTGAGAGGAATATTCGGCGGTCTTTGTGAAAACGGGATTTGGAGAAGTAGGTGTAACTATGAGATATACCACAAATACAAACAGATATTTTTGGTGGTAAAGGTCATCATCAATGGCGCTACAACTCTTCGCGAGTCTTTGCCGCGTTTACTGTTGCCTTCCATGTTTGTCGGTCCTGTGCCACTAATTCCCATTGTCGCACTCGCATTTTCTCTAGATCTTCTTTGACTGCATCTTTCCACCTTTTTATATGCCGTCCTACAGACCTTCTTCCATCTGGCCTTTCCCAGAACACATTGTTTATAAGGCGATTGTCGTTACTGCATATCACATGTCCTGCCCATCTGAGTGTATTCGCCTTCATATATCTGACTAGATTTTCTTTTCCGAATAGAGACTCTAGCTCGTTGTTGTATCTGCGTCTCCATTCGTTTGTCACGCTGTCTATGCAAGGGCCATATATCATTCGAAGGATTTTACGTTCCCACCCCAGCAATTTATTTACTTCTCTTTTTGTTAGCGTCCATGTTTCGCTTCCATACGCGACTGCTGGTCGTATTATGGTCTTATATATCTGGATTTTTCACCTCGAGAAAGAAGTTTTGACTTCATTAGATGTTGCATTGCAAAGAAAGATCTGTTTCCTGCCACTATTCTCGTTTCAACTTCTCGCTCTAATTTGTTGTCATTTGTGATTGTTGCTCCTAGATATTTAAATTCTTTAAACACTTCGAAGTTGTGATCGTTTATAGTAATGTTTTGCCTTATTCGCCGTTGTTCTTGTTTTGAGACGATCATGTATTTTGTTTTGTCTTCATTTATTTTTAGACCGATGTTTAATGCAGCTTCTTCAAAGCTCGAGAAAAAATATCTTTAATTTCTAGGCAAAGGCGAGTATGATTTTTGCTCCCCGAGCAGTTATGTCTGGTTTGATTTTTGGATACATTTTTCGCATGACATATTCTAAGGCCAGGTTAAACAACAATGGGGACAGCGGATCTCCCTGTCTCAGTCCAGAATTTACGCAGAAAGCATTTGATATTTTCCCCTCTATTCTAACTTGTGCAAAGGAGTTACTTACACACATTTGTGTTACGGCTAGTCCATTCTTTCACGGTTCTTGCTCTAAATTTTAAAGAACCGCTTGGATTGACATGAAATTTGGCATACACATAGCTAACAAGTCAAAGAAAAAAAGTGATATTGTGCCGATGTGTGCTTTTGCCCTGGAGGTAACTTTCACCCCCTCTTGGAGGTAAAAAAATATATGTCCAAAATAAGTCCGGAAATGGGTAAACTGACTAATTTTAAGTAACTTTTGTTCTATAGAGCTTTTTCGCCAAGTCAACATTTCTCGAGTTATTTGCGAGTGAATATGTTCATTTTTCAACAAAATAACCACATTTTTAGACGGTTTTTCTCAAATAACTCAAAAAGTAAGTATTTTGTGGAAAAAAAGTTCTTAGAAAAAATATAGCCTATAAAAAAGTAAAAAAATGGTGTACGCGTTAGGTCTCTGGATCTCGTAGAACCAGAGTTATAGCCAATGAAAAATAGATTCATATTCACCAAGTTTCAAATAGAATATTTCGACGTGAAATATCCAAAAAATTAAGCACTTCTTGGGAAAAACCCATTATAACTTTTTTAAATGTTTAAAAAAAGCTTTATTTCTGTTTTTACAAAAAGTTTCTAGCATTAAATTTAAGCAAGTTACGCTCAAAATAAAGTTGGTCCCTTTTGTTTTTGCAAAAAAAAAATCGGGAAGACCACCCCCTAATTATCAACTTAAATGAAATTAATCGTTACCGCTCCACAAATTATTTTACTTATGTCGTGTTTATATGATCTGTAAGTTTCACGATTTAAAGTGCTTATTTTTGAAAAAATTTGGTTTCAAAGTAAAATTTTTAAAAATTAAAATTTTGAAAAATATGCTTTTTTTTCAAAATAACTTAAAAATTTTGAGAGATACCAAAAATCTCGAAAACCAAAAAAAGTCAGATTTACTTTTCTGAATATCATGTATTTTTTTGTTTTTCCGTTAGACAAAAATTGATTGAGATTTGGTGTTTCTAAATTTGCATACATTCGTGATCAGTGACTCGTTCAATAGTGATACATCTTTGATGCTAGAATTTTTTTTATAAAACAAAAATGAAGCTTTTTTTAAACACTTTAAATAAGTTGTAATGAGTTTTCCCCGAAATGTGCTTCATTTTTGGTTAATTTCACGTTAAAATATTCCATTTGGAATTTAACGAATAGGAACCTATTTTTCATTAGCTATAACTCTGCTTCTACTAGGTGTAGAGACGTGACATATACACCATTTTTTTTAATTTTTTACAGGATATATTTTTGCTAAGAATGTTTTTTCGACTAAATACATACTATTTGAGTTATTTGCGAAAAACCGTCTAAAAGCGTGTTTATTTTGTTGAAAAAATGAACATATTCACTGCAAAATAACTCGAAAAATATTGACTTAGTGAAAAAACTCTATAGAACAAAAGTTACTTAAAATTAGCCAGTTTATCCATTTCCTGACATTCTTTGGACGAATATTTTTTCACCCCCAAGAGGGGGTGAAAACCACCCCCAGGGCAAAAGCACATATCGGCACAATATCACTTTTTTTCTTTGACTTGTTAGCTATGTGTATGCCAAATTTCATGTCAATCTAAGTGGTTCTTTAAAATTTAGAGGTTTTGCAATATTTTACCGTTAAAGAACGGACTAGGCAGCTAATTTCTTGGGTACGCCGAGCTCGATCATTGCCTTCCATAATGTTGCACGATTAATTGAATCATAAGCCTGTTTGAAGTCTATAAAGATCTGATGCACGTCCTGATTATATTTCCAATACTTTTCAAGCATTTGTCTTATTGTAAATATTTGATCAATAGTCGACCTGCCAGGCCTAAAACCAAAACCACACTGGTAGTCACCAACTATTTCTTCGGCGTATGGTACTAATCTTTTTAATAGATAATATCGAAGCCAATATTTTTTATAGTGTTGATTTGTGAGGTTTCTCTGTAATTCATGCATAATTCCTTTTTTCCTTTCTTGTGTATTGGTACAATAATACTACCACACCATTTTTTCGGCATTATTTCTTGTTGCCAGGCCTTTCTATAATTGATGGATTTTACTTATCCGTTCATGACCGTCCTTTACCGCAGTGGTAAAGGTGTAATATCTATTATAAAAATGGGAAGACTAAGATGGACAAGACATCTAGCAAGATCACAGCAGAACAACCCTCTTAGCAGTGGCGCACCTAGAATTTTCCTCTGGGTGGGGTTGGCTTAGGCACCGAAATTTTTTTGTATTGTTTGTGAAAGACAACTTAAATTTTTCTATAGGCGAGGAAATAAAGCATTACACTTCTAACTTTTTTAAAGTAAGACGTATCGTTATGAAACCCTATGTCATCTCCTGAAGTTTTATGAAAATTCATTATGAAAATAGTTGAAATTTATTATCTCACGGTTTTTGAGGTCGCTGAACACAAATATTGCATCGAAGATGCTGTACGAGGTACCTGTTGTCCGGTATTTACGTCATCTCCTGGAGTTTTATAAAACATCGTTATGAAAATAGTTGAAATTTATTACCTCGAGGTTTTCGAGATAGCTGAACACGAATATTGCATGGAAAATTCTTTACGAGTACGAGGTACCTGGTGCCCGGTACCTACGTCGTCCTTTGGAGTTCTCTGGAAATTGGTTATAAAATTATACAGTGAGTAACAACAGTAAGTTATTTTAATCCAGAGGGCAAATTGTGAAAAAAAAATAATTCGAAATTTTTTCAGCGTTAATAGTAATTTTTAGATATAAAGTTGTCAGAACCTCGAGTATATAATTAAAATTGCCAGTTGCCTTAAAAACCCCACAATAACAAGTTTCAACAAATTTTGTTACGAATTTTCATAAAATTCCCGGAGACGACGTAGATACAGCTCACCAGCTACCTCGTACAGCATCTTCGTTGCACTATTCGTATTCAGCAATATCAAAACCCTGAGATATTAAATTTTAACTATTTTCAAACAAATTTCCATAAAGCTCCAGGAAGTGACGTAGATACCGTGCACCAGGTACCTTGTGCAGCATCGCCGAAGTAATATTGGTGTTCAGCGACCTCAAAAACCACGGGATAACAAGTTTCAACGGTTTTCATATCGAATTTCCATAAAACTCCAGGAGTCGACGTGCATACTGGGATAGCGGGCACCCGTAGCACTCTTACAGCTTCGCCGACATCTTATTCCTATTCAGCGACCTCAAAAACCCCCGAATATGAAAATTGAACTCATTCCCATGATTATTTGTTGTGAATTTTTATTTTGTGAACACGTTGAGATGCACTTTGGAAAATGCATTTTCCGCCTACAGCAATGCAATTTGCCTTTGTCCCTCATGCCAAGTGTTCAAGAATTTTCTTGAAGCTCTCCCGAAGCGAATGCAAAAGGTTTCAGGACGATCCGTCGTACTTTAAAAAAGTTAGAAGTTTAGGCGATTTTAGTGGTTTATTTCCTCGCCTACTACTATTCTTATATATATATATATATATATATATATATATATATATATATATATATATATATATATATATATATATATATATTTTTATATGCCCTGGGAGGGGTTTTAACCCCCAAAACCCCCCCCTGGGTGCGCCACTGCCTCTTAGACGAATCCTATGTCACAGCTAAGTGGAAAGTAGATGCGGAGGTATGTCAAAGCTTAGGTATATATTAGATGGATGGTGTAGGTGTAGAGTGTGGACGAAGATGATAGAAAACTATGTAGGTCCAGTAAACTGGCAACGGTTGGCAAATACACTTGGGACAGTCGAGTCTCTACCAGTGGCGGCCCGTGAGGTAGTGCCATAGAGCCATGGCACTACCTTCCTAACTATGCACATTTGTACATTATTACCAATAAATACTCTACTCTATGCAGAAGCATATTTTTTATTTTTAAAATCTTTTAATGCCTGTTAATTTTTTGTGTGTATTTCTTATCTTCATAAATTATATAAAATCTGGCAACTGTGCTAGTACAATCGCTCCCACTTACAGCGGAGATTATTCGGCTGCAGAATCTTGAGCCAAAATTGGTACTGCCACGGCCGAAAAGAGAAAGATTTTACGAGCATCCTATATAAGTGACAGAGAAAGAGCTATATTGGACTATTTAGTATACCTTAAATGGAAATCTCGTGCCGGGCACAAGATTTTGAGTTTCTTTAAGTGCTGGCTTGTCGCTTTTGTTATGTCCATTTTCTGTTAAAGTTTTTGTATTTATAATATTATTAACTTTTAGTGCATCATGATCGTGGGTGTAGTATAAATAATATTTTGATTATTTCTTAAGTTTAATTTATTAATTGACAATGAATGATATTAGTATCTTAAAAAATTCTTTTGGTGGTTTTTCTTTACAAATTTTATAAGGTTTTGTGGAACTTTTGAGTTAGCTTAAAGAGGTCACGACGAAAAAAAATTCACAAAATAGAGGCATATTTAACCTTCGGATGACCAAGGGGGTAAATTTGGACCCCAGCGTATGTTTTTCTTTAATAAATTCAAAGGTATTTTCAATTTTTAACTCATTATTTTTTTATTTAACTTTAGTATCATCCTAGATATCCTCATATTTTGAAATAAGAAAAATTCCCTATATTTTACGAATAAAAAATATATTCTGAAGTTGATGTTTAGTAAAATACCGTCTATTATGTGAAATTCCAAGTAGTTTTACACTGCGCGATATCAAAATCTATTTTTAGACTGTGGTGCCTCTTATGTACGAATCATGACATTCCTGTCTGCTGCAGTTAGTCATTATTATTATTTTCTGGCGTGTATTATTATAGTTTCTTAGTATTTTGCGTACATATAAGATATGGCCCGCAAATATCTTACTGAGGCTGAGTTGCAGGAAATTGTTACTGCTAGCGATTTTTATGATGATATAGAAGATGAAATAGTATCAGAAAACGAGGATGTATTGTTAGATGAAGATTAAAATGCTGAAAACATTCATTCCAGGTCATTTTTGACCTAGGGTCATTTTTTGCGTTGGTCATCCGTGTAACAAAAAAAGGTTGGTCATCGGAAGGTTAAGGAACAGGTCAATTTTGGCGCCGAATTAGACAACGACTTAAAGGTTCATAATATTTAAAGTTCCAGATCTTTCAAAGGTCTACCGTCTCCTGACATGTAGTTGCTTCTAATTTAGTTATGTCGGAGAAGTTTTCTGCTTACAAGCGTCGGTTCCCCGAATCATTTTTTAATGAAACATGAAAACAATTTTAATTTTTAAACAAAACTCTTTTTAAAACTGAATTAGAAGTACTTACTGTATTAGTGAGACGAATTAAGTACTACCTCTGGGGCTATTCCGCTATGAGTTTTATTAAATGAGGAAGGTTTAAAAAGCACATTGGAAGAAACTATTAAACTTTTAAGCATTTTAATTACCATTCCTATAACAATATCTGAAGCAGAACGCTGTTTTTCGATGTTAAAACGAATTAAAACATTAGTTAAATATACAATGAAAGAAGAACGACTTAGGTATGTTATCTGCAGAAAAGCATTTTGTAAATGGTATTGATAATTGTAATAATAAAGTCATTGAAAACTTTGCAACCAAAAAAAAAACAAGAAGGATGTATCGTAAACTTTAAAAGTGGTATTAACACAACTTTGTGCATGTGTGTAAATAATGAAATAGAAATAGTATTATTTTTATAATTTTGTAAATAGAGACTAAATCGTAATACAAGCTAAGTAATATTAGCAGTAAATAATGGTTGTAAGTTGAGAGTTTTTTATTGTTAATGAATTTACGGAACTGTTTTGATAAATTTTGAACAATTTCTTGGCACCTCAGATAAATATACATAAGCTACATAAGGTAAAAGTATCAGCGCCATTTTTTTTAATTTCTGTTTTATAACTGTTTTGACAATATCGTGAACCCGTCACTAAAAATTTTGGCGGCTGTCCGAATTCTGGCACTACCTTCTTAAAGTGGTACGAGCCGCAACTGGGCTCTACTATAATAATGATGCATATTTATGTACATATTTTGTTATTAGTTGATAACTATCCAACAAAGTTTGTCTATGTCTCTATGTCATATTTCTTTTTAGCAGTAGTCAAATCCGCTAAACTGTTGTGTTGGTTTTTCATGTTTTCTCGAAAGCTTTAAATGAAAAAAATGCCATTCATTCGGCTAAAATTTCAAATTCTGTCGACATCCTTATAAATAACTCAACATTCTCTACTATTCAGAGCTTCAAATAATTGAATAATTACTTTAAAAAGTAATCCTTGGCACTCGATGAAAAATATAAAAACACGTCATATTTTATATAAATAGGTACACCGTTTCGTTTTGCACAGACATCCTGTACATAGTCACACAAACAGAGCTGTTCCAAAAGAATGGCTAGTTCCTAGTTCATTCAAGGTGAGATGTACATCAGGAGATATTACCTGATTTATTAAGTTACCTGTTCATTGTGCTTGTATACCTACAATATTAGACAAGAAAGTTCTCTTATTTATTCGATTCGTCGTCAACAGAAGAGCAATCAGGTGAAAAGTTTATCAATGATTTTATTACTTTGTTTATTAAACTTATAAAAAAAACGAAAGACTAAAAGACTATGGTCCGTTCACAAATTCTTGAGAGCTCACTATAAGTTTGACCCTCATAAATGAGGGTCAAAATACTGAAATACAGAGAGCACAAGTATTATGATATAATAACAAAAGCCAACTTAAAACTCACAGTTTAAGATGTTTTCGACTAACCCACCTTCTATCTGAAGGAATACAATAGAGCTGTAAAGCTTATAATCCAATTTTGTAGGTGTTTTGGGTACAAATGACCAACCAGTGGCGTAGAGTATATGATTAAAACATTTATTTAAACTAAATAAATAATATATTAATATTATCTACTGTATTTTATAAACGGTATTTAATGGAAATTGTATTCTTGTTTTAATAAAATTTCTTTATTTTATTCAAAAATAAAAAGTTACTTGCAATTTGTAAAAGATACATTTATTTAATTAATACCCATTTTTAAATTATACAAACTACGATTACCAAACTATTCAAATTCAAAATAAACAAAATCATCTTCGGAAGTCTTGCAGGTTAATAATTAGCGGTTGTGTCTCTACAGTCGTATCAAATACGTTGTCAAAATCCCACATTATTTTTGGTTCTTCTACTATTACGTCTTCTGCATCTCGCTATGACCTGAGTTTACCCACGTTTCGTCCTGATAGTAGATTGGCCTTCTTTCATCCCGGAATTTTCGTATGAATCTTAAATAATTTCTTCTCCAACATATTATCTCTTCCAGGTCAATCAAAAGTGATTTTTAGTCTGATTTCTCCCACCAGAAATTTAATTCTTTTAAAACTTGCCACAATAGGGAACTTGCATAAAATTTTAAATTCGAAAAAAATGTTATAAATCACAACAGAACATAATTTAAAACATGTATCAAAGATAAAAAAATTTTGTTTGTCTTTCGTTTGGCCCCTAAAGACATTCAATTTATACCAGCCAGCCCAAAACGCGTCGTGACGTCACGGGGTTATATGTTTACATTCGTAAACAAAATTGTATATAATTTTAAATTATTAGGGATTATAAACGTCAGTAGAAAATACAGTTATGTGACTTTACAAGTGTTTTTGATCGTTTGAACTATTCATAGAAAACTTGTACTTTTACAAAATGGTTTTATTTTTCATAGTAAACCTTCTTTCCTTTCCTTCAAAAACTGTATCAAACTCCAATCTTAACAAACTGATATATATTATTACAATTACGTACGATAAATGTCATTGGATTATAAATATTTTTCCTTTATTACGCGACGACGAGCTGGCAAAATACCCAAGTAGGTGGAGGCCAATAAACTAAAGAAGAAGAAGAAGAATATACCTACCATAAACGGAACCATATAGTTAAACTCTGTGACGTCACGGGTCGTTTGAACTATTTTAAGATACAGAAGACTTTAAATTTGTACTTCTAATTTATTATGAATTTTTGAAACGTGAAATTTTGGAAATCTCATTTTTATACAAAACTGAACAATATTATGTAATAAAAAAAATGTGTAAGTTCCCTATTTGGTTCGTCCGATATGAGGCAAATTCGGGTCGTCTATAACATCTTGTTTAAGTTAGGTATTTCTTTTTTGAAAAAAAAAATCCGTGAATTTTCCTTCGAATACCCTTTTTGGCAAATTCATCAATTTTAATAGGCTTTTTCCGCCTCTTTAATTGTTCGTTTGTATTTGGGTTAGCTATAGGTACCTTATTTTTTTCTTTCTGATAGGAACCTGTAATTACATTGTTGACTCCCCTACGCTCGTCATGTTGACACAACTCTCGATTATGTTCCGAACAGTGTTTGTGGGATTCTGAGAAACTAGAGCATGGTGAACGTTATAGTTAAATGAACATTAAACAATAGTCTTCTCTCTTGGTGAACATACAGACTTACTGACTGTACGTAAAGGTCGCGTCTCACCATCAAATAATTTGATCAAACAGTTTGAGCAAACTCCGGAAGTACGTCAAAGTGACGTCACAATTGCAGTTTTTTTGAAATTCTAAAAATCTGTGCTCTCACTATCAGTCTAGTTTGATCAAATTTTTTGTATTGAGTTGTCTAACTTGTTTGTACTTTATTTAAAATTGAAATTTTTCATTATTATCCACAATGAACACTCAGGATGTGACGTCACTAACTGTCACTTTCAGTTTGCTCAAACCAGTTTGATCAAATTATTTGATGGTGGGACGCGGCCTTAACAGTACCGGTGTAAAAATTGATGATGTTGATGATGATGTGCGTATATGTTCGTAGGAATATGGAAAAAAAATCTACTCACGCACTGGACAAAATTCGCAAAACAAATATTCGAGACGCTAATTACTACCGTATTTTATTCAAAATAGAATATTGATAAACGTTTTGAAAAGGAAGATAAATGTAAATATCCATTATTTTAATGAATAAACACTTCAGGAACCTCCGCCTATGATTTTACTACTTTTACGACCGTTTTATGACTTTGAGGCAAATTTCGTGCTCTCAACAATTTATGAACGGACCATAAGTTTTCACTCTAATGGCATATAAAACAACATAATGCTGCTCTACATCCCACCAGACTGAAAACAATGGGACCTTCTCTGGTTACACCTCCGAGGCTTCTACAATTTACAAGCCATACGGATGCTGAGACTAAGGAAGATGAGGGAATTTTACAATTTATAATTCACGTACCATATTCTAGTCGCCCCATATTCTAGTCCAATCAGAGAGTGCAGCAAGCACCTCTACCGGTTTCGAAACTTATTAGTCTCTCATCAGGGGGCACATATGCTGCTCTCTCTGATCCAACCAAAACAAACCCCGGCGTGCAGTCCCGGATTGCAACGAACGAAATGGCATAGATGCCCTAGCGGCAACTGCTAGACTTCTAAAGGTGGTTCAGAAACATCCGACAATGGACAGGTTTAATTTTGAATAGCTAATAAGAACAGCTGAAGACACAGAAGAGTTTGCAATTGTAGTAGCCAATCTCCATTGAGGAGAGGGTACTTTAAGAAGAAGTATATGTTAATTTGGACGACATAGAGGACTGGAAAACCAAGTAACCATTGATATTAAGGAGTTATTGTCCACGAGATGTATACAATACGGATTTTACAGGGCTTTATTACCGAACCATGCCTAACAAGGCATTTGCATTAAAAAATGGAGAATGTACCGGGCAGAAGGTAGCAAAACAACGTTTGACTATTTTGCTATGTGCAAATATGTCCAAGAAATTAAATCACAGCGACTACGATGGACAGGCCACGTGCACAGACTTCATAACGAGAGACTTGTAAGACTGGTATGGGAGGAGATTCCTACAACAGGCAAAAGACCACTCGGACGTCCCAGAATGCGGTGGAGAGATAACATCCAAGCAGATCTCCGGAAAATAAAAATTCCATTTGACCCTTGGTTGATGGAAGACCGAACAAATTGGAAGAAAGTTGTACAGTCAGCCCGGACCCACCCAAATTATCTAGTGCTACAGTTAAGAAGTTCTGAAGCCTGCTTCTCTGATCTTATTCAAGATCCATATTTTGATAAAGAAGACAATATACCCCTTACTCATTCCTACAGTCTGTAACGAAATTTTAGATTTGGATGAATTTGCTTCCATTGAGAGAGATATAGCTACATACCTACAGACGGTTCTAACTTCAATATTAGGGTCATTGTTGAAGAATTACGAGATAATGATGAAAAAGACAATTCTGACAATAGTGATGTGGACGAATGTGAAACTCCAAAGTACGCTTTAGTGGATGAGCGAAGTGTGTGCAAAACCTTAAAATCAAGTAAAGCGTCTTAATGACACAATATGGAAGAACAAACACCTAAGACAAGGCACAAAAGCAAGAATCTATAAAGCAACCATTAGACCTGATTGATATATTGATATACACGGCGGAGACAAGACCTGACACATCTAAAACGAGACGATTACTAGAAACAACAGAGATGAAAATACTTCGACGAATATCGGGGAAAAGTCTGTTGGATAGGGAGAGAAGCGAAAACAGAAGAAAATCATGCAATGTAGAAGACATAAATAGATGGGTGACAAAACGGAAACAGGAGTGGAACGAGCACATTAGTAGAATGGCAGAGGATAGGGTAGTACGTATAGCACGAGATCAGTCACCAAATGGACGAAGAAGTATATGGCAGACCAAGAAAAAGATGGTGCGATAATTTAAACAATTTAAGATGCTAATATTGAAGAAGAAACAGGCTTTAAAGCCTACATACAAGAAGGAAGAAGAAGAATAAAGTTCCAAATATCTTTTATGTATTTGTGGACTGCAAAACATGATAATAGCAGTCACCTGTTGATGTGATATTAACCTACTTGTATTGCATTGGCTGTAACTTTAAATATTGTGTAGACAACTTTATTCTGTCAGTGATTGACATAAGTTAGTGTCACTGCCAGTTTATTCTCAAACTCATTTTGTTAGCGTTATGTACAATTTTATGTTGATTAAAACCTTACATCACAGGTTTTACGTTATCATTTCACCTTTATATAGTCAAAATAACTGTCAAAGTTTAAATACATAATTCAAAGTTTCTCTTCGAATTTTGTGATTTAACCACAGATTATTTAACGTAGATAAAATTTGTTCAGTCCATTCTTGTATCGACATATCGAAGTAATTTAGTACAGCAAAAAACACCCTGTTCGGGACTGTGACAAGCCCAGTCCAGGAAAACTAATACACAGGTACGCAAATGATGATAAATATATTTTTCAAAATATGTTTCCATCCGGGATAAATACAGAGTTTAGTAATAATTCAATAACCAACCCACAAATGTATCAACAAGTCAACACACAAGGGCAACTAGCCATGAATGTACAAACCACGCCATATCTAATATCGATGTCGCAACCAGCACCAACTAAACCAATGCCACCTAACTTGTACCCTCCACTACCACAGACACAAATTCCATTAGTGCCGATCACATATCATAGTTCTGCTTCAAATTATCAATTACAACGATTGCCATCCACCAGTGAAGAAGAGGAAGAAAACAACGAACCAGCTAGCAGCAACGATTGGCAAGAAATTAGAAGCTCAAAAAGAAGAAAAATCAGAAGAACAACAGACAATGCAAACAGTACAAATATTATTGTAACAGAAAATAGATTTGAAGCGCTAGAAAATGAAGTAATCCCTCCCAAGGAGAACAACACAGCAAACCCTCCACCAATTTTCATACACGGTGTACAAGACTATCAAAAAATGGTACAAAAAATTAAGGATGTAGCAGAAAGGGAAGAATATCATACAAAAAGTTTAACTAACAATGTCGTAAAATTAAGTTGTGGCACGCCAGATACATATAGAAAAATGGTTAGATATTTTAATGAACATAACATTTATCACCATACATATCAGTTAAAACAGGATCGAGCCTATAGAGTTGTAATAAAATACCTTCACCACTCTACAAACACCGAGGATATAAAAAACGAACTCCTAAAACTGGGTCATAAAGTTCGAAATATAATAAATGCACAACACAGAATTACTAAAGAGCCACTTAATTTGTTCTTCGTGGATCTCGAACCGGCAGCAAATAACAAAGATATTTATAACTTAAGGGGGCTACAGAATAGAGTTATTGAAATTGAACCTCCCCGAACAACCAAAAATCGCATAATACAATGCATGAGATGCCAATCGTACGGTCACTCCAAGTCATATTGCAATAAACCAATTGTATGCGTCAAATGCGGAGGAGCCCACAATACCACAACTTGTAAGAAGACTAGAGAAACTCCAGCAAAATGTGCATTATGTGGTGGGGATCACCCCGCAAATTATAAAGGATGTGAACATTACCAAAAAATTTATAATATTAATAACAGGTATCATAACAGAGGAAACGTATTAAATCCAGCAATAAATCAAATACATACACAACCCAGAATATATACACAACCCAGGATTCAGAATCAGTATGAAAGTTACGCTCAAGCTGCAGCAAATAATCAGAACAATAACGAAGATACAGCGAGTATACTTACCAAATTTCTAGAAGAGTTTAAAAATTTATTTAACCAGCTAATGCAACAAAACAGTATGGTGCTCAACATGATTTCCATGCTAGTAAATAAAGTAAACTAACAATGTCAAAGTTCATAAGAATTGCCCAATGGAATGCCAATGGTCTTCCTAATCATAAAGAAGATATAAAACTATTTCTGGAACAAAATTTCATTGACATACTACTAGTAAGTGAAACCCATTTTACAGACAGAACCTACTTCAAGATACCTAAGTATAAATTATATTACACAAATCACCCAGATGGTACAGCCCACGGAGGTTCAGCCATATTGATAAGAGAAACTATAAAACATTATGAAATGCTAAAATACGAAACAAATCACATTCAAGCAACATTGATAAAAATACAAACTCTTCCATATGATATAACTGTCACAGCAATTTATTGTCCGCCCAGGCATAGACTTACAAAAGAAGATCTTCTACCCTTTTTCGAAACTCTAGGGCCAAAATTTATAGCAGGTGGAGATTACAACTGTAAACATACGCTATGGGGTTCACGCCTAACAACCACCAAAGGCAGAGAGCTAGCAAAAGTTATCCAGGATAAAAGCTACTCATTCCTATCGACGGGATCACCGACATATTGGCCAACCGATCCAAATAAAACACCAGACCTATTGGATTTCTTTATTACAAACGGAATATCTCAATCATATACAGATGTAGTACCAAGTTTTGATTTATCATCAGATCATAGTCCCATAATTGCCACAATTAGCACAACGGTGATAATCAAAAAACCAACACCTCGACTGCATAACTTCAAAACAAACTGGGACACATACCGGCTAATCATAGAACAGGAAGTAAATCTACTAGTGAGATTGCAAACTCCCGAACAAATAGAAACAGAAACTAATAATCTAATCAACTTACTTCAAAATGCTGCCACAAACAGTCTACCCCTCAACCTGGACAAAAAAAATTTTCAACCAACATTCCTCTTAAAATAAAAAGACTAGTAGCAGAAAAACGAAAAGCCAGATCAATTTGGCAAAGAACTCACAGACCAGACGACAGGACAGTTTATAATAACAAAACAAGAAACTTAAAAACAGCTCTAGAACAGATGAGAAACAACTCATTTGAAAACTATGTATCAAACCTTTCGCGTCAAGATAACTCTATCTGGAAACCAATCAAAAACAAAAATAAACCAATAAATACTTCACCTCCAATTCGGAAAAACTCATTACCACCAGGACCATGGGCAAAAAGCAACAAAGAAAAAGCTGATTTATTTGCTGAACATCTAACTGAAGTCTTCAAGCCACACGACAATGACCAAGTACAAGAAGTAGAGCAGGAACTAGCCTTACCAATTAATCAACGAGAGCGACTAACTTTAATTACACCGAAGGAGATCAAAGATGAAATTAATCATTTGAATGAAAAGAAGGCACCAGGCACTGATCTCATAACAGCAACAATGCTAAAACAACTTCCTAAAAAAGGTATCATGAAGTTATTGTACATATTAAATGCAATCTTAAGACTTAATTATTGGCCTATATCACTAAAAATTGCCCAAGTAATTATGATACCGAAACCTGGTAAAGCTTTAACGGATGTTTCATCATACCGCCCAATAAGTCTACTGCCAATAATGTCAAAACTTCTTGAAAAGCTGTTACTTAAAAGAATTATGAGCGACCTAGAATTCCAAAACTGGATCCCAGAACACCAATTTGGATTCCGGCAAGGTCATTCTACAGTGCAACAATGCCATCGCATATCAAATGTAATTAATAGAGCTTTGGACAATAAACAGTATTGCACAGCAGCCTTTCTGGACATTAGCCAAGCATTTGATAAGGTATGGCACCCAGGATTACTTTATAAAATCAAAAAATCCCTACCCAACAAATACTTTGACTTATTAAAATCATATCTAAATCACAGAGAATTTGAAACTAAAGTGGAGGATGAACTATCAAACCGTAACAAAATTCAATCAGGAGTCCCACAAGGTAGTATATTGGGTCCACTTCTTTATGTACTGTACACATCCGATTTACCAACCTCTCCACAAACCACCATTGGAACTTTCGCTGATGACACAGCAATATTTGCAACTGAAGAGGATCCAAGAGCTGCAGTATTAAAACTTCAAGAACACCTAGACCAAATTGGACTGTGGTTAAAGAAATGGAAGATAAAAGCTAACGAAACTAAGTCAACACATATAACTTTCACACTAAGGAAAGACCAATGCCCAAATATTAGCCTTAATCAAGTCAACATACCTCAACAGAACATCGTCAAATACCTGGGGCTTCATCTTGATTCTAAATTAAACTGGAAACAACACATTTTAAAGAAGAAGAAACAAATTGAGTTGAGAGTGAAAGAAATAAATTGGCTTATAGGTAGAAAATCTCGACTCTCAATTGAGAACAAACTGCTGATTTATAAAACAGTCATCAAACCTATATGGACGTACGGTATAGAACTATGGAGTTGTGCCAGCAAATCAAACACAAAAATTATCCAAAGAACTCAATCAAAAATTCTACGCACCATCGCAAATGCCCCGTGGTACATTTCCAACCAAACCCTTCATACAGACCTAAACATCCCGTTAGTCAGCACAGTAATTCAAGAAAGAGCCAACAGACATCACGAGAAATTGGAAGACCACCCCAACCAATTAATATTACCATTACTGCAGCCACTAAACAACAGAAGATTGCGAAGATTATGGCCCATAGATCTTCGCTGAAACTGAGGTGAAACCGCTGGTTGATGTACCTCATAACGCCATTTTAGTGTACAATAATACATTGATATATGTTATTGTACTTGTTATCAAATTAGCTTATATAATATGTAATTATGATTGCTAATAAATGCTTACAAAAAAAAAAAAAAAACCTTTATATAACGCAGTGGCGTACTGATAGATCAGCGGGCCCTGGTTCCAGTTGGGATGCGGGGCCCGTCCGCCCAATAAAAACACACATTGTATATCAAAAGTTTTTAATAAACATTCTGGCCAAGTACCTAAGAGGTGGAGGCCATGAAACTACAAGAAGAAGAAATATAAATCATCGTATATCATAAAATATATCATATCGAGTGATACTATTGTGCCGATGTGTGCTTTTGCCCTGGGAGTGAGTTTCACCCCTTCTCGGGGGTGAAAAGCATACGTTCAAGATAATATACTTTGATGTAACTTACTTACTTTTGATGTTAGAAACTTTTTTAAAAACAATAGACTATTAAAACAGTAAGTTAATATTATATTAATTCTATCGTTTTTCATACTGACATGACTGATCAATTTACGCAAGACGTTTTTATAAATAATAAAACTCAAAAATTTTCTACATCTAAATCTCCAGTCATAATTAAAAACCTTAATATCGGAAAAATAAAACAGCTTTTAAAAAATGAATATTGGAATGAAATTTATATCGACAAAATATATTCTCAAATTGCACATGATATTATCCCGTTGTATTTATTTGAGAAAAATGCGATAAGCAGCACTATGACCGACGAATAACAGGATAGTACCGACCTACATGAAACATAATATGGTATATATTTTATAAGACATTGGTTCTATAAATTTGTATTGTTATAAACAAAGCTTAATTTTATGTCTTGATGATTTTGTGTACGTTTAAATTACTTTTATCATATTTCTGCAATGCATTTTCTATAAGATGTTCAAACAATAATTGGTTTGTATACAAAAACTAATTAATAATTGAGCGAACGGTAGGTAGTGAAAGATAAAAAATATATACTTATTTAAATAGTTTATAAAACCTTGAAGTAAAAATTAAAAATTTATCTATTCAACACTTACTTACATTATTATTTTCTCTTACGAACTGGTTTTCAAAGATTTGCACTTATTGCAACAATAAGTGAAGTGTTCATAATAAGGCCACGTTTTTCTTAAAAAATTGAAGCAGTAGTTTGGTGTTGAACATCTGTTGATAATTCCTACACCTGATTATGTAAGAAAATATTCCGGGTAAGCTCAGTATTGAGAGAAAGTTGTCTTGGTATTACACTTCGTCACTTTCTTCCTCTGAATCACTGTTCTCCACATTGATAATAATTTTATTTATAACAGGAATGTTTTTAAGATATTCTTTTTCGATATTTTTTACGTGCTCTATTGCTTTCTTCCAGTTATCCTCAGAGATTTTTTAAATGCAGAATCTATTAGTTTCACGACAGTGTTATAACATTTTGGACTTACATTTTTTGTCTCACATTATATTTCAGTTGAAACCATAACAACTCTATTGGATTTAAAACGCAGTAATATGGTGGTAGTCTTAGCCAAGCCGCACACCAAAGAAACATAAAACGAAAAACATGAAACATGAAACGAAAAACATGTTTCATGAAAAGAAAACACTGCTAAACAAATCTCAAAGTCCGCCTACCAATGAAACGAGTGTGATTCATGCTCATGACACATTTTTATTTTCGGAGAGTTTCATAATTGGCCGGACATATATTTGTTTAGCAGTGGTTTATTTCCATGAAACGTA
Source organism: Diabrotica virgifera virgifera (assembly GCF_917563875.1). Classification (NCBI taxonomy): domain Eukaryota; kingdom Metazoa; phylum Arthropoda; class Insecta; order Coleoptera; family Chrysomelidae; genus Diabrotica; species Diabrotica virgifera. The sequence continues at coordinate 199,522,666 of NC_065450.1, read as the reverse complement.
ATTTACGTTTCATGTTTCTTTGATGTTCGCCTGTTTGCATGTTTGCCTTAAAGTTGTATGTCCATTTTTACTTGCTGCATTATCAATAATATATTCCTTTACAAATAATTTTGTATTAAGTACCTCTACTAATTGGTCTTTAGTGTACAAATCTTCAAAATATAAATCTTGTGATAATAAAAAATCTTACAATTCATCCTTTCTAGAGTATTTATTCGGAATTTTTTTAAGTTGTCTAGAATGATATGATGCATTATCTAAAACAATAACACTGTTGTCTGCTAAAGGTAATAAGTTATTTTTAAACCACGATTCGAAAAGTTCACCCGTAATATCTTGATGATAGTCCAAACAACTGTCTTTAATGTCTTTTGCACTTAATAGTAAGCTATCGGTTACCCAACCATCTTCCCCTCCACAATGCAAAACGCATATTCGTTTGCCCCTGGAAGGTGGTACATTAACTTTGCACTTTACATTGTCATTACTCCAACCTTTGCCAATTGTTTCGTTAGTGTCAAACCACGTTTCATCTAAGTAATAAATTTTTCTTCCGCTATTTCTGTACTCGGTTATCTTTTCCAAATATTCATTACGCCATTTTATTAAACGGGCACTTTCCATTATAGTATGTCGTTTATTGATTGTTTTATACTTAAAACCATTTGATAGTAAAAATTTTCTTAAAGTTGATTTACAGCAATTAATAATATTTTTAGATTTTAATTCAGCTAAAATTTGGTTAAGTGTGGGTATAATATTACCTGCAAACATATTATAAATGGTTTCTGAAATGGGACCTAAAAGATGTTGCTCAATAGATTGATGTAGTCCAAAGTCGCTCCTTTTTTGTCTATTTGTAATGCCCTCCTTTATAATTCGATATACAGTAGCACATGAAACTTTTGTTAAAGCCGCAGTTTTTAAAACACTCTCGTGCCGTTCCAGTTCTTCACATAATCCATTAAACACATTTAACACAATTTCTTTAGCGTCTTTGGATAAATGTTTTCTTTCTGGCTTTTTAATACTTCCTCTACTTGGTCCAGCAGCATTTTCAGGATTATTTGGTGGTAGAATTTCCTCATTTTCTTCAACAATTTCTACTTCATTATTCTCAACAATTTCTAATGCACTATTCTCCCATGGACGCCACATTTTTATTTACCAATTTTTTTCTGATAGCGAAATCGTCACTAATAAATGCGTGCTCTCTTTACAGAGTTTAAACTAAAAATTATAAATACACATAACAATACCGAAAGCCACATCAGTCTTTTTGGCCGTTCAGAATTTCGTGGAAATTTAAAAACCTTTGTCAGCACAGCGCAGGGCTGTGACAAGAACCCGACAATCGAGTAAGAGGAGTCATAAACTCATAAACTTTTATTGATATAATAATAGGTATAAAAATGAGCTTACATCGGCAACTTTTAGCAGCAGCGTAAATAAAAACATTATTGTGATTAAAGATAAAAACATTATTTTGATTAAATAGACCTAACAGTTATACTTATTTAAATATAATATATTATTTATAATTGTACCTAATGAAATTATATTTTACAGTACTTATTTTTGCGTTTTTCTGAATACTATCCTGTAACAAGGCAAAATATTAAAGAGGAACTATTAAAACAGATGTCATTTGATCTAAGCACATGGATATTTTGTTCGGTATACCCTTAGAGGATGGAAAATTTTACACCACCCTCTGGTATACCACTTGTACACCAATTCGTCTATCTCTTTAAATTTCTCAATTATCGGTAACCGAGCTATACATACATTTAGAAATAAGTTAAATAATACATACAAACCTCTAGGTAGATAAAACGGTTAAATAAAAGAATATAAAAAAAACCTTGGGTAACGGTGGGGTTGATATCTTTTATCAAACGACGAGATTTGCTTAAAAAGAATTTAGTGTCTATATTTATCCTTATTATCCTTACCACTACATATTTTCTATATTTAGAATTTAATTTCAATTATTAAGAATTATCTAAAAGTACAGGCTGAATGATGGGGGTGCTATAAACACGAGTATCGAGCATCGAGCCTATTGTATTGGGATTATTTTTATGACCCACCATATAAAACTTGCATTTTACGAATTTCTGCAACTCTGTAGTTTACCTACAACTTATTCATGTATCGTGCTAATATAAAAATATACAAGGGTTTGAGTTAGCACGTGTAAGCAGGCAACGGCGGCGGTTAGTCTTTAAACAAGCATTGAAACGAGGGCTTCGGTAAGCAGGTAAAACGAGTAAGTAACCTTACAAAAGCTTCCGTGTATTTCAATAAATTTTGTTTTCAAATTTTTTGATGAATACGCATTCTTCATTTTTATTTATAAGTACCTACACAAAAATTAAAATTTATTAAGCAGTTACATTTCCTAGTGTGTACTTGTGTAGTTCACAATGTCCCCATCAAATTAGAAACAAAAGAAGTAAACAGCGCGTTAGAGCGGGCCCCTGCGTGGCCCGGGCCCTGGTTCCGCGGAACCATGCTCAGTACGCCACTGATATAGCGGCCAATAGTTCTTTCATTTTTAGAGGCACTTGACATATTTTACCGTATTATTGACTTAGGTGGTCCAATTTCTAGGAATATACTCACAAACACTGTTAAAGCTTCTATTTTGGGAATTTACTCAGAAAAGCTCAACAGTTTCGCTATTTCCGGCGACAGTAATCCTTCGAGGGTATACCAAAATAACCCAAACAACAAAAGTGACATCCCACCATAACGACCACCTTAATCATTGTCACCAAAAGGCTAACATATTCAAATTACACGGACGTCCCGCTGACTCCCTAAATCACTCCTTCTGTCTCTTCTTTCTTTGTGCAATACGGCGAAGATGGCACAATCGACGATGGGCCGTTGCAGAAAAGCTATAAAAGCCGAGTTGGCAACAAGATTTTTCCACATTATTTACACTTTGAAGAAGGTGGCCATGACCTTTGGTCGGCATTCTCTCTACCACGGTCGCCTTGGTAATACTCGGTTCACTTCTCGATCGGTCTCTTCTCTGCCTTTACCTTACCTACCTGTCCCTTTGCTCCCCTCCCTCTTTTTTATTACGAAATTTATAGTCCAGGCGTCATAACTAACGACAATTTCAAAATTGCTCCCATCGAACTCAATATTCGGACGGTATACATAATAGGTATACGGGATTGACTAAAAATTAGTTTCATAAAATTGCTTTCAGCAATTGTAGCAAATAAAGTAATGATGATGAAATGGTTCAAGAGTTTCACTTAAGCCGTCAATGTGCACTAAGCTAAAGTTTGGTATAAATTAGATTAGATCAATTATTCATATATTTGATGCTGCTGCTCTAAACTGGTATACACGAGCGGCACACCCTCAAAAAGCGCTTATTTGTCGAGATACTGACCACGGAGGGGTGAATGGCTAAATTTTATTCATACGGAAAATGGGGTTTATTTTGAATTTTATGTGGGGCAGGGGCGTCATTTGATAGGGGGCAGGGGGGCATTTGCCCCCCCCCCCCTGACCCTGAAAATTACAGAAATTTACAAAAAATAGGTCAATTTTGTATTATGTTTGCATATAAATGTATTGTATATATAATGCTTGCCCCCCCCCCTATCAAAATTTCAAATGACGCTCCTGATGTGGGGCAACATTGTCAAAATCGCAATTTTAACCAAAAAATAAAATAAAATGAAATCACGTTTTTTTGCATTTACCTCGCTACAACTGTGTTCCATTTTAATATTTTTTTTCTGAAAGGACATCGCACACATCTTATGGAAAATATAATGTCACTCAAATTCAATAAAATTTATACGAATAGATTCTTTTTAAATTAACGGTCAAATCTTATCATTGCGCCAACTCCATATTTTCAATAATAAGAGCAGAAATTGATATAAATAAATCTGAAATCAAATGGATACGTACATAAGTTAGAGAGAGAAAAAATATTTTATAATACCCAAATTGTCGGTACTCCATAAATCAGCGGATTAGTTTCACTAATCCGCTTAGGCCCAGCGGGGTTTAAGCTCTTTTGAATAGCACCCAGAGCAATAGTGATTGTAACTGACAGTTTTACTGACTCCAAAAATGTGATTTCGTTAACTTTAATTGCAATTTGCGCCGTAATTAATCATAATTAAGAGTTGGCGCAATGATAAGATTTGACCATTAATTTAAAACGAATCTATTCGTATAAATTTTATTGAATTTGAGTGACATTATATTTTCCATAAGATGTGTGCGATGTCCTTTTTACAGTATATAGCTCTAACATTTCTGAAGCCAACGGTACCTGCTTCAAGCTTTTATTCTTATTCTGATAAAGGTTATGAATTTTTCAAAGGAAAAGGTGCGGATTTGTGCATTGCAAAGTTTAATCGCAAAAGTTGTGTGACGACGTTTAAAATTTAGCTTCTTAATCACGTTTATGTTACAATAGAGAGTACAAAGAAGTTTTCTGGTAAATTTTAGATCAAAATGTTTTATAGAAAAAAAATAGTGCAACTTTTAATGTCGACATTAGAAATCCCCAATATAACGCTTAGTTTTCGAGATACTGACCATGGGTGGTGAATGGCTAATTTTAGTCTTAGTTATGTTTTTGACCGTGATGAAAACGACAATGAAATTTATTTTAAATTTTAGGTGGGGGAATATTGTCAAAATTGCAATTGTATCCTAAAAATAAAAATAAAATGAAATCACGTTTTTTTGCGTTTAGCTCGCTACAACTGATCCGTTGTAATATTTTTTTCTAAAGTTTGTACACTATATTTATATCGCTCACTTTTTTGAAAACAATGGTTTCTGCTTTAGGCTTTTAGTCTTATTCTAGTGAAAGTTATGAATCTTTTAAAGTACAAGGTGCAGATTCGTGAATTGCAAAGTTTAATCGGAAAATTTGGCTGACAAAATTTGAAATATAGATTTTAAATCAAATTCAAAAATATAACATGAGTACAAAGAAGTTTTCTGGAAAGTTTTGGATCAAAATGTTTTATAGAAAACAAATGGTGCAACTTTTAACACCTATGTTATAAATCCCCAAAATAACGCTAATTTTTCGAGATACTGATCATTGGTGGTGAATGGCTAATTTTGGTCTTACTTTATGTTTTTGATGGTTCTGAAAACGAAAATCAAGTTTATTTTGAATTTTAGGTGGGAGAACATAGTCAAAATCGCAATTTTGCCCTAAAAATAAACAAAAGTTAAACCACGTTTTTCTTAAAATTAAAAGTTGCACCATATTTTTTCTATAACAGATCTAGACCTAAAACTCCCCATAAAACTTATTTGAACTCTATGGTTTAACATAAACGTAATCAAACAGATAAATTTTAAATACTGTCACTTAATTTTTGCGATTTAACTCTGCAATTCATGAATTTGCACCTTTTATTTCTAAAAATTCATAACTTTTATAAAGAAAAGACTAAAAGACTACAGTTACTTTCATGGTCCTCACAAAGGTGAGAAATATATGCTGTAGAAATTTTAGAAAAAATATTAAAATGGAACAGAGTTGTAGCGAGTTAGACGTAAAAATTCGTGACTTCACTTTTTTTTCATTTTTAGGTTAAAATTGCGATTTTGACAATGTTTCCACACATAAAATTCAAAATAAACCTCTTTTTCATTGTCAGCACCATCGAAAACATAAAATAAGACCAAAATTAGCCATTCACTTCCCATGGTCAGTATATTAAAAATAAGCGTTATTTTGGGGATGTATAACGTCTATATTAAAAGTTGCGCCATTTTTTTTTCTATTAAACATTTGTAACTAAAACTTTCCAGAAAACTTCTTTGTACTCTATGTTTTAACATAAACGTGATTAATAAGATAAATTTTAAATTTTGCCACTCAACTTTTGCGATTAAACTTTGCAATTCACGAATCTGCACCTTGTACTTTAAAAAATTCATAACTTTTACTAGAATAAGACTAAAATCTTAAAACAGATAGTCTTCAAAAAAGTGTGCAACATATAGTGTACAAACCTTAGCAAAAAATATTAAAATCGACCAGAGTTGTAGCGAGTTTAACGCAAAAAAACGTGATTTCACTTTTTTTATTTTTATGGTAAAATTGCGATTTTGACAATATTCCCCCACCTAAAATTTAAAATAAATTTCATTTTCGTTTTCAGCACCATCAAAAACATAACCAAAATTAGCCATTCACCACCCATGGTCAGTATCTCAAAAAATAACCGTTATATTGGGGATTTCTAATGTCGATAATAAAAGTTGCACTATTTTTTTTCTATAAAACATTTTGATCTAAACATTACCAGAAAACTTCTTTGCACTCTCTATTTTAACATAAACTTGATTAAAAGGCTAAATTTTAAATTTCGTCACTCAACTTTTGCAATTAAACTTTGTAATGCACAAATACGCACCTTTTCCTTTGAAAAATTCATAACCTTTATCAAAATAAGAATTAAAGCTTAAAGCAGGTACCGTTGTCTTTAGAAATGTTAGAGCTATGTACTGTAAAAATTTCAGAAAAAATATGTTAAAATAGAACAGAGTTGTAGCGAGGTAAACGCGAAAAAATATGATTTTATTTTTATTTATTTTTAGGGTAAAATTGCGCTTTTGACAATGTTCCCCCACATGAAATTCAAAATCAATCTCATTTTCGTTTTCAGCACCGTCAAGAACATACAGTATGTCTAAAATTGGCCATTCACCTCTCCGTGGTCAGTACCTGGTCATTTTGGGGGTGTCTGCCGCTAGCCTAGTAAATCAAGTCCTAAAATTGTTCAACCAGAAAATACGATCCATCCACGACGTGATCTTCCCTAAAAGCTTACTTGCATTATTATTTGAAGACTGCTCTCTACTTATTCTTCTTCTGTTCTCAGGCAAGACGTCAAAGTCTCTCTGCCAATGGGTCATAAGATCATTGAACTGTATCCTTTTTAGTTTAATGGTGTTAAAAACTTCCTTGTCTTTTCCTATTCTTTTCAATACTTCAATGTTTGTGTCTCGATGTATTCATCTTATTCTCAGGATGCTTTTTTATGTCCATAGTTTAAAAGCATTAAATTTACATTTTTTACTTATGGATTCCATTGTCGAGATCCCTTCCTGATTTTTATGGAAAGTTCTTATCAACAATAACAATTTTGATTGAATTGAGCATTTAATTGATGTTTTTTTACATCAATTGGGCAATTGATCTACTACAGATCTTTAATATCTTTGGTAGAAAAATTATATATCCAATCATTGACTACATATTTGCTAAAATCTGAAATTTGCAATTGTCAATACATTCGATATCTATATGTCTCTAGTCTCTGCCAACTGAGTGGTACTCTTCTTGGCCGTTGGCTGTTGGCCGCCGCCGTTGGTACATTGCTAGGAGTGGTTGTTCAATGAATTCATCAACTGATAATCACGTTGTTTAAATTTTTGTGCATTTAATATTACGTCTGGATTTTTTTTATTTTCCCTTGGCCAACCTGTTATCGCATGCAGCAATAAACTGTTTTCTCGCACATATGGAAGAAGACATTATTATGTATCGAATTTCAATAATCGATTTTTTTCTACTTTATTTGCTTATAACTTTAAAACGATTCGTTTTGGAACAAAGTCATAGAGAAATAAAATAAAGATAATTGAATTTGGTATGATATACGACTGGTTAAAAATGTCTTAAGGTATTACCCTTTCTGCAATATAGCAATAACTACAAAATAAGGGGGCAAAATAAGCCTGTTGTTATTCAATGTTTTTTAATTACTTTGGTGGCACTTAGAACCTTAGTAATTCTCTTAGAAAATTCTTATAACATACTTAAACCGTCTACCAAATTTCATTAACATCGACTTAATAGATTTTGCATAATAAAGCAATCTAAATTATTTTTTAAAAAGTTCAAATTTTTTAAAAACTTTCTGAACAAAAAGTAGACCATTTAGAAGTTGGCTAATTTTTTTACATACAAAGAGGCGCTCTACCTATCTAATACACTTTACAGAATTAAAATCGGATTATTTAACGGGCCTCAGCAATGTTTTAAAATTATAAATAATTTTTTTGCTTATAAACAAATAGCTTTGTTTAAAAATTAAAAATTAATTTTTAGCAATGCAAATAATTAGGTTCGCCAACTTCTTAAAAATTTCAAGATCTTGTCTTGATCTTGTCTTGATTTCAAGACAAGATCAAGACAAGAAGTAATTTTAGATTTCAAGACAAGAAAAGAAATTTTATATCAATAAAAAGATTTCTTGTCCAGAAAACAAGAAATCTTGAAATATCTTGACTAATAATGAAAACTCTAAAACGTATTTATTTGTGAAAAAGATAACATTATTTTAACATAACATATTTTAATTTATTGATTGCAAACTAGATTCTATTGATATATTTTCTATTGATATATAGATTGATTCTATTTTAAATAACAAATTTAGCACATTTTTAAATCGGAATTGATAAGTCATGAATTAAGGCAGATAACACTTCTCATGTAGTCAACGCCTAGCTGATTTCTTGGCTTTGTTATTGTTAAAGCTGCTCTTGAAAATAGCATTTCCGCAGGTACAGATGTTGCTGGCGTTCCGAGAAAATCCTTGGCCATCTTCGATAATGACGGGTAGATATTTTCGTGTCTTCTCCACCAATCAAGTATATTATTCTCAGACCAGTATATTCTGACCTAGGCTCATTTATGTATTTTTCAATTTCATACTTCCAAGATTGTAAGTTATTATTGTCAGCGTTCTTAAATAGGTAAGTAATATCTAAACCAAATTCGTTATCTTCTTTTTTCACACTAAGTGCTGGTATTGGATTCTGTAGATCATTCTGGGATTTATTAAAATAGTAAGCTTTAAATGTTTCTTCAAATTTTTTTACTGTCTCTGATTGTAGAAGCTTTCTCCAAGGTGAAGAGGAAAATGCCTCTACTTTATGCCGAGTATCCAAAATAAGAACTATACAGTATATCCAATTAGTTTTGTAATAGTGTTTCAGTATTTTACCTCTCGCAGCTTGAATGACGTAAATTAATTACTCGTCGGTAGTGTCCTTATCAATTTAATTTACAAGTTAATGAGCCCAATATTTCCAGTTTGTCTAAAAGTAAGTTTACTCCAATTACCACCAATGGGAGTGTGCAATATTTTTCCCCTTCGAGCCTTCGAGTATTGAAGAAAGTGTTTTAAAGCTTCTCAGATACTGACAAAATTTACTGATCAGAACCCATTTTTTATATAATATGTTGCATTTATTTAGATTTTCGATCGGGACTCCCTCCAATGGCCGTGTTAGCACGCAACGTAATAAAAAGGTCGCCGGGGAATCACCTGACCGCGTAATCAAGAAATTTCAAGATCTTGAAATTTCTTGAGTCAAGACAAGATATAAAATGTCAAGAAAACGTCAAGACAAGAATTTTTTAAATTTCTTGATTTTTTCTCAAGACAAGACAAGAAGTTGTTGTCAAGACAAGAATTCTTGTCTTGTAGACCCCTACAAATAATCAAAACCGGTATAATTTGACTTAAACTTTCAAATGCTGTCAGAAGAATTGCTATTTTATTTTTTAATCAAAAGTTATTCGGATTCAAAAATTGCAATTTTACGATTTTTTGAAAGTTCAACCGCGTTTATCTCGAAAACTATGCATCCTAAACTTGTAAGAATATTTTTTGCTTACAATGACCCAAGAAATACAAAAAAATGTTTTATTTTGCAAAAAATCGATGTTATGTAATTCCTCAAGCTCTTTGTTTATAACAATCTTATCGACATCCGGATCAACTGTTAACCAAAAAATTCGTGTTCTACGGGTCAAAATACATAAAAAAACTTGGGTAAGTCCATCTAAATAAAGGAGGCCGTTGCACCCCCTCCTGGCGACAGCACTAATTTGTTTATAAGCCAAAAAATTGTTTATAACTTTAAAACATTGCTGAGGCTGCTTAAATAATCCGATTTTAATGCTGCAAGGTGCATTAGATAGGTAAAGTGCCTGTTTATATGTAAAAAAAATAGAAAACTTTTAAAAGGTCTACTTTTTGTTCAGAAAAATTTGAACTTTTTTAAAAAAATTTAGATTGCAAAATTATTATGCAAAATATATTGGGTCGATTTTAATGAAATTGGGTGGACGGTTTAAGTATGTCATCAACCTTTTTTAAGCCAATTACAAAGGTTCTAAATGCAACCAAAGTGGTTGAAAAACAGTGAACAAAAACAGGCTTATTTTCCCCCTTATTTTGTATTTATTGCTATTTTGCAGAAAGGGTAATAATTTAAGACATTTTTAATCAGTCGTTTATCATACAAAATTCAATTATCTTTATTTTATTTTTGTACGACTTTGTTCCAAAATGAATCGTTTTAAAGTTATAAGCAAAGAAAGTAGAAAAAATTCGATGTTTATCGAAATTTTTAAATATTTTAATTTTTTTATTAATGTTCCGGGTATATTTGAGAAAGAGCTTAAGTCAATTACAATAATTAACGAAGTTGACACCTAACTTTATCTGCAAAAATCCGAATGCCACCTCTCACATCCACCTCAAAACAGATCCGTCCTGGTCTATCTGTAATTATTCGATGTTTGCTAAATGGTCAGTTAGTCTAGTATGGTGTTTAATAATACGAACGTCATGTTCGCTAGAATCTATTGTTTACTTACTCAACTATTCTATTATTATCTAAAAGAAAAGATAGTCTCTTCACATAAAAATTTCCACAGTATGCGGTCATTGAGATTCTTTAAGTTTAATCTATTCAAAGACCGATTGTCATGAGCATTTCTTATCTTTCCGTTATCTATGGAGTGTAATGGAGTATGCAAGTTCTTGAACAATTCATATTAAACAGATAAAATATATTTTAGAGATAATAACTGAATTGTTTTGTTCGATCCATAATCAAAGGAAAGTTGATACAGATTTGATAAAGCTATAAAAATTGTATCAATCTGATATCAATAAAAGTAGTACCTATAAAAGAAGTATAAAGAGTAGAGGAAAACAGTGAAAAGTGTAATATTTGAGGTAAAAGAATGAACCAGGCAAGATTTTGAAGACAAACTAATAGAAGAAGACAGCAATAGCAAGATAAAACTATTCTATAAAGTTATAAAAGCTCTAACAGGTAATAAAAACAAAGAAGTAACGTCGATAAAGAACGAGAACGAGGAGGAGGAGCTATTGACAGAAGAAGAGACAATAATGAAAGGATGGGAAGAATGTTTAAACTTTTACAGACGAAAATAAAAGACACTACATAGTGTATGAAAGAGAGGTTCAACCTCGCAAAATGGACACAAGTCAAGTTTTATTTTTTTTCTTGTATATCAAGGGGTGCTGTTTATGAGACTAACATTTTCTTAAAAATTTCGGAACCCCCTTTTCATCCCTTTAAAGGGGGTAATTTGTGGTTTTTGCAAAACGTAGCCCTTCCTGTACATTACAAAAAATTTACTTAATAGTAAAATGAAGAGGACTATATTTCCTACTAGTCTAAGAGCTGGGAGCGGAGTTTGTGCGTGATAAGTAATATGGAAAAACTATACGGGGATATGTTGAATTAGTTGTGTACATGACTTTCACCAACGGCCGGAAACCAGAGTTGGGGCCGAGGGTAGTTATAAGGGGTCAAAGTCGCGGTTTTTATTATTTTTTTTATGACGCTCATGATCGAGATAGTTCACCAAAATTTGGGAATAAGTAGGTCATGACGTACCTAAGTAAAATCTCTAGGGGCTCAACGCTGCGTGGTCGACAAAGGGGTGGGGGCAGGGATGAATATAAAAAAATATAAGGGGTTTTTTGCGACGTTCGTGATTGAGATAGTGCACCAAAATTTGGGAATAAGTAGACCATGACATAACTAAGTAATATCCCCAGAGCCGGAAACCAGAGTGGCGGACGAGGGTAGTTATAAGGGGTAAAAGTGGCGGTTTTTATTATCTTTTTTTGTGGCGCTCATGATGGAGATAGTGCACCAAAATTTGGGAGTAAGTAGGTTATGACGTAACTAAGTAAAATCTTCAGGGGCGGAACGCTGCTTGGGGTACAAAGGGGTGGTAGGCAGGGGTGAGTATAAAAATATATGGGGTTTTTTTGCCGTCCGTGATCAAGATAGTGCACCAAAATTTGGGAATAAGTAGATCATGACATTACTAAGTAAAATCGCCAGGGGCGGAACGCTGTGTGGGGGACAAATGTTGTGCCGGGTCACAAAAAAAATAATACACACTGCGACTTTGACCCCTTAAAACTACCCTCATCCGCAACTCTGGTTTCCGGCTCTGGGATTTTACTTAGCTAAGTCATGGTCTACTTATTCCCAAATTTTGGTGCACTATCTCAATCTAGCACGTCGCAGAAAACCCCTTATATTTTATATATTCACACCTACCCCCAACCCTTTATCGGCCACGCAGCGTTCCACCCCTGAAGATCGTACTTAGTTACCTCATGACCTACTTATTCCCAAATTTTGGTGCACTCTCTCGATCATGAGCATCACAAAAAAAATAATAAAAACGTCGAATTTGACCCCTTATAACTACCCTCATCCCCAACTCTGGTTTCCGGCTCTGGGGATTTTACTTAGTAATTATATTCACCCCTACCCCCACCCCTTTGTCGGCCACGCAGCGTTCCGCCCCTAGAGATTTTACTTAGTTACGTCATGACCTACTTATTTCCAAATTTTGGTGCACTATCTCGATCATGAGCGTCATAAAAAAAATAATACAATCCGCGACTTTGACCCCTTATAACTACCCTCGGCCCCAACTCTGGTTTCCGGCCGTTGGTGAAAGTCATGTACACAACTAATTCAACATATCCCCGTATAGTTTTTCCATATTACTTATCACGCACAAACTCCGCTCCCAGCTCTTAGACTAGTAGGAAATATAGTCCTCTTCATTTTACTATTAAGTAAATTTTTTGTAACGTACAGGAACCTACTTGTTTGCGCCAATATGAATATATATTTCATTTATTTTAATTCGGGAACGTCTTGGCAACACAGTTCTAAGTAAGCATAATCTTCTGTCCTTTATGTTAAGTCAGTCAGTCGTTAACAGACATACGGTCGGAACGTATAGTACACTTTGGCAATTTTAATTTGATTTTGTGTGTGTTTTCCGTGAGACAAATTGACGATACCAGACAACATATTTTCGGTAAGTTCCCTTCTTTTATCCCATCCTTCATTTTCCTTAATGCCACCGAAAATAGTGCTTCAACATTTAACAACACGAAGAAAATCTAAGAAAATCTCGGTAAGTTATTATTATTAAATTTTTTCCATTTGGTTTCCTAAAGCCAAAACACTACTTATTCCCAAATTTTGGTGCACTCTCTCGATCATGAGCATCACAAAAAAAATAATAAAAACGTCGAATTTGACCCCTTATAACTACCCTCATCCCCAACTCTGGTTTCCGGCTCTGGGGATTTTACTTAGTAATTATATTCACCCTTACCCCCACCCCTTTGTCGGCCACGCAGCGTTCAGCCCCTAGAGATTTTACTTAGTTACGTCATGACCTACTTATTTCCAAATTTTGGTGCACTCGATCATGAGCGTCATAAAAAAAATAATACAATCCGCGACTTTGACCCCTTATAACTACCCTTGGCCCCAACTCTGGTTTCCGGTTGTTGGTGAAAGTCATGTACACAACTAATTCAACATATCCCCGTATAGTTTTTCCATATTACTTATCACGCACAAAATCCGCTTCTATCTCTCCGACTATACTATTTATTTCCCGACAGCATATGTATTTCACCCACCCAAAGTTGACAAATTTTTAAAAAAGATGTTTTTAAAAAAAAATTATTTTTCCCTAAGTGTAATTAAAATTAAGAAGAAACCCTGCGGCAATTAATCGCAAATAAGTGGCTGATTTTTTGGTATAGGTTTCATTTAAGGGCAATTGCAATTTTTTAATTACAGGGTGATACATTTCAAAAACCCCTTTTTATACCACCTGAACTGCCTATGCTAGAGTAAAAAAACTTTCAACGATTATCCATGTACTGGTGTTATTTACAAATTTCTATAATGCACCCCCATTTTTTTTTCGGAACCACCCCAAAAAATGGAGAATTAATAAAGAAAGTGATTTTCTTGGAATCCTTCACACACCATGCCCTTTATTAAATTGCTTCATATATTATTTTGTGTACGTTCTTATTACCCATGCATGGACACCAAAAGCGATTTCTTGATGCAGCCCCTGTAGCCAAAAAAAAAATAAACAAAGGAGGGGTTGAAAAAAATAATTATTTTTTTTGCTTTTTAGCCCATATGGACATATGCTTCATCAATAGGGTTTTTCATAAATATGTATGATTATTGCAACATCCCTGCGGAAAGTACCCCTATCCTTGAAAATAAACTGCAGAAACTACCCCTATCCCTTAAAGAGCATGTTTTTACGATTTTCTTATAATCTATGCATTTTTTTTTAAAACAAAACTTATACAGAATTAAAGACCACTATTTTCTCTACAAATAAGGTCCTATGCATTTTTTTCGTATAAGCAACCGTTACGGCACAGTGGCGCCGTAAACCTCAGAAATGCTTTGGCGGGTCCAGTTTTTGTTTTTTTTTCGTCACCTATTTATTTTATTGATAACGTACTTATGGAAAATAAAAGAACACACTGTCTGCTACACATTATGACCTATGCATATTTTATTTTCTTTGCACCCTAAAGCCACAGTGGTGGCCCAAAATCAATTTTTGATTATTTTCTTTGTTAATTCTTCCTTTTTTGGGGTGGTTCCGGGGAAAATATGGGGGTGTATTATACAAATTTGTAAATAACACCAGTACGTGGATAATCGCTGAAAGTTTTTTTACTCCAGCATAGGCGGTTCAGATGGTATAAAAAGGGGTTTTTAAAAATGTATCACCCTATAATTAAAACATTCGCAATTAGCCTTAAATGAAACTTATACCAAAAATTCAGCCACTTATTTGGGATTAATTGCCGCAGTGTTTCTTCTTAATTTTCATTACAGTTAGAGTTAGGGAAAAATAATTTTTTTTAAAAACATCTTTTTTAAAAATTTGTCAACTTTTGGGCGTCACCCCCGCTAAACGGTGGGTGATAGGCATATACTGTCGTGAAATAAATAGTAGGAAATATAGTCCTCTTCATTTTACTATTAAGTAAATTTTTTGTGAAACGTACAGGAAGGGCTACGTTTCGCAAAAACCACAAATTACCCCCTTTAAAGGGATGAAAAGGTGGGTTCCGGGACGAAATTTTTTAAGAAAATGTTAGTCTCATAATAAGCACTCCTTGATATACCACAAAAAAAAATGAAACCGGACTTGTGTTCATTTTGCGAGGTTCAACCTCTGTTTTCTACACTAACAAATTTGCAATAAGAAAATAGTGATAGTACAGATAGTACAGAAAACATTACATATTATAAGGAATAAAGCAATTAATAAATAAAATAACAATAAGAAAACTAAAATATGGAAAGGCACTTGGTATGAGTGTCAAAGGAAAACAAAAACTACTGGAATTACTCAATACTCAATATAGCATGGAAATAGGAACAGATACTTACAGACTGGGAAATAGGTTTGATTTTACCTATACTGAAGAATGGCGATAATAAGAATTGCAATAATTATAGACGGATTACTTTGCTTAGTAGAAATACGAAAATAATCGAACAAATAGGAAATAAAGTGAGACGTATAGGTACTAGAACCAACATCAGATGAACCCCGAAGTGGTTTTAGTGGTTTTAGCTAGATGTATGCAGGATCATTTATTTTCACGATCAATGAGATAATCATCAAAGGGCTATTGAGAGGACAAAATATATAAGTAGCTTTTCGAGGTATGGAAAAAGCATTTGATAAAGTGATAAAATCGTATGTACGGGAAGGTCTGAAAAGAAGATATACACCAGATATGATGATAATAATTATTATTAAATCGTTATAGGTACAAAATTATAGCAGAAAACTTCAGAACGAAAGAGGGTATGACAGGGGGGTATCAACAGAAAAAGAGATCCAAAAAAGGGTAATAATATGAAACAAAGCTTTTAACAAATTGGGCATGATCATGAACAAGGGAAAATCAAAAGTGATGCTTATAGCAAAAGACAGAGAGGACATATAAGTCCAGATTGCAAAAACAGAAATTAAACAGGTGGAAACGTTTAAATACGTATAGTCTAGGGCGCATCTGTTTTGAGATGGACGTTGAGAGGTGACTCAAATGTTTTTGCAGAAATTGCTTGAAAATAACTTAAATAATAATATTTGAGTTATCCTCCCACTCAAAATGGTCCGGAACATTGTTTAAATAATCAAAATGTCAAAATCTGAAGGAAAAATTCGATTTTTTTTATTGGTTTTTTGATTATAACTTTAA
The DNA here is from genome assembly GCF_917563875.1 of Diabrotica virgifera virgifera. NCBI lineage: Eukaryota > Metazoa > Arthropoda > Insecta > Coleoptera > Chrysomelidae > Diabrotica > Diabrotica virgifera. The sequence continues at coordinate 199,506,224 of NC_065450.1, read as the reverse complement.
AACTGTTCACTTCTGAGAAAAGTTGTACGGACATAAAAGTTGCGCAATTTAATTTTCTATAATATAGAATTGGTTAAAAATTTAAAAAATAGTCACCCTTGTTACAATATTGCAATAATTGAGAAAAAAACCATACAAAAACAAGTATTCGCATTAAACGTTTTTCAACAATTTATGCTACACTTAGGACCTTCATATTTTACTCAGAAAAACTTTCTGATATAGTAAAACGACACTGTAAATTTTATTAAGATCGGTTTAACAGATTTTGCAAAATAAGTTTTGCAATCCAGCTTTCGCAAAAAAAAATTCATTTTTTTTAAATATTGCAGGACTGAAAATAAAGCAGATAGCAAGTTGAATTGTTTTTTGCTTATAGAAGTGCACTGTAGCTGTCATGTGCAGTTTGCAAAATTAAAATCGATTAATTACCACGGCGTCAGGAAATTTTTTAAATAAACATTAATTTTTGGTGCTACGCGCAGCACAGCGGTGTTCGATTCACACAAGTTGATTTCCACCAAAATTTCTTCCAAACTTTATCTAATATATTATTTTCTTACTCTTTATTTTATTGTATTTTAATATTTTAATTCCACAAAAATCAAACTAATTTTATTATTGTTTGTGAAATATTGTTTAAACAATTGCATATGTTTAAAAATAATAAACTTTTATTCTCTAAGTTAAAATATATGAACAAAGAAAGTTTTTGCTAAAAAAAGTGTTATTTCAAAGGATAGAGTATGTGTTTTTATTTTGCAATAAACAAATTTTTTTATTTATATCGAAATGTAATAAAAATTAAAATGTATCAATCATTATCAAAGGTCATTGGAATGCCCAATCAGGGCTAACTATCCGCTCTCCTGCGCGTAGCACCAATAATTAATGTTTATTTAAAAAAATTCTTGACGCCGGGTAGTTAATCGATTTTAATTTTGCAAATTGCAAATGAAAGGTACCGTACACTTCTATAAGCAAAAAAAAATTTAACTTGCTCAATACTTTATTTTCAGTCCTGCAACATTTTGAAAAAATGATTTTTTTTTGCGAAAGCTGGATTGCAAAATTTATTTTGCAAAAATCTATTAAACCGATCTTAATGAAATTTACTGTATCATTTAGTATTGCTTAACTGTATCATTAAGTTTTTCTGGGTGAAATATGAAGGTCCTAAGTTTAGCATAAATGGTTGAAAAACGTAAAATGCAAATACTTGTTTTTGTATGTTTTTTCGAAATTATTGCTATTTTGCAACAAAGGTGACTATTTTTTAAATTATTAACCAATTTTGATATTGACTTTGATACAAAATGAATACTTTTAAAGTTATAATCAAAAAACGAAGAAAAAAATCGAATTTTTCCTTAATTTTTTAACATTTTGATTATTTAAACAATGTTCCGGACCTTTTTGAGAGGGAGGATAACGCAAATATTATTATTTAAGTTATTTTTAAGCAATTTCTGCAGAAAATTTTGAGTCACCTCTCAACGTCCAAATGTACTAATATTTTTACAGATGCGCCCTGGTCTAGTAGGAGTGACAATTGAAGAAACTGAGAGACAAAGAGGAGAGATAAATAAAAGGATAGATAAAGCGAAACAATTATAACATGCAACAGAAAGAACAATCATCAACAAGAAAAAATAATGGGACATACTAAAGCAATGTTTTAAAAGCTATATAGACCCATTCTTACGTATGGATGTAGGTATTGGATACTAAGCAAGCAAGAGCAAAGTAAGATACATGCGACAGAGATGAGATTGAGATTTACTAAGAGTCATCATCATCATTTGGCTCTACAACTCTATGTGAGTCTTGGCCGCGTTTACTATTTCCCTCCATTGTTGTCGGTCCTGAGCAGCTATTTCCCATTGCTGTACTCCCATTTTGCGTAGATCGCTGGCTACTGCGTCCTTCCATCTCTTTCTTGGGCGACCAACTGACCTTTTTCCATCGGGCCTTTCCCAGAATGTGGCGTTTAGAAGTCTTTCGTCACTTGATCTTAGTACGTGACCCGCCCATCGTATTCTGTTTGATTTAATGTAGCGTACTATGTTTTCATCTCCGTATATTGTCTGGAATTCATCATTGTGTCTTCTTCTCCATTCTCCTGTTGTCTCTTCTCTGCAAGGCCCATAGATAGTCCGCAGTATCTTTCTTTCAAGTACCAGTAATTTTGTTGTTTCCCGCTGATTCAGAGTCCAGGTTTCGCTTCCATACGTTATTGTGGGACGAATTGTTGTCTTATATACTCTTCTATCTCTTCTAAGATCCTGTGTAATATTTACTAAGAGTACAGGAAGTAATTAGAAGAGATTGAGTAAGAAACGATGTTATGAGATATAAGTTAAACAATGTTAAACAAAGTGTAAAACTAAAAGCTAGATAACATAACAAAAAAAACTGTTCATCTATTAAAATATGTCCAAGAGCAAAGCATCAATTACCAGGTATTGATATTGATGTAAAGATCAGAGTACAACACATTATTACGTATTAAACAAAGATAAAAAATCTAAAAGTTGTTTAGATAATCATTACCAAACACTTTGTGGTTTTCATATTAACCGTTGTTATTAATATTTAACCAGCATAACCAACAATATTACCAGGAACTACTATGGAATATCTTCGTCAACTTAAGGAATCACTTTTTTGTTGGGATGTAGCTGATGCCTTCTGTGAATTATTTAATACGTAGATAACGTTATCGAAGAAGAAGTATTTATAACAATGGGTTTTTATCAGACTCGTGAGTCAAATAATAGACGATGAAGTAATTTACTAGAGAATGTATTAGGGTATTATTTAGATATATACTATGCAGAATAAATGGTAAACACGGCTGTTTAGACTCTAAACTCTAAATTTTAGAGAATATTGCTTCGGATTCTTCCTCTTAGAGTCTAAACTCTAAACTCTAAACTTTAGAGGATACTACTTCAGATTCTTCTTCTTATTGCGCCGTGTTTTTTCGATGGTTGGCACTCTAAATGGTAATTATAGCTTTGCAAACTGATGTGTGAAAGGTATTAGGTGTAGATATCTGCGGATGAGCGGTCAAACCAGCTCCTCAGGTCTATACATCAGTCTGTAGGTGACTTTTCCCCTGTATAGTCGGTTCGCTAAACTCAGACATAACTGGCTAGTGATTTTAGTAGGTAATTTTTTTGGTTTTTGCCAATTTTGCCAAAGTTGGCAAAATTACTAACTATTTAATAATTATTAACTATTTAGTAATTATTTTTTGGCAATTTTACCAAATTGGCAAAATTACTTACTAAAATCACTAGCCAGTTGTGTCTGAGTTTAGCGAACCGACTATAAGTCAAGGGCGCATCTGTTTTGAGATGGACGTTGAGAGGTGACTCATATTTTTTTGCAGAAATTGCTTGGATTTAACTCATATAATAATAATTGAGTTATCCTCCCACTCAAAAAGGTGCGGAACATTGTTTAAATCAGAGGTTCTCAATCTTTTTGAGTCAGGTACCACCAAATACTTTTTATTATTTTTGGTACCACCTAACTAAAATACCTGTCTAGCTAGGTGATCTAATTAACTATAATTGTGCCAATGGTGGTGCTGATTTTGGCTGTTTTGAGTTTTGCGTACCACCTCAAATAATGAAATGTACCACCAGTGGTACATGTACCACAGATTGAGAACCGCTGGTTTAAATAATCAAAATGTCAAAAAATGAAGGAAAAATTCGATTTTTTTCTTCGTTTTTTGATTATAACTTTAAAAGTAGTTACTTTCGAGAAATGTTGCTCTGACATAAAAGTTGCGTAATTAAATTTCCTACAATATAGGATTGATTAAAATTTTTAAAAATTGTCACCCTTGTTGTAAAATAGCAATAATTGCGAAAAAAACATAAAAAACAAGTACATATTTGCATTTTTCGTTTTTCAATCACTTATGCTACACTTAGGACCTTCATATTTTACCCAGAAAAACTTTATGATATAATAAAACTTCTTCCTCTTCTTCTTCTTCTTTTTCTTTTTGTATAGACATGACTGTCTGTTTTTTCAATGTGCCTCTAATAGTAAGTTGTCGTTCCATCGTTTTCGTGGTCTTCCCACTGATCGTCTTCGGGGAACCGTCTCTCGCTGTCCTGACTACCCTATTTGTTGTCATTCGGCTTATGTGGTCATTCCATTCTATTCTTATATAATAAAACAATACTGTAAATTTCATTAAGATCGGTTCAATAGATTTTACAAAATAAATTATGCAATCTAGCTTTCGCAAAAAAAATTCATTTTTTCAAAATGTTGCAGGACTGGAAATAAAGCAGATAGCAAGTTGAATATTTTTTTAATACATATAGAAGAATACTGTACCCTTTATTTGCAATTTGCAAAATTAAAATTGATTAACTGTCACGGCGTCAGAAATTTTTTTAAATAAACATTAATTTTTGGAGCTACGCGAGGGACAGCGGTGTTCGAATCACACAAGTTAATTTCCACCCAAAATTTCTTCCAATATTTATCTAATATATTATTTTTCAGCGCTGCCTCTCCGTCTAGTATGTTTCAGTAGATTTTAGTTATTTTTTAAAGTTGTTGTCAAGCAAAATGAAGTCAATTTGATTACTAACTATTCTACCTTTTCTGTCGGATAGTAATTTCCAACAGAAGAGAAAGAAGCTGACGAAAATTGGCAAGAAGGAAAAGAAAAGCGTCGACAATAAGCTGAAGAGAGACGTCGTCAGGAAGACAGAAAGTGAGACAGAAACCTCATGAGCCTTATATCAAAAATAGTCGTCGTAAAAGTGAGTAAAGAAAAAATGAAAAGTAAAATCGAAGAGATAAAAGAAGATATGATCTAGTAGAGAAGAGACTTAATGCCATAACGATAATTTTTGAAAATATCCTCCTAGAAATTGAAAAGTTCAAGCAACTCAAAGATGAAGATAAACAAGAAGTGATTTGTTCCCCTGTCAGCGGTTTAATTAAGTTTGACGGCAAAACCTCCTGGTCAATGTACAGAAGGCAATTCGAAGCCGCTGTACAAAACAATTGATGGGCAAGTGAACAGAAGGCAATAGGTTTCATATGAGCACTTCAAGGTAAAACTGTCAAAATCCTCCAAACCATCGCAGAGGACGCACAAAAGAGCTATGAGGCCATCGTATCAGCTCTGGAAAGAGCATCCATATCTGGAAGATACGGAATCCCGATATTTTAAACAAGGCTGCTTGAGTCAACACCAAGTCATCATCCAATGCTTGCTCGATGGCCTGCGCAAAGTCTGTCAAGTAAGGGGTGCTGCCAAAGTGGAAGAAGACGATCTAAATAAGTTGCCCCAGGTATTGGCCGCCCAATTTGAGAAATATATCGGCCCAATAACTGATTCTTTGAAACAAAAACGTCAAGGGCGGCCAAATGTTACAATTGTAGATAGATAGACCACCTTCAACGTAATTACAGACAACGTGTGATTATAAATCCTAGAAAAAATGAAATAAATTCCTACATCCTGACATCCATTGCTTCTTCGTCGTTCACTCTGTGTAGCTTCGGTCTCGACGGCTAAGCTGTTGTCATTTTACTGTGAGAAATAAATAAAAAAAAACAGAGGGTATAGAGTGAGAGTGGATACCTTTTGTGTTTCAATGTGTAAGTTTTAATTACCACTTCACCAGAAATCTAATACGAAAAAGTTCTACACCATATTATGTTAAATTTATTATCTTTTTTGCCTTGACTACCTACCTATACAGTATACATCAACGAATAAAAAAAAACTCTTCTGATTTAGCGAGATGATCAACGAAAACCGGTAGTGACTTCAAGTGAAAAATGATTAATCCAGAAAAGGGGTATTATTAACTAGCCCTTTTTTCACCCATACTCTCGTTATTAGTCTGTTTCTATTTGAACAACACTACTAATTATCGCTTAATTCCTTCTCAACTGTTCTGTGTTCTGTTTCGCTGCCATCATTCACAAAGGTGGGTATTATACTTCTTAATGATAGTTTTTTTGGAGCTCCGCGTTGTTGGCCGTTACTCGGATAAAAAAAGTAATGGTGGGCTTTAGAGAGAGTTTCTGTGTTGTTCAAGTACGGTAGTTACAGTAATAAAAATACTTACGGTATGGTCTGAAGTTTGAAGTAGCAAACGGTTCTGCTTAGTATTATAATACTGCTGATGCTTTTAGGTTGTCACAGAAGTACAAAATAATAGTTAGTAATACTATAAATCAATAACATAAGTTACTTGTTTGAAGAATAATATTTAGAAGACGAAATACATGCGAGTAACCAAAAATCCAAGACCAAGAGTTAGGCAGAACATAACTATTAATAACATGAAGAGAAGTATCCATATTACTCAAATGTGGTCTCGAGGTAACCAGTTACAAAAAATCTCGAAGAGGTACCACAAGGTTATTTATTATTCTTAAAAAACATAAAAGGACGCGTTTTGGCTTTTACAAGCCATCATCAGCTTAAATACAGGACATAGAAAACAACGGACTGACCTACAATGTAAAAGTATCCAACATTACACATGAGAAAAAAGCAAGTGGTGACAACGCCCACCTCAGTTAAGGAACTTACCAGAAAACAGGAAGGAGGAAGAATCAGCTAGTTTACATTATATAGTATAGAGATGCACACACTTCATCATCAGTATGTAGCTATTTATAGCATTTTGTTCTTATTGTATAGTAAAATCTTGAAGAACTTCAGCATGTAGAGGAACCATCATGTGAGCCGGTCAGCTGTAAAGACCTTCCGGTGAAAAGTCAAATTACTAATCAATAAGAACAAAATGCTATAAATAGCTACATACTAATAATGAAGTGTGTGCATCTATATACTATATAATGTAAACTAGCTGATTCTTCCTCCTTCCTGTTTTTCTGGTAAGTTCCTTAACTGAGGTGGGCGTTGTCACCACTTGCTTTTTTCTCATGTGTAATGTTGGATACTTTTACATTGTAGGTCAGTCTTGTATAAGTCAGTATGGCTTGTAAAAGCCGAAACGCGTCCTTTTATGTTTTTTAAGAATAATAAATAACCTTGTGGTACCTCTTCGAGTTTTTTTTTGTAACTGATAACTATTAATGACCACAACTTCGAAGTAGTAAAAGAGTTTAAATATCTGTGACGGTAATCAAAGATGAAGTACATACCTTCTAGTGGTGGGATATGGGCAACAATACATCAGCTGATAGGGCATACTGCTAGATCGTACAGACCATGATACCATAAGTAAATGCAGCTCTTGGGCTCGTGAGAGCCTCTTTTTAATTACTTGGGTTATACAGAAAATGCTGTCTATTGTAGATCTATCTTTCCTAAAGCCGATATGTTCCTCTGATTCGTATGAATGGTACTCTTCACATCTTATGGGGTCTTTTTATTTTCTTCCGTACAGTCGACGTGTTGTTGGGCTAGGCCTAGGTACGGTAATACTCTGTAGTTATTTGATCCTTGTTTACTACCTTTTTTATGAACCGATATTATCCATCCTTCTTTCCATGTCTGTGGTAACGGTTCTCCATTTAAAAATCTGTTAAATAATATTGTTATTATTTTTGTTAATTTGTCGGTACCATTTTTAAGGGTTTAGACCGAAAAGCACTTTACCGAAACCTCACTAGACCGAACAGTAGGAGACCGAAAAGCAGGAGACCGAAAAGCAGGAGACCGAAAAGCATTAGGTACATAATACAGGGTGATAAAGGGTCAAAAAGGATTGTACTCAGGGTAACATCAACCTCCCTTCACCCTTTATCCATAATGGTTGTTGTCATAATCATGAAATTCAAATTAGAAGCAAATACAATTTACCCTTAATTTCTTTTTACTTGTCGCAGTAAAACAGATAAGACAAATGTAATTATAACTAAATGTCATTTGGATGCCTATTAGAAATAGGTAAAATGGTGTTAACGTCACTCTACCCTTAATTTATTTTTACCTTCACTAATTTGTTTAACGGATGAAAATTATTTCATATCAGACTGTACAGTACAGTACTCTACTGCACACAGCCTATAAAATAATACAAAAAAACACAATAAACAAAAAGACAGATATACAAAATCTTAGCATAATTTACTGCAATCTTTTTTAATTTATGTACCATTTCGGTCTAATGCTGTTCGGTCTAGTGAGGTTTCCGTCTAATGAGTTCGGTCTACTGCTTTCGGTCTAATGATTTCGGTCTAATGATTTCGGTCTAATGATTTCGGTCTAATTGTCGTGTACCATTTTTAAGTAGTTTTGCGGGTATTCCTTCCAGTCCTGGGAGCATAATTACTGAATTGAATCTTGTTTCCGAGCTGCCCCAAATTTTATAATTTTGTCCTTTAGGGGAGATCAATAATAGTGTAAATTTAAAATATCGACTGAATTCCGCGGTTGAATTAGCCGCCATATTGATTTTAAAGGAGAACCGTTGTTGCTTAAGATCTCCGCCATTTTCAACTTTTCGACAAAAACAGTAGGGAAAATAGTGATATCGGAGGGGAAGCATAATTATTGAATTGTCTCATTTATTATTAACTTTACGACCTAATTATACATAAACAAAAATAAAGAGAATTATATTTTATACAACTTTTGAAACTTCCAATGAAACACCAACCAAACTAAGTACATAAAAGACATAAAAAATAACTTATAATATGCATTAAGTTCACTTAATTTTATTAACTAGCGGGTTTTATTGATGAAATTTGTCTGTCGATAATTAAGTTTCATGTCAGCTAACATCTTTTAATATTTCAACAATTTTTTTTTAATTTTGGACCCTGTTGGGGGGAATTTTTCCACTCCCCCCTCGTAGACCCGCCACTGGTTCTCTCGCAAAATTGTAGTAAATCGTAATTGCAACAATTTCAGTTCTTACACTTTTTGTCGAAAAGTTGAAAATGGCGGAGATATTGAACAAAAACAATTGTTATAAAATCAATCAGGTCTTACGCTCGCGCCTTTACCGCATACGTACTACCTTAAATATTGATTTTATCAAAAAAATTAAAGAGATCAAAAATGTACAAAATTTAATTCTCTTCATTTTTGTGTAGATTTAAATTTGTTGTAAAACTAATAATAAACGAGATAATTCAATAAATCAACAATTATGCTCTAACTGTCACTATTTATTCCCCATAAATCGGAAAATAACGACTGCACGAAAAAAAAATAAACGAAATAATAGAAAATCGCATTTCCAACAATTTCAGTTTTTACAGTTTTTGTCGAAAAGTTGAAATCATCATTCTCTTTGCCTTATCCCTATGCGGGGTCGGCTTCCCTAATTGCATTTCTCCACACAATTCTATCTTGGGCCATATCAATGTTAATCCCCTTTACCAACATGTCCTGCCTTATCGTCTCCCCCCAGCTCTTCTTTGGTCTTCCTCTCCTACTCCTTCCAGGAATCTGCACTTCAGCTATTCTTCGTATTGGGTGGTTAACGTCTCGACGTTGAACATGACCAAACCATCTTAACCTATGCTCTCTCATTTTGGCATCAATTGGTGCCACACCTAGACTTCCCCTAATATACTCATTTCTAATTTTATCCTTCTTTGTCACTCCACTCATCCATCTAAGCATTCTCATTTCCGCCACATGCATTCGCTGTTCCTCTTTCTTTTTCACTGCCCAACATTCAGTTCCGTACATCATAGCTGGTCTTATGGCTGTTTTATAGAATTTTCCCTTCAGCTTCATTGGAATTTTTCTGTCACACAACACACCACTCGCTTCTTTCCACTTCATCCATCCAGCCCTAATTCTACTGCATGCATCTCCATCTATTTCTCCATTACTCTGTAATACCGATCCTAGGTACTTAAAACTATTGCTTTTTACAATCATTTCACCATCCAAAGATACCATTTTATTTGTAGTAGCTCCATCTTTAAATGAACATTCCAAATACTCTGTTTTTGTCCTACTAAGTTTTAAACCTTTTTCCTCCAGAGCTTGTCTCCACTGTTCCAGTTTTTGTTCTAAGTCTCTTTCACTATTTCCTACTAACACGACATCATCAGCATACATTAAGCACCATGGAATGTTCCCCTGTATTTTCGCTGTTATCTGGTCCAAAACTAATGAGAATAAATACGGACTAAGCACAGAACCTTGATGCAATCCTACTTTCACATGAAATTTATCAGTCTCTCCCACACCTGTCCTAACACTAGTCGTTACTCCCTCATACATATCCCTCACAATCTTTACATATTCACCAGGGACTCCTTTCTTATTGAGTGCCCACCACAGAATCTCTCGAGGAACTCTATCATATGCTTTCTCAAGATCAATGAATACCATATGAGCGTTTGTTTCTTTACTCCTGTATTTTTCCATCAACTGCCTTATAATGAAAATTGCATCTGTTGTTGATCTACCCTGCATAAAGCCAAATTGATTCTCGGATATTTCGGTTTCTTCACGTATCCGTCTATCAATTACTCTTTCCCATATTTTCATGGTGTGGCTAAGCAGTTTTATAGCCCTGTAGTTTGTACATTGTTGTATATCTCCCTTGTTTTTGTAAACAGGTACCAGTATACTGCTTCTCCATTCGTCTGGCATTTGTCCAACTTCCATAATTCTATTAAATAGACCTGCTAGCCACCTTGTTCCTGTCTCTCCCAATGCTCTCCATACTTCCCCAGGAATATCATCTGGTCCTACCGCTTTTCCTTTCTTTATTTTTTGAAGCGCTTGAGCCACTTCCTCGTTGGTTATTTTGGTGACCATTGCTGCTACTGTATCCGTTGACTCTACAGGCTGTCTGTCAAATTCTTCATTTAATAAGCTGTCAAAGTACTTTCTCCATCTCTTTTTGACATCCCTTTCGACTGCACGAAAAAAAAATAAACGAAATAATAGAAAATCGCATTTCCAACAATTTCAGTTTTTACAGTTTTTGTCGAAAAGTTGAAAATGGCGGAGATATTGAGCAAAACCTGTTCTCGTTTAAAATCAAGATGGCGGCTAACGCAATGCTCAAATTCAGTCGAGATTTTAAATTTATACTACTGTTGACCCCCCCCCCCCCCCTAAAGATTAGAAAAATAAAATTTGGGGCAGCTCGTAATGCAAGGTCAAATGTTATCCCGACTGGACTATAGTTACAGCATAATATTTGATTATAGATTTTATTTAGTTTGCGACAAGATGATTTTAATTTAATAAAAAAACGGTACCAGAGTTATTGATTAATTATTTCCCGTGTGTAAAGTATAAACAAACAGTACTTTTCTATACCTTAGTGTTCATCAATAAGAAATGCTTGAATCGTTAGTTCTTCTAATACCATAATAAATATACCGTTATGCATAAATTTTTATATTGGTGTTGGCTTCGCCCACGTTTTCCGTTCAATGACAGATCTTTATACGTGTATCGAAAACTCGGATGGAAAGAAGAGTTGATTTACTTATCAAGCAAATGAGTAACATTTTTTTGATTTTGTGGGAGTTACAGGAGAGACTGGTGGTTATGATTAGAAAACGGAGAATCCCCGAAGTAAAAGAATGAACATATTTAAGTTTATTTCATTTTAAACAATCATAATTTTCAATATAACAAAAAATTATTCAATATAAAATAAATCTAATAGAATACGTCACTTGTCAATGAGTAAATTTAAGTACGTGTGTTAAAAAAGTAGCTTATAAGACACTAGTAGACAATAAAAAAGAACATAAAAACAGGAAAAGCCAAATGGCTTTTTACAAGAAATAATTTCTCATGGTAAATACATTTGCAATTGCAATAATGTATCTTCAGGTACCTAGTAATAAAAGAGCTAAAGAGACTCTGGCCACTGAGTAGAGACCTAAATTCCTAAAGATCAACTGAATAGAGAGAAAGAAAGAACGACCTTTAATCTCTGGCAGTTCAGAAATCTCTGACGATGGTACATCTGGGCTGATTATCGGAGAATATGCCATTTTTGGAAAAAGTTATTTACCAGCAATTTTATTGCTGGAATCAAATCTTATGATTGCATATATTAATAATATAGGTATGCAAAGTCCGCAGATAGTGTGCTACTTTTTTATAAACAAAATGGCGCCCGAAAATCGTGTTTTTTTCAATTTTTGCTCTATAACTCCAAAGATTTTAACTTTACACCAAAAACACTCAAATAAAAATTCACCGCAATTAAATTCTGCATAGAGATGTGTTTTTTCCGATTTACTTCGACGAAAACTTTCCCCGGAAAAAGCGTGTTTTTCCAACAAAATCTTTAATTTTCAACTAAAGTTTAAGATAAGTAATTGTTAATCAACAATTAAATAACTTGGTAATGCAAAAGTTCTTTTCGTATAGATTATAATTCCAGAAGCCGGTGGAAATTGAATGAACAGTTTAGCAACAATTGAATTGTTAATTAAAAATTTACGGTCGCTATAATAACGACAATAATTATGATGCATAAGAATAACTATGATTTTTTCATAAAAAGACACTATACCTATCTAATGTACTTTACAGAATTGAAATTGGACAATTTAAGTGGCCTCAGGAATATTTTAAAATTAAAAAGAATTTTTTGGCTTAAAGACAAATAGAATATCTCGGGAAATGTTAAACCAAATTAAATTGTAAAAACGGTATTCGAAAAACAGCGGCAAAACGCTTCTTTAAAAAAAAACGTTTAATTATAATGAGTAGTTCCTGAGATACAACCGGCCAAATTTGACCGGAATTTACGGCAAAGATATAAACAATAGGATCATAATTTTCAAACCGTCACCTTTTTATTTTTGTCCTCTTTCTCCACACCAATTTTCATATCCTTAAAATACTTATAACATATATTATGATAATAAAAACTGTCGATAATACGTGTGAAAATTTGGCAAAAATAGCAAAATTCCAATAAAAAATTAGGTTGGAGAAAATGTAACCCTCAAAGTTAAAAATCGGTATACGTTAAAAAAATGCATTTTCTCGGCTTTCCATGGAGCAATTTCCTTCATTCTTTTTTTGTTCCCAAATAACTCGAGTCGAGCCATCGAACTAATGCATCATTAAATGTCAAACTTGCTTTTGTTTTGTTATAATAAATTTATTTATTTATTATAACACAAAATTTTAATTTGTTTAAATAAAAATTGTTTAAATAATAATACAACTTTCAAATGAGAATATTTATGTTTTTAACTTTAAAAGGTACACTTGTAGTAAGTTTATCTAAAAAAAAGCCTACAACTGGAAAAAATATGTAGTTTTCTGTTCTTATAAATAAATTAATCTATTATAGCAAAACAAAAGCAAGTTTGACATTTAATAATGCGTTAGTTCGATGGCTCTACTCGAGTTATTAGGGAAGAAAAAAGAATGAAGGAAATTGCTGAGAAAATGCATTTTTTTAACGTATACCGATTTTGAACTTTGAGGGTTACATTTTCTCCAACCTAATTTTTGATTGGAATTTTGCTATTTTTGGCAATTTTCACAGGTATTATTGATAGTTTTTATTATAATAATATATGTTATGAGTATTTTAAAGATATGAAAATTGGTGTGGAGAAAGAGGAGAAATATAAAAAGGTGATGGTTTGAAAATTATCATCCTACTGTTTATATCTTTACTGTAAATTCCGGTCAACTTTGACCGGTTGTATCTCAGGAACCACTCGTCATAATTAAACGTTTTTTCTTTTAAAAGAAGCGTCCTGCCGCTGTTTTTCGAATACCGTTTTCACGATTTAATTTAGTTTAATACTTACCGAGATATTCTATTTGTTTATAAGCCAAAAAATTGTTTATAATTTTAAAATATTCCTGAGGCCGCTTAAATTGTCCAATTTCAATTCTGTGAAGTACATTAGATAGGTATAGTGTCTTTTTACGAAAAAATTATAGTTATTCTTATGCATCATAATTATTGTCGTTATTATAGCGACCGTAAATTTTTAATTAACAATTCAATTGTTGCTAAACTGTTCATTCAATTTCCATCAGCTTCTGGAATTATAATCTATACAAAAAGTGATTTTACATTATCAAGTAATTTAATTATTGATTAACAATTACTTATCTAAAATTTTAGTTGAACATGAAAGATTTTGTTGGAAAACCCCGCTTTTTCCGGGGAAAGATTTCGTCAAAATGAATCGGGGAAAACACGTCTCTATGCAGAATTTAATTGCGGTGAACTTTTATTTGAGTGTTTTTGGTGTAAAGTTAAAATCTTTGGAGTTATAGAGCAAAAATTGAAAAAAACACTATTTTCGGGCGCCATTTTGTTTATAAAAAAAGTAGCATACTATCTGCGGACTTTGCATACCTACATTATTAATACATAAAATAATCAGATTCGATTCCAGCAATAAAATTTCTGGTAAATAACTTTTCCTTGTATTTTGCTAATTAGCCCAGAGTATTAAGTGTCAAGCCACATCACGAGTAGAGGGAGCGAAGAGTCTCCAGCATATACAAGGCTACCGATATAAATAAATAGTTTCTTACAATGAACTTTGTAATCCGATCAGAAACTCCTAGAACTTGAAGAAGAACTGGAAAATATCAAAGGGGACGTTTTAGGTCCTGGCGACGACCACAGAAGAAGAGAAAACCAACAGAACAATCCTAGACTCGTTTCATTAAAGATGATAGGAAACAATAAACAACAAGAGACTGTTAGAAATAAATAGATTACATTGCAATAGATAAAAAGAATATTATCCAAGGTATACAAAATTGCGACATAGAATGTCAGAAGCTTATTTGCAGCAGACAAACTACAAAATCTAATTCAGGAAATTAACAGAATTTTCAATGATGTTCTAGACACAAGCAAATTGCGATGGGAAGGCACAGAAATTATCAGTACAGTATAACCCCTAAAAAAAACCGAACCCCGCTAATCCGATCTTTCGGCAAATCCGAACCAACAGAAATTGAAAAAAAAATTAAAAATTCAAGACAAAAACTTAAAAACATGTTTATTATACAAAGTGAAACCAGAAAATTGAACAATCTAGGATTAATAGGTCTTTGACTCGCTCTCTTTTTTCTGGCGCATGGAGGTGAAGCGAATTTACGCAGCGATGTTAAACCGTTTACGCATAAACATTATATCGACCGGTAACGCAGCAGAGTTCTACTCCACGTAACGTAGAGCCACACGGAGAGCTTTAGTGGCGTCTGCTTGTGACACTAATAGGGCAGGGAAACTTCTTCCTCGCTTTCTTCATCTTCATTAGGGTTGTCTTGAGATTGAACCAAGCCTACAATGTCTTCATCCGTAAATTCTCGGTGACCATTGTCGTTAGCTTCAATCCATTCTGTAATTGCACTTTCGTCTTCGTTTTCTCATCCTGTTATTGTACGACTTCTAGGTCATCTTGTAATGGAGCGTGCAAAAATGGATCTTCTTCAAATTGTAAATCTAGCCAGTGAGTTAGCGACTAAACACAAACAATGACACTGGCTCTGCATCAGTGACATAAATCTGAGATGAGTGGAAGAGGGAGAGAGTGAGACAGATGTAGAACGTAGCGGCTCAAAATCAACAAAAGCTTTGAATTATTAGTTAGGCCAACTTTCGGATAATCCGAACTTTTCGGAATCCGAACAGGCTGTCCCCCCAATTAATTCGGATTTGCGGGGTTCTACTGTATCTACTGAATAGTTGAAAAACCAACTCATGCGGTGATAGCACACATCCTAATCACAAACATGGGGTTGGAGTTCTGATAAGCGAAAATTTGCGTGACTGCGCGAAGAACTTTGATCCAGTCTCCGAAAGACTCAAACTCGATCAGTTATTATAAATAAATATTAAACAAACCTATGCCTCTACAGTAGATAAGTCAGAAGAAGAACTAGAGCGATTTTATCAAAAGCTATAGACGAAGCTTTAAAAGTGACTAGGAATCGCGAAATTTATGTGATTCTCAAGATGACGATCATCGGAATTGTCAAAAATTTATTTTTTCATAGGGTTTTCGTATGAAAACCCTTGTCTACTATCTACTAGAACACCAGAAGCATCCAACAAGACCAGATGATATGAAAAGTAGAATAAGTGAAGATTTTAATATTATTGCGCATTACTATACCCTTCCTCGAGGCACTTACGAAATTTTTCCAAAATTGCAAAATTTTTCATCAAGTTATCGCGAAAAAGGAGAAAATGTTACCCTGTAGAATTCGGCGTATTTCCAATGGAGAATATCATTGCCGACATTTTTTCTAAATAACTAATGGAATTATCCAGCAATGTCGTACTAAAATCTCACCCTGTATATATCTAGTATTTTGAATATGAAGATTATCAATGTTTTTGGGATTCAATTTTATAATTTGGTAATAAAAAAATAATTATTAATAAAAGATAGTGTCCCAATTTGACCCACTTTCCAATTTCAATTGACCGTAACATATATAAATACGATAATAATGTTTTTATAGTGTACAAAATAAAATTTTTATTACCAATAAAGAAATCATAATACGATTATACAATTACTCCAATCTGAACTACCGTTTAAAAAATTTAAATATCTATATAATTTAGGAACATAATATCGACTTACACACCCTCTTCATAGATTTCAAGCAAGCATTTGACAACCTAATGAGACCCAACCTAAAAAGACATGAAAAACCTAGATATCCCAATGAAACTCTTAAAGCTTACGAAAATTACAGTGGAAGGATCGACGGCAGCAATCTAGGCGTCATTTCACGAATTTCATTGTGGTGGCAAAATCTACCGGGGGTTTGCCTCCCCCCCCCTCAGGGGAAAAATTGTAAATTTTGATGCAAAATAGAAGGGTTTAACGCAATTTATACACTATTTTTCTATAACTATACACATTGGCTGTACACATCCTGATTTTCGATTATTTACAATATCTACCCCAACCTTATGTAAAAACCTAGGATTCTACTGGATACAGGTATAAATCTTATAAATTCAATACAATAATTCAAATCTTTAATAGGCTTTTATTTACAATGGTATTTTAGTAAGATTAGAGAAACAATTTGTGTTTTAGAGGTGATGCATTCAAATCTAACTTAATGAAGTCTCCTTTTCCGGATATTAAATACATCAATGACACTTTCAATATCGACTAGGAGTTTCCTTTCAATGGCTAAAAGCCCCAATGCAGACATTATTTCCTGGACGCTAGCGTTTCTGGTGTAGGTTTTTAATCTTCTCAGGCATGCAAAGGTCCTTTCACACCCAGCTGAGTTTAGTGGTATCGTGAAAAATATGTAGCCTGAATATTTCAAACGTTATGGGCAATACATTTTTTAGAGCCTTTTCCACAAAAACTGACGATTTTTCTTCAACTGTTTCATTTCAAAAATTTTCATTTCGTAGAAAAGTAACTCCTCATCTAAAGAGTAGTATTTTGAAACAAACTTGATGCTTTCCTCCACTACTTCATGTCTTTCCAACAATTGGCTCAGGTGGTTAAGTATGTACATCCAAATTGTTTTCCTGCGGCCTATTTTCAATTTCCTGTTCCAAAGTGTCAAGGAGTGGGAAAAAACGGTAGCTTTTAGGTGCTCTTTAGCTGTTTAAAATGAAGCTTTAGAGACTCCGCCAAGTTTATCTGGGATTTTTCCTCCCCTTGGGAGCTCCGCTGGACGAAACCCACATTTTTCAGTAATTTTAGAGCAGTAATCAAACAGTAAATAAAATTTAGTTTTGTGGGTCAATCTTTGGGGTGGCAAAATAGGAGGGTACAAAACTTTGGGGTGGCAGCTGCCACTCCCGAATTACGGCTATGGAAGCAGCAATAATAACAGATGACGGCCTCTCCAAAAATATGGAAATAGCAACTGGAGTACAACAGAATGACTCTCTATTTAATGTTGCTGAAGAACGAACAATAAGAGCTACCGAAATAAAAGGTTAGAAAACTGATGAACTACGAAGTAAGAGAACTTTTGAAAGGAGATGACATCGTCAGATTTATCAAGGCACAAAGACTTAGATGGATGGGTCATGTAGAAAGCAGAAATCCAGAAGAAGTTATCAAGAAAATCACCAAATAGCGACCAGTATCAGCAGACCACGAGGAAAACCGAGAACGAGATGGGAAAACCAGATAAGTGCAGACCTTAAGATGGGAGTTCGAGAATGGATAACCATAAGCAAAAACAGCAACGAATGAAGAAATTGCCAAGTCACAAAACTAAATGTAAAACCAAAATGTTAATGCGGATTGATTACCTGAGACAAATGAATCGGAAAAGCTTAAAGAGGGCGGCAATCACTCCGTTATGCTGGGGCCACAGTAACGTCTAATGTCGTTAATTAACGCTTTATTTGACTAACGCGTTAGGTGTAGCCATGTAGCCATGGATTAGAGCGCTAATTTGTTAATGTCATTAAACGTTAGGCGATAGATCGAGTGTCGGTTCCTTTCGACACTACAAAGGAGTTACTCCGTTACTTATCGCGTTGTTGAGGCTACACTTGCACTGTTTCAACAAGTTCTAGCTTGCAGAGCAGCAGAGTAATTTGTTTTGTGAAATAGGTTACACAGGTACTATTCTACGAAAATGGTGTGAAGTAACGAGAAAATACTTGAATTTTTAACAGTGTTTGAAACAGGTTTGAAACATGTTTATGGGATCCCCGACAAAAATCACATAAAAATCGTGGTGTTCATGGTGACGCTTGGCGTCGAATTGTGCAATCATTATCTTTTCCAGCGACAATAGAAAATCTGAAAAAGAAAAAAGACACACTTATGGGATACTATAGGACCCATTTAAATAAATATAAAACAATCGTTAAAATTTGGCATGGGAACGAATGAGGTATATAAAACAAGCTGGTTTGTATACCGTGTTCGTTTTCTGTAGATTTTTATCATCCACCATCTTATTTTGAGTCTTGGTTTTTGCTTAATCCGTTTATAAAATAATAAATTCATAAAATAATAAGTAGCACTCATAAAATATAACAGCGTAACAGCTTCGACTTCCATCTTGAAATTATTGGATTAGAAAACGCGTTTTCTCATTTTTGGTGTGTTAATTAATACGATAATGGACGTTAGACGTTAACGTTACTGTGGCCCCAGCATTAGGAGTGTAGTTGTTCTGATGATGATGATGTTCGCGTTACGACCTAGTTATTTATCACCCTATAGAATTCGGCATATTTTTCAACCCTGGATTCCTGGAGAATATCTTTGGAAAATATTTTTCTGGATAACTTTTTTGGTAACAATGTAGTACTAAAAACTCAACCTGTATCTACACTAAGCGTCAAAATTAACGCACCACCTTAACCCGGCACCTGCCACGTGGGGTGCTACCAGCACCCCATAACATATTTTTATCAAATATTTGGTATTTCAAGTTTGGTAACCGAGCTGTGCGTCATAGTAGCTTTCTATAATATTATATAGCATAGATGTGTTAGTGTTTGAAGTGGTTATTTAGTGTCATTCTAAACTTGTAGCTCTAAAGTCAAATTGGGGTGTCATCATTTGGCACTTTAAGTTTTAATTTTTTTTTGTATTTCTGATAAAGAGGTCAAATTTACATTTTTATTGAAATAACTGATTTAAATTATTAATATAGACTATATACTCACTAAATATTATTTTTTTTAGATATTTTACTTGATTTCATTTATTATGGCTTGGTACTTGCTAATTTGCTTATAACACCTTTTTCATTTTATTTTTTAACTTTTATAACATATTAGTGGCTAATAAGTTAATAAAACATGTTTTTTATATTCTTGTGTTACTGAATACATCATTTTGTTTTTTAATCAAGTAGATCACAGACAATTTTTACGGGGTGCTGTGAGCACCCCACGTGGCAGTTGGCGCCTTGCAAAGCCACGTGGCAGGTGCCGGGTTAAAGATGGAACATTTTTAATGTCTCATATTTCCTAAACCTGTTGTCCGATTTTAGTGATTTTTTTAATATGTTATAGCTTTTTTCTTTAAAAATATCGGTGTAATAATGTTGTTGCTAAACAGATAAGTGTCAGTGTATACCGGGTGTAACAATGATAGTGTGTTTTTTCCTCAAAGTTTGGAACACTCTGTGGAATATTCTGGCGTATATAAAATATTGAAATTAAAACTCAACTGTAACCTTAAGCTATCTTAACATTTTGCTTTTTGACTCATTCGCTTATGTTGGATAATAAAAAAGTTAGGTACTTTAACAACTAGCAACGTTTTTCATCAACACAGGGTGTTTCTAAATAAGTACGACAAACTTTAAGGGGTAATTCTGCATGAAAAAATAATGACCGTTTGCTTGATAAAGCTATATCCGCAAATGCTTCGTTTCCGAGATACGGCATGTTGAATTTTGTCTTACAAACTGACAATTTATTTATTGCTCAAAAACCGGTTGAGATATGCAAATGCAATTTGGTAGGGTTTAAGAGGTAGTTATTTGGCATTTTTTGGCATACAATTAACAATTAACAAACATTTATAACCATATATACGAGACTGGAATGATGCCACAGATATGGTTGGAGTCTACACAGTGGCGTAGCTAGCATGTGTGACACCCGGGGCGGTAATCGATGGTGTCACCCCAAATCCTAAAAATAAAGATTGTGAAAATCAACGAAAATCCGATAAGTGTTTTGAATAATGAAAAAAAAAATAAGAATTTATAGTTAATGAAATTGCACCGCGGTTATTTAGCCTTGTTTGCGTTATTGTTGCTATCAAGTAATTCCTGATTAATTTTAGTTACTAAACGTGAAGCAACCAATACACAAATGGTCATAAACAATTTTAATGCGACCATTAAGTATTGGACGGATTCCATGAAACCCCATTCTACATAAAAGTCTACAGATAACCAGTTAGGCTGTAATAGTGGCAGCTTGTAAATGTCTTCTGAACCTTGGCATTTCTAGCAGCAGGCCTGCTTCTAATACACCGATACTCAACCATTTTCTTTCCTGGGCCACATAGTAGCTGTTGCCAAAGCTTGCGGGCCGCAATCAAGATGAAGTAGTATACAGGGTGTTTCATTGGGAAACGGAAATACTTGAATGGTGAATAGAGGTAAATGAGGCGGTTCTAGACATAACAAATGTATTGCTCCAGCGACTTTATAACCGAGTTACAGAGTGTTTTATCGATTTTGCCCATTTCTTTCTGGATCCATAACTATAGAACCACCTTGTATATTGTTTTTGATATTTGGTACACATATGTCACATATAGAACCCAAACCACCCAACTACTAATCACAAGAAAAATTCAGGTCTGGATTAAACAAAATTATAAATCCATTGTGACCTTGAAACAACATCCTGTATATTGAACTTTTCAAAACCCATTTGCACATTTGAAAAGAGCTTTAATGGAGCTTCCATTTTTTGCGCAGACAATTAAATGACTTTAATTTTGAAATTATGTCGAAATTTTTAAGAACTCGAACTTTCAAAACAAACATTTTGATATAATTTCAAAATTAATGTCATTAAATTGTTGCGCAAAAATTTAACCGAGCAATTAAACTTAGTTTTTGTGCTCTTTTCAAACTTGCAGACGAATTTTGAAAATTTGAATATACAGGGTGTTGTTTCAAGGTCATAATTATTTTAATTTTTTTTTTGTTAATCCGGACCTGAATTTTTCTTGTGATTAATAAAAGGGTCCTTGCAATGTAGTAAATAAGTATTGATTATTTTTAAAATGAGTATTTGTTGATTAACTTTAATACTTTATTATTATTATTAAAAGTTAATAATACCTTGCTTTTTAAACAGAGTTCTTAAAAATTTCAATATAATTTAAAATCAAGTCATTAAATTGTCTGCCTCACTCCCAAAAACGCCTCAAACACATCGGCACACTATCAAATAATTTGAAAAAACACGTGAAATTTGACAAATAGTTTGATCACTGGGCCCTTTAGTTAGTCTTCGGGCCGCATAGAGAACGCTAGAGGGCCGCATGCGGCCCGCGGCCTCAGGTAGAGTATCACTGTCTAATACTTCTTCACGGTAAAAGTCACAAAATGTTGAAACAGCTAATTTCAACTGTTCACTGTTCGTGAAAAGCAAATAGTGTGTCTGCACAACTTCAAACAATAAAGCCGCATCTTGAATGGATTTTGATCTGGTTTCGAGTTAACTGTTCAACATTGAATAGGTCAAAACATTCTAACACATCCTTTTGAAGTTCGGCTTGAAATGTGAGTCCTGTATCAGTAGCCAACTCACCATCCATTCGTTTTTGACGTCGAATTCGTTTTTCGGTGGGAATGTCTTCGTCCTCATATCTTTTTGTGGCAAAATCTGTTGCTTCGTATATAATATGACCACGTTTTTCTTCAATGTAAAGACGAAGTCTATTTTGATATAATTTCAAGACATTCAAGTCTATTTGGTAAATAGACGAAGTCTATTTTGGTCGCTGATTGATCAACGGTTATGCCTTTACTTTGCAATTCAATCTGACAAAAATTGATTTCTCTTAGTACATCATTCCAAAAGAAAAGATAACAAAGAAATGTGAAATTACACACAGCGGGCATAAGGTTATTGGCTACATTTCTGTTGTCGAAATTTTGTCAAAAAAATTGTCAAATTGTTCTGCCAATACTTTAACTACATCATAGTGAGTACTCCAACTCGTTGTGGATAGTCGCTTGTCAGATGTTTTGCTGTGTTTAATAAGCACTTCCCAGCAGCTCGTGGAAGCAGAAGAAAAATTAAAAATTCCCTCTAGTGTTCTGAAAAATGTTACACTAGATGTATTTTGTGCACATAAATTAATTAAATGATCAATACATCCAACGAAAATAGCCTTTTGGTTTTTTGCTGTAATAGTTTGTATTTTTCCATAATATGTACGCTGCTCATAACAGCTGCATTATCGTATCTCTGTGAAGGGTACTTCATAATATCTAAATCATCAATTTCAAGCTTCTTGACAATTTCCTTACTTAGATAAACTACATCTTTGCTTTTAACGTAAAAAATCCAAGAAATGTCTCATTCACCTCGACTTTTCTCGGTTTCGTGTTTACAAAATAATATCGAATTGTATTTTGATTGTAAAATGAGTGAAGTTATAAATTAACGATTAATTCTTTTGTGACAGGTCTCTCGGGTGTCACCCCCGAACGGGTGACACCCGGGGCGGACCGCCCCCTCCGCCCCACCCTAGCTACGCCACTGAGTCTACATTTATTCCACTCCCAAAAAAACCTAATACATCATCATGTAAAGACTTTAGACTAATTAGTCTCATGAGAAACTCTCTCAAGCTACTTCTTAAGATAATTCTTAATAGAATCAAGCAGAAATGTGAAGAGACAATGGGAAACAAACAATTCGGTTTCAGAGAAGGATTGGGAACAAGGGAAGCTTTGTTCTCAATGTTAACATTACTTCAACGATCATAGGAAGTACAGAAACCAATTTACGTCTGCTTTATAGATTTTGAGAAGGCGTTTGATAGTGTTCAACATGATAGGTTGTTTGAATATCTAGAAATGATTGGAATAGATGATAAAGATCTGAGACTTTTACAACATCTATATTGGAATCAAGAAGCTTATATTCTGGTAGACGGCAAAGAAACAGACAACATTTGCATTCAAAGAGGTGTCAGACAGGGTTGTGTGTTATCCCCAACTTTGTTTAACGTATACTCAGAAATAATTTTTAATGAAGCCTTGGAAGGACAATGTGGAGTTCGAATCGGGGGAGAAACTATTAACAACATCAGATATGCAGACGACACCGCGATCATGGCTGAAAATATCGAAGATCTTCAATTGCTTATTGATCGAGTCACTAGAGAATGCTCCAATAACGGACTTAACATAAATGCAACAAAGACAAAGTTACTTGTGGTTAGTAAACAAGACGTCGGCCCTATGCAACTAATTGTCAGTGATGAATCAATAACAAAAGTTAACCATTTTAAATACCTAGGATGTTAGATAAACGAGACACTAAATCCGGATGAAGAAATTAAAACTCGTATAGAAATTGCAAGAGGAGCATTTATGAAACTTAGATCTATTCTGAGCAACTCTCAGCTGAATTTACAACTAAGAATCAAGTTCCTAAAATGTTATGTGTATCCTGTATTACTATATGGATGTGAAACCTGGATCATGAAGGTTAACATGATGAACAAATTAGAAGCCTTTGAGATGTGGTCGTATCGTAGAATGCTCAGAATATCTTGGGTTCAACGCATTTCAAACAAAGAAGTCTTAAACAGAGTAGGTCAAGGCGAAGGTGACTTAATGAAGATGATAAAAAAGAGAAAACTTGAATATCTGGGACATATAATGAGAGGTAGCAGATACAGGATGCTGCAGTTAATACTCAATGGAAAGATCGACGGAAAAAGAGGAATTGGTCGAAAGAAATATTTATGGCTCCGAAACCTTCGTCAATGGACTGGCTTATCAGCAGATCAATTGTTACATGCCGCACAAGATCGAGAACGATATCGGCAAATGGTTATGGAAGCTACCCACGCCTAAAAATTTGGGCACGGTACTTAAAGAAAAAGAAGGCATACAATTAAGAATTTTATATTCACTATTGGCGTGCATACGGGTAATATGACCCGTATGCACGCCAATGGTGAATATAGAATTCTTAGTTGTACGTCAAAAAATGCGCAATACCTACCTCTTAAAACCTACTAAATTTAATTTGCATATCTCAACCGGTTTTAGAGCAATAAATAAATCGTCAGTTTGTAAGAAAAAATTCAACATCCCGTATCTCCGAAACGAAGCATTTGCGGACACATGTTTATAAAGTAAGCGGTCATTATTTTTTCATGCAGAATTACCCCTTAAAGTTTGTCGCACTTATTTAGAAACACCCTGTATTGATGAAGAACGTTGCTAGTTGTTAAAGTATCTAACTTTTTTATTATCCAACATATTCAAACAAATCAAAAAGCGAAAGGTTAAGAAAGCCTTAGGCTACAGTTGAGTTTTAATTTCAATATTTTATATACGCTAGAATATTCCTCAGGGTGTTCCAAACTTTGAGGAAAAAACACACTATCATTACTACACCCGGTATACAATGACACTTATCTGTTTAGTAACAATATTATTACATCGATATTCTTGAAGAATAAAGCCATAAGATATTAAAAAAATCACTAAAATCGGACAAGTTTAGGAAATATGAGACATTAAAATGTCTCATTTTTAAGGTATATTGTTTACATTTACATTACAATGTAGTCCATATTGATAATTTCAAAAAACCCAATTTATTATGTCTAAAAAATCTAATCTATCTGCTTCAATATTTGCTCTGCAATAAATCGACAATCCTAAAAATATTCGAAAACGGATATTCTGCTGAAAAATAGTACTCGAATTATTTTTCTATAAAACAAACACGAGAGATCAAACTTCTGTTGTTAACGGTATCGTTATAATTTTGTTTATTGCCGTTGTCATTGAACCTTCACACTTCCATTGGCGTGTTATGATAAATGGGATCCCAGTAAACAACGAGACACGTTTTGTTCCACTTTGTGAAAGTTTCGATGCACGCCTACGAGGCTGAGTCAAAGTTTATTTCCATTTTCGATCAACGAACTATTAAAAACTTCGGAAATTTTTTCATTTTCTTATGCTTTTGCATATTTGTATGAAACAGCAAATCGCTCATCCGAAAGAAAGGTGACACAACTCAAAAAATGTATAATTTCAGTTATGTATTTTGTTAACCCTCGCGGAGACGTTCCGTTCAGGAGCGTAATTTGACAGGGTCAGGGGAGACATTTGCCCCCCCTGACCCTGAAAATGACTGAAATTTCCAAAAAATACATCAATTTTATTACTATAGTATTGTATAATGTATTGTATATATAATGCTTGCCCCCTACCCCAATCAAAATTTCAAATGAAGACTTGCAAGACTGCTAGACTTGCAAGACCAAGACCGGGAGGCATATTTACAGATGCTAGCGTGTGTAGACACCAGGGTGTTGAAATCAGTTTGTTAGGGTTTGGAAAAACAGTAAATTTACAAATACTAACAGATTAGGACACCAGAGTGTTGAAACCAGCTCTAGCTTTTTTTAGTGGCGATACATGCATAGATGCTAACGGCTACTGACATTGATTTTATATACCTACTTATGTGAAAAAATATTTAAGTGATTTAGATATTAATAAATAATT
Source organism: Diabrotica virgifera virgifera (assembly GCF_917563875.1). NCBI lineage: Eukaryota > Metazoa > Arthropoda > Insecta > Coleoptera > Chrysomelidae > Diabrotica > Diabrotica virgifera. The sequence goes on along the minus strand of NC_065450.1, from coordinate 199,480,051 downwards.
AAACGTTAGGATATGAACAATATAACTATACAGGGTGATTCATTAAGAATGTCCAATCTCTGAGTTGTAGATTCTTGCATGAATAAACATGCAAGAAACGATATTTAAAAACGGCCACCAATGCATAGCATTTGCAGATGATCTGACGCTATTAGCAACAAGCAAAAAAGAACTACAAAAGTTAATGAAAAACATAATAACAGAAGCCAAAAAATTCGGACTTAAAATAAATGAAGAGAAGACAAAGTATATGATAATGGGAGAGATCCAAAAAGAAAAAGAGAATAACATCATAGTACAAATAGATGGAGAAAAAACATGCTCGTTCAAAAGAGCCAAAGAAATTATTTACCTGGGAGCCAAAATAGATGAAAATGGTCATGAAGAAGGGGAGATAAAGGCAAGAATAGCCAAAGGAAATAAAAAATATGGAGCATTACGCACATTGTTGAAATCCAAATACGGATCAAGAAAAACAAAAATAAGAATTTATAAGACTGTTATCAGACCTACAGTAACATACGCATGCGAAACATGGGTGCTCAAAAAGTCAGAAACAGACCTTTTGGAAAGATGGGAGAGAAAAATGCAAAGAGCAATGTATGGAGGTGTGAAAATAGAAGGTCAGTGGAGAAGAAGAACCAATAAAGAATTGGAAGAACTATATCAAGAGCCAACGATCACGACGACGATCAAAGCACAGAGAATACGATACTTGTGGCACATCGAGAGAATGGGAAGTAAACGAATGCCACAAATGGTACTTTCACGAAGACCAATACAAAAGAGGAGGAAAGACAGGCCAAGGAAAAGATGGAAGGACAGTGTGTATGAAGACTTGAAGAAAAGTAACATTGACAGATGGAAAGAACTAGCATTGGACAGAAGGAGATGGAGAGAGGTGGTGAAGGAGTGTATAAAAAGACTGAAGTGTAATTAAATAAAAATTTTAAGTTTTATAAGTTATATTAAGTTATTTATTGCTGTTTTAACCCCAGCTGTTAAGTTATTTATTATATTATTTATGTAATCAGAAATTTAAACATTTTAGCCCTAGGCCTACAAGGCCTGTTGCGCTTAATAAATAAAAAAATAAATAATAACAGATTAGGACACCAGAGTGTTGAAACCAACTAGCTTTTTTAGTGGCGATACATGCATAGATGCTAACGGCTATTGACATTGATTTTATATACGTACTTATGTGAAAAAATATTTAAGTGATTTAGATATTAATAAGTAATTAAACATTAGGATATGAACAATATAACTATACAGGGTGATTCATTAAGAATGTCCAATCTCTGAGTTGTAGATTCTAGACCTCAAAATAATAAGATTTAACCCAAATCACTTAGATAAAATGTGGCTCGTTACTGAGTTACAGGGTGTTTTATTTAAAAATTTAATAACTATTTTTACTCAGTACTTTAACACTATTTAACTATTTTTAATGGGAAATAAGCCACAATTTTACTAAAAAAATTATTTAATTTTAACACTATTTACGTATCCTTGTCATACTTGGCAGAAAGTGTAAGTACTGTGTAAACTATTAAATTATGGTAAACAAACGTTTCTGGCTACTACCAAAGGCGTACGACAGGGTATAGTAAATTGTTGACCCTTCCCAAATTCTACGCCACTGGCAGAATTGCTATTTTAGCTCAATGTTTAGATTCTTTAATCCATTCTATGTAAACAATATACTCTTCATTCGTAACGATAAAGTCGTTAGTTTTCGAGATATTTGAAGTTAAAAATAAAACGGCACAGCTATTTTGATTAATGTTTTGTGCCCCTCCATTTTTAAGTTCAAATATCTCGCAAACTAATTATTTTATCGTTACGAATGAAGAATATATTGTTACATGGGAAGTATTGGAGAATATAAAAATTCTCCTAAATAGCAATTCCGTCAGTGGCGTAGAATTTGGAAGGGTCAACAATTCACTTTCCCCTGTCGTACGCCTCTGGTAGTAGCTAGAAACGTTTGTTTACCATAATTTAATAGGGTACACAGTACTTACACTTTCTGCCAAGTATGACAAGGATACGAAATAGTGTTAAAGTACAGCGAAACCTCGATAAGCCGGCCTCCGGTTACCCGGAGGTCCGACTAACCCGGACCGATTTTCATCAGACAAAATAAACATTTTTTCATTTTGACTGAGTTTTTTACGAAGAAATAAACAATACTGTATACAACTCTACGTAATTTATATGTACTGTGCGTATGTATTTCATGTTTTTGCAATTATAATGGAGCTTATCTGTAAGAATACAGTATTTTATTAGTTTTTACCATATTCTCCGGTTAACCCGGATTTTCGATAACACGGATTGGCCGCGGTCCCGATTAATCCGACTTGTCGAGGTTCCACTGTACTGAGTAAAAATCTTTATTAAATTTTTAAATAAAACACCCTGTAACTCAGTAACGAGCCACATTTTATCTAAGTCATTTGGGTTAAATCTTATTATTTTGAGGTCTAGAATCTACAACTCAGAGATTGGACATTCTTAATGAATCACCCTGTATATTTATAGTGTTCATATCCTAACAACGTTTAATTATTTATTAATATCTAAATCACTTAAATATTTTTTCACAGAAGTAGGTATATAAAATCAATGTCAAGAGCCGTTATCATCTATGCATGTATCTCCACTAAAAAAGCTAGCTGGTTTCAACACTCTGGTGTCCTAATCTGTTAGTATTTGTAAATGTAATGTTTTTCCAAACCCTAACTGATTTCAACACCCTGGTGCCTACACACGCTAGCATCTGTAAATGTACTGTTTTTCCAAACCCTAACTGATTTCAACACCCTGCCTGGTGTCCACACACGCTGCTAGCATCTGTAAATATGCGACCGGGAGCACAATACCAAGACCACGTGTATTGTCGCAAGACGAAGACTGTCTAAGTCGTCTTAAACTGCCCTTGTCATACAAAATCCGTGGAAAGGACTGTTAAGGTAGTAACTGAAGTATTAGCTGCTATTTGTGGACCAGAATCAAGGGATGGCTTTATTCGTTCAAGGTTGCAGTCTAGAAATATTGCCGTTTTTTAACACAAAATCAGACTACCAATCTTAAAATGTATATTATATCATAAAAGAATTATTTAGATTCAAAGAACTGATAAAAAAATAACTTTTTAAAATTTTATTTTTTTTGTTATTCCGAAAACTTTAAATTTAATATGGAACCTGAAGATAGGGTCCAGTACAAAAAAGATTTCTTACAGTTTTATTATACATCAAAACACAACTTTTTCGCACTAGCCCCATAAAAAATAATGACTTCGAATTTTTCGTTCCACCCTAATGTCCAAGTTAAAAAAATTTCCGACAATTATTGTTCAAAAATCATTTGTGGCATTTTTCAATGTGTTTGTGTGTGTTTTATTCTTTTATTTTTTTAATTTTTGGTACTTACTGTTTTAATAAAAAATCTTGAAAAGTAGTAAGTATTAAAATTAGTTTAATATTTAAATAAAATATAAATAAACTGTTTAAAGTATATTAATTTCGTTGAAATCATATAAGTATAACTTCTTACGTGCGTACAAAGTATACACACATTCTTTTTTTTGCCAAAAAAGTTTTTTTACAAAACGCTGCGGCCCCCTTTTGTTTGCGGCCCTAGGCTGCGGCCTAGTCGGCCTAGTGGTAAATCCGGCACTGTCTATTGTTCTTGCATTTGGGCACCACTAGCGCAGAGATGAGTTATCGTTCTTGTTGTCAGCCTATAGACTATTAACTAACTGTTGTCTTTGTTGTCAGCCTATAGACTATTAACTAACTGTTGTCTTTGTTGTGTATTCTGCTTTTTAATTTCTATTGTACGTGATTTAATTGGACAGTACCAATTTGTGATCGTTTCCTATGCCTTTGATGGCATTAGAACTCATACTTCCTTGATATTAACTTCCTAAGTTATTTTTGCTATTTAATGATCATAGACTGCAAGTTTTGAGTATAATCTCTTAGAATATGCAACGCACTATACTCTTTACGTAGACTTGGAATTTCTAAAAACCGAATTCAGTCTAAATACAACTTTAATTAACTTTTAAACTAGGTACTGTTAAAAATTTCTTATTAATTACCAAATGACACCTCGAAATAATATCACCATTTAAAATGATTTGCATGATCGCCTTGTAGAGAAAGTTTAATGGGTTTTATGGTAATTTTGTAATTGTCGTTAACTGGCTAATTTTAAATAAACTGTCCTTTAATAATAGATTGTAGAAATACTGAGAAAAGACGATAAAATTCTATGTAATAATAGACCAGCTGTGGGAGAACGCCAAATAGAATTCTATTTTAGTGACGTCACGTTCCGTCGATTCTCCCATTATGAAATTCTATTTTGTGACGTCAGCAAAATAGAATTCTATTTGGCGTGCTCTGGGCCCTGGGCGAATCTGTGAAAATGGTCTATTTTTGGATGTGCGAGGAGGCATTCGGATTTTGGCAGATAAAGTTAGGTAACAACTTCAATAATAATTGACTTATGCTACTTCTCAAATTAATAGGCCCGGAACATTAGTAAAAAATTAAAGTATTTAAAAATTTCGAAAAACATTTTTTCTATGTACTTTCTTTGCTTATAACTTTAAAACGATTCATTTTGAAAAAAAGTCGTAGGACAATAAAATAAAGATAATTGAATTTTGTATGATAAACGACTGGTTAAAAATGTCTTAAATTATTACCCTTTCTGCAAAATAGCAATATATACAAAATAAGGGGGCAAAATAAGCCTGTTTTTATTCAATTTCAATTTATTTCAATTTATTTTTATTCAATTCAAATTTTTTAAAAACTTTCTGAAGAAAAAGTAGACCATTTAGAAGTTTGCTAATTTTTTTACATATAAAGAAGTTCTCTACCTATCAAATACACTTTACAGAATTAAAATCGGATTATTTAAGCGGCCCCAGCACTGTTTTAAAGTTATAAACAATTTTTTGGCTTATAAACAAATACAGTGAGAACGTCTGAGTTGGCATAAATTCATTTTCACGAGAATAGGCGTCTCTGGAGATAAATCCCGAAACAGGTCGATTTTTATTTTTAAATTCTAATTTTTTGGTATATATATCATATTAGTGACGTCATCCATCTGGGCGTGATGACGTAATCGATGATTTTTTTAAATGAGAATAGGTGCCGTGTGATAGCTCAATCGAAAGGCTATTCAATTTTGTATTCACTAATATAAACATTAACATAAATATTTATACAGGGTTTGAATTAAAAAAATTTTTTTGAATTAAATTAGTTCCAATATTTAGATTACGTCATCACACCCAGATGGATGACGTCACTAGTATGATATTTATGCCAAAAAATTATAATTTAAAAATAAAAATCGATCTGTTTCGGGATTTATCTCCAGAGTCTCCCATTCTCAAGAAAATGAATTTATTTCAACTCAGACGTCCTCACTGTGTTTGTTTATAAGCCAAAATATTGTTTTTAACTTTAAAACAGTGCTGAGGCCGCTTAAATAATCCGATTTTAATTCTGTAAAGTGTATTAGATAGGTAGAGCTCTTTATAGGTATGTAAAAAATTAGCAAACTTCTAAATGGTCTACTTTTTGTTCGGAAAGTTTTTAAAAAATTTGAACTTTTTTAAAAATATTTAGATTGCAAAATGATTATGTAAAATCTATTAGGTCGATTTTAATGAAATTTGGTGGACGGTTTAAGTATGCTGTAAGAATTTTCTAAGTCAATTATGAAGGTTCTAAGTGCAACCAAAGTGGTTGAAAAACATTGAATAAAAACAGTCTTTTTTGCCTCCTTATTTTCCATTTATTGCTATTTTGCAGAAAGGGTAATAATTTAAGACATTTTAAACCAGTCGTATATTATACAAAAATCAATTATCTTTATTTTCTTTTTGTACGACTTTGTTCCAAAATGAATCGTTTTAAAGTTATATGCAATGAAAGTAGAAAAAAATCGATATTTTTCGAAATTTTTAAATATTTAAATTTTTTTATCAATGTTTTGGGCATATTTAAGAAGGAGCATAAGTCCATTATAATTATTGAAGTTGTCACCTAACTTTATCTGCAAAAATCCGATTGCCACCTCTCACATCCACCTCAAAACAGATCCGTACTGGTCTATAATGAATTGTATTTAAAAAATGAATTGCTGAACATTATTATCAATTCCTAATGTACAATGCAATCCTAAATGGAAATGGATTAGAGGCAAAACCAAAGTAAAATACGCAGGAGAACACGCTGCCAAATTAAAATGGAGCTTCGCAGGACACAATGCCCGACTGAAGGATAAAAGATGGAACCACGAAATACAACAATGGAGACCATGGTAGGAAGGAGCAGAGGAACGTCACAAACGAGATGGGCTGATGACATTAATAAGATTGGGGGACACAATTGGAAGCAAGTGGCGCGAAATAGAAAAAACTGGATTGAATTGGGGGAGGCCTATGTCCAAAGTTATGCGCTGAGCTAACCACCAGCCATCTTACACCATCATCATTCTCTTTGCCTTATCCCTATGCGAGGTCGGCTTCCCTAATTGCATTTCTCCTATTTTGGGTAATATCAATGTTAATCCCCTTTACCAACATGTCCTGCCTTATCGTCTCCCCCCAGGTCTTCCTCTCCTATTCCTTCCAGGAATCTGCACTTCAGCTATTCTTCGTATTGGGTGATTAACGTCTCGACGTTGAACATGACCAAACCATCTTAACCTATGCTCTCTCATTTTGGCATCAATTAGTGCCACACCTAGACTTCCCCTAATATACTCATTTCTAATTTTATCCTTCTTTGTCACTCCACTCATTCATCTAAGCATTTTCATTTCCGCCACATGCATTCGTTGTTCCTCTTTCTTTTTCACTGACCAACATTCAGTTCCGTACATCATAGCCGGTCTTATGGCTGTTTTATAGAATTTTCCCTTCAGCTTCATTGGAATTTTTCTGTCACACAACACACCACTCGCTTCTTTCCACTTCATCCATCCAGCCCTAATTCTACTGCATGCATCTTCATCTATTTCTCCATTACTCTGTAATACCGATCCTAGGTACTTAAAACTATTGCTTTTCACAATCATTTCACTATCCAAAGATACCATTTTATTTGTAGTAACTCCATCTTTAAATGAACATTCCAAATACTCTGTTTTTATCCTACTAAGTCTTAAACCTTTTTCCTCCAGAGCTTGTCTCCACTGTTCCAGTTTTTGTTCTAAGTCTCTTTCACTATTTCCTATTAACACCACATCATCAGCATACAATAGGCACCATGGAATGCTACCCTGTAGTCTGTAGTTTCGCTGTTATCTGGTCCAAAACTAATTAGAATAAATAAGGACTAAGCACCGAGACTTGGTGCAGTCCTACTTTCACCTGAATTTATCAGTCTCTCCCACACCTGTCCTAACACTGGTCATTACTCCCTCATACATATCTCTCACAATCTTTACATATTCGCCAGGGACTCCTTTCTTATTGAGTGCCCACCACAGAATCTCTCGAGGAACTCTATCATATGTTTTCTCAACATCAATGAATACCATATGAGCGTTTGTTTCTTTACTCCTGTATTTTTCCATTAGTTGCCTTACAATGAAAATTGCATCTGTTCTTGATCTGCCCTGCATAAAGCCAAATTGATTATAGGGTATTTCGGTTTCTTCACGTATCCGTCTATCAATTACTCTCTGCCATATTTTCATGGTGTGGCTAAGTAGTTTTATAGCCCTGTAGTTTGTATATTGTTGTATGTCTCCCTTGTTTTTGTAGACAGGTATCTACTAATATACTGCTTCTCCATTTGTCTGGCGTTTGTCCAACTTCCATAATTCTATTAAATAGACCTGCTAGCCAACTTATTCCTGTCTCTCCCAATGCTCTCCATACTTCCCCAGGAATATCATCTGGTCCGACTGCTTTTCCTTTCTTTATTTTTTGAAGCGCTTGAGCCACTTCCTCGTTTGTTATTCTGGTAACCATTGCTGTTACTGTCTCCGTTAACTCCACAGGCTGTCAAATTCTTCATTTAATAAACTGTCAAAATACTTTCTCCATCTCTTTTTGACATCCTTTTCGTGAATTAGTATTTTTTTTTCATCTCGGATACATCTAATCTGATTAAAATCTCTTGCTTTCTTTGCTCTCTGTTTGACTATTTTATATAGCTTTGCTTCGCCTTCCCTGGTATCAAGTTGATCGTATAGGTTTGAATACGCTTCTGCTTTAGCTTTTGCTACTGCTACTTTCGCTTCCTTTTTGGCGACCATATAGTTTTGAAGATCTATATCCGATCTGGTTTCTTGCCACTTGTTATATAATTTTCCCTTCTCTTTTATTTTTCCTTGTACTTCCAGCCATCTTACACCATCGGCCAAAAAACGCAGATGCGTCCAATACTCCACTAGGAGTGATGGTCCAAGAGAGAGATGTCCAAAGTTGGATTACTTTAGGCCGAAGAAGAAATGTAAAAATGCAAATAAATATTTGTTTTTATTCTTCATTTATTAAGTATACATGTTCTCCAAACACAGTAAGGGAAGCGAGATCTAATTAAATTTTTGGTAAACTGGAAATTTATCTGGGGTAGTTGAAAGAGTACTATTAAGTAGACGTATGTAATGGAGATATCACTATCGGAGGCTGAAAAATCAATAACCTGCGATAGACATATCGTTCACTTGGAAGAAGAGGGTTACATCTCAAAATGTTTTTTTATTGCATCAATACCTTCCAAATAATGACTTCTACTATGGAAATAATAGTTACATTACATATGTAAATACACTAGTCTCCGAGAGATGGCAGACGTAACTCTTTGGTTGTCCCCTAACTTTCTCTACAGAACGTTATTCGCTTTAGAGAATACAGTTATATCTTGGAATGCAATAGACAAAAATAGGTTAATTTAATTAAAAGGGCGATTTATTTTTGGGATATAGAGTTATAAGTAAAGATATAACCATTTTTCTTAAAAATTATAACACTAAAAGTGAAGAGTATGTTCTGATAGAAGGATACTTTCTTAGTTGTAACTTTTTTTTGGATAATTCATCATAAAAAAGAAGTAATATTATGTGCGTAAAAAGTAGTTTTGTGAAATGTAACCTTATTCTTCAAAGTTATTTTGTTATTATAGGTATGTGAATTATCTTTTTTTGAATTGGGTAAATTATTATAAACTAAACTGTAGTATTATTTAAGGATTAATTTAATTTAACAACAAATGCTTGTTGTCTTTAATAGAGAAACGCAATGTTTTCCTGAATACTATTTATATTAATATTAAGTTTTCACAAAAATTTGTAAAGAAAAACAAGTAGGTATTACTATTATTGCTTTATGTTTCATTTTGTGTTGTATAAGGGATACGAACTATTTAATTAGTTTTTTTTAATGTTTTATTAATAAGTTTTATTAAATCATAATTGATATAATGGCATTTTTAATAATACTTTATTAATACAATTCCTAAACTAAAATGTAACTTTAAAAAGTGCTTTAAAAAGATAATAAGTTTTTTTTTTGTAAACCTGATATCTTAAAAATGAAAATTCTTGTCAGAGCAATAAATAGATAAGAAATCTATCATACTCAATCATTAAATCCTATAATATCAATAAACACTGCACAAAATAAATGAAATAAACTAATATGAATCTTAAATCCTTTCTACTGAAAAAGTGAAAATTCTTAGTTATAACCCTCTTCTTCCAAATGAACGATGTGACACACTTACACTAGCAGCGAATAAAGTCGAAATTATTTACAATAACCGAACGGCTAAGCAAAGAATTCGGATTTGAGATCAACACCAGAAAAACAAAAACTATGATAGTAGACAGGGCAAATAATAAGCTACCGCACATACACCAACTGTCCAAGATAGATCCACTGATAACCAACAATGGTGATAGCTTCTCAGAAATCAAGCATAGACTAGCAGTAGCTCGAACCGCAACAGCTAAGTTAATTAAAATATGGAAAAATCGAACAATAACAAGAAATACTAAGCTCAGGTTGGATAATGTCCTTTGCCAATTTTTCCCATTGCTACATACCCTCAAACAAGTCTATAGAAGTAAGACCAAAGCCTTCGAAGAATGGCTCTACAGAACAAGTCTACGCGTGTCCTGGACAGAACACAGAACTACCCTGACTATTCTGGAAGAGCTTAATGTAAAAGACAATCTATTAAAAAGTACACCGATCACACCTAAATTACTTCAGCCTCATAGCAAGAAGAAGACTATGGAACTATTGGTAGTAGAAGGAAAGGTAGAAGGCCGAAGACCGAGAGAAAGATCCATAGGCGTAACCAGGGGGTGGTTTTGGGGGTTATAACCCCCCCCCTTTTGGATGTACATCATCCTGGTTACACCTCTGGAAAGATCTCACAACACGATCGGCAGAACAAATGAAGACTCTGGTGGAAAAATCCCTACATGAAGCTATCCACATGGCGCAGTATCACTACCCCTGACGCGGGCTCATGGAATGAGGAAGGAAAAATTTATATCAAATGGTTAGCAACAAAAATCCAACAAAGTCGAAAGCATACGAAAAATAAGTACAAGAAAATAAGAAATGAATCACATGCCGTTGTAAGAAGAATTAAAAACGAGCACTGAGAATACTTCTCAAAAGAACTTTTAAGAAAAAGTTCTCGGAAGTTTCGGAAAATCCGAAAAGTGTGTTTTTTGTCATTTTTCGGATTTTAAATCACTTATAATTTTAAAACCATTAACTTTTGAGAAAAATGTCAAGAAACTTATTTTATTTAGAATGTCCCAAAGAATCTAGAAAATATTTTTCGGAGGAAAATAGATTTTTGAAAATAGTGCGCGCCGCACCCGCAAAAAAAACGGATGGACATGCATAATTAACAATTAAAAAACTACGGTCTAAATTGAAGTTAGACCCGATAACTCTTTTGAATCTTGAAAAGGAATGTTTAAACTTTAATCCAAGTTATTGGCACCCTTAAAAATACTAATTTATATGAGCTTTTAAGCCTCGAAAGTGCGTATTTTCGCATTTTGTTAGATTTTAAATCGCCTATAACTCTAAAACTGTCAATTTTTGAGAAAAATTACAAGATACCTTTCTTGTTTAGACCCAAAAACCCTAAAAATATATTTTTTGGAGCAATAAAATGTGATCTTATGTATTTTTTAAAAAAATTGTTTAAACAATTTCTGCCCAAAAATTCCGTCCGGCACCCTTCAGATTTGTTTAAAGGGGACATTTTTGAATATGAATCCGCAGAGAAACCGAATTAGAAATGTTTTTCAGACGGGAGCGGTCTCACCACATGGACTATTATAGGTAGTAAAAGAAATATCAACCAAACAGCGCAAGAGATGTGAGTGACAATCACAACCAATGAAGAAGCAAATTTGCTTGTATTATAAAGTAAGAAGAACAACAATATACAGGGTGTAACAAAAATACAGGTCATAAATTAAATCACATATTTTGGGATCAAAAATAGTTCGAATGAACCTAACTTACCTTAGTACAAATATGCACAGAAAAAAAGTTATAGCCCTTTGAAGTTACAAAATAAAAATCGATTTTTTCGAATATATCGAAAACTATTAGAGATTTTTTATCGAAAATGGATATGTGGCATTCTTATGACAGGAGCATCTTAAAGAAAAATTATAGTGCAATTTGTGCTCCCCATAAAAATTTTATGGGGGTTTTGTTCCCTTAAACTCCCCCAAACTTTTCTGTACGTTACAATTAAATTATTATTGTGATACCATTAGTTAAATTCAATATTTTTAAAACTTTTTTGGCTCTTAGTATTTTTTTGATAAGGCAGTTTTTATCGAGTTGCAGCTTCTTTTTTAATATGTTTACATAAAAATTTTATGGGGGTTTTGTTCCTTTAAACCCCCCAAATGTTTGTGTACACTCCAATTAAACTATTACTGCGATACCATTAGTTAAACAAAATGTTTTTAAAACTTTTTTGCCTCTTTGTATTTTTTCGAGAAGGCACCTTTTATCGAGATATGGCTTCTTTTTTAATACGGTTCAAAATATACCTAAAAATGTAAATCATCATAAATTTTCATATTATTACCAAGTCTCCATAATCGTACTTAACCATATACAAATATGTGGTGGATTTGACAAATATTCAAAATATCTCGATAAAAACCGACTTTTCGAAAAAGTACTAAGAGCCAAAAAAGTTTTAGAAATATTGTGTTTAAGTAATGGTACTACAATAATAATTTAATTGGAACGTACATAAAAGTTTGGGAGGGTTTAAAGGAACTAAACCCCCATAAAATTTTTTTAGGGTGTCCAAATTTCCCTATAATTTTTTCTTAAGATGCTACTGTCATAAGAATGTTATATGTCGATTTTCAATAAAAAAACTTTAATAGTTTTCGATATATTGAAAAAAATCGATTTTCATTTTGTAACTTCAAAGGGATGTAACTTTTTTTATATGCACATTTGTACTAAGGTAAGTTAGGTTTAATCAAACTATTTTTGGTCCCAGAATATGTGGTTAAATTTATGACCTGTATTTTCGTTACACCCTGTATATAAGGTAATGTAGTGATAGTGAACTAAAGTCACAAAGTAAAGGATAATACAATTTTGTACACGATATTAAAAGTGGAACACGTAGATCAGAATGATCGCTAACACCAAATGAAGGTAGAGAAATAAAAGAAACAGAAAAAATATAAAAATAATGGAGTAGTCACTAGTACTGTAGATAAAGATTAACAATATTTAGAAGGAAAATCAAAACTGCTAAAATGGAAATAAATTTTTAATCTGGACAAGGAAGATTATTCAAAAGTATTAGTGGAGTCACTGAAGGTGGATATGAGCTATTACCTCAGATTTCGTTCAACCTCCATCGATTTGCATGAAAATTGGTGAGTGGTTAGAGGATATCTCAAGAAACAATGGTGACATGGTGCCAACTTGCGCTTTTACCCTGGGGGTGGATGCCACCACCCCTTCTCGGGGTGAAAATTATTTTATTAAAAATAACCCCATAATTAGATAGAGGGACAAATTCTAAGCAAAATTTGTTATATAAAGTTATTAAAATAAATCAAAACTTTTTGAGTTATTAAAGATCAAAAATTTTAATTTTTCGTAAGAAAAATTCATGTTTTTAACCGATTTTTCATAGATAACTCAAAAACTATAAGTTTTTACAAAAAAGTTATTATTACCAAAATTGAAGCTACTAAAAAATTAAATAAACTTCTTACTAGAAAAACCTTTTAGTGTTAACTAAAAGTGAGTTATGTATAGGTAATTAAATGTATATTTTTTTGGGCGAGTACTCAAATCTAAGTATTCAAGCTTAAATTACAGGAAAATGATGCATTTTATAACATAAACTTATAAGTGAAAGTACTTAGAAATATCTATCAAAAGAGATACCGAACAAGATAGCATTAAAATTTATGCTCCAAAAATTTTTCAAACTGTATCTTTTAAAAAATTTTCGAAAAAATTAAAAATCAAAGATTAAATGGCCACGGTTACATGGTTCTCGCAGCAAAATTTGAGCTTTAAACGTTTCTATCTCGGGATATTTTTCACCCTACAGAAATGGTAAAAAAAGTATATTTTATAAAAAACTAAAATTTGGTTTTTTACCATTTTTTACGTATATTGAGTATTTTTAGTTATTATCAAAATACAATGAAAATGACGATAATTTTAAAAGTTCTGATTTCTTTAAATCAATGTTTTTTTTTCCAAAAATATGCATTCTAAACCGGCGAAAATTGTTAAAATCATTACTTATGCTAATACAAATTTTTTTAAGGATTACTATAAATTTTAATTTTTGTGGAAATGGAGTATGTTTTATTTTTTACTTTTTCCTAAAAAATTCGAAAGGTTCTCTTTGTTAGGTATTCTGAAATACTTTGATAAGTGTTTAGCAGGTATATTTTATAAATTGCTTCGTTTTCCCGTTATTTAAGCTTGAATACTTAGATTTGAGTACTCATCGAAAAAAATATACATTCAATTACCCATAACCGACTTTGAATTAACATTAGTTTAGTACTTTGAGCAAAGAGTGTATTCAGTTTTTTTTGTCTTCAATTTTGGTAAGAATAACTTTTTTGTAAAAGCTAACAGTTTTTGAGTTATACGTGAAAAACAGCTTTAAAACATGCATTTTTTACGAAAAAATAAAAGCTTTGATCTTTATTAACTCAAAAAGTATTGATTTATGTTAAGAACTTAATATAACAAATTTTGCTTAGAATTTGTCCCTCTATCGATTTATGGTATTATTATTAATAAAATAATTTTCACCCCAGAAAAGAGGTGGCATCCACCCCCAGGGTAAAAGCGCAAGTTGGCATCATGTCACCTTTGTTGCTTGAGGTATCCTCTAACTGCTCACCAATTTTCATGAAAATCGATGGAGGTTCAACGAAATCGGAGGTGAAAACCTTCAGTGACTGCACTATTAGGTCTGGATCCCGCGTATGAAAAAAAAGTTGATTAATAGCAAGCTGAAAATTTGTTAATAGCTTAAGGGTGTCTAGTCGGATAAACTTTGATATATGGGAACACTGTAACAGGGGCAGTTTTAATTGTGTAACAGGGGCAGTTTTAATTGTGGAACAGGTTAAAAATTTGGAACGGCCAGACCACGAAAACGGCACATTTATTTTGTCCGACAGCACAGACTTAAACTCTCCGAACAGAGATTAAACTCTCATGCAAAAATCAGTCTGCTATTTATCACCTGTAATAATTCCCGTCATTTGACATATTCTACATGTTCCACTCATTAAAGCGCCCATTTGGTGATAAATAGCAGTCTGATTTTTGCATGAGAGTTTAATCTCTGTTCGGAAAGTTTAAGTCTGTTCTGTCGGACAAAATACATTTGCCGTTTTCGTGGTCTGACGAAAGTTTTAACCTGTTCCACAATTAAAACTTCCCCTGTTCCAGTGTTCCCATATATCAAAATTTGTCCGAGTAGACACCCTTAAGCTATTAACAAATTTTCAGCTTGCTATTGATCAACTTTTTTTCATACGCTGGATCCAGACCTATATATGTTGCTGCAAAAATTTAAAATCGTGGAATATAATACATAAGATTAGAGGATACCTGCTTACAGCTTACTTGTTATAAACTGAGTATTTACAAATGATGATCATCAATATGTGACTTGCATGTTTTATACTATCTGTATTTTTCTCAAAACACCACGTGCCCGCTACCGTCAGAAACTTAGGAAACAAATAACACGCAAAATAATAAAATTAAAATTATTTATTCTCATTTAAATACTTCCATACAAACATGAAAAAGGCACTTCTGTCTTTTCACAATATATTTAAATACAAAAAACCGCCGTTGTCACAAACTTCAAGTATCTCGAATGGCAATCGTCCAAAAAACGACGAAATAACAAATTCCAAACAACTGTCACATCGATGTGAACAAATTTACGGAACTAGGTGTGTCGGTGTGAAGATGTCGAGAATTTGTGTCCGAAACGTCGTCTTTTGGACAACGGCCGTCGAATACTTGCGTCACTTTACAAAATCTTGTATAATATACAATATATATAACCGTATCAAGGTTGAACACAATTCGATATAAAATACAATACAATTAAAAAATTGGCGTACACAGGATCTGTCCAAAACCAACACCCCGTATACGTTAATTCTACATAAAGGAACCCCAAGGTGTTGTGTTTTCGACAGTTCTTTAATTTCACTTGGAGATGTAGTTAGTTATATGTATGGACCTTAAAGCTAAACTATTTCCTAATCATCACATTATGAATTATATAAAATTGGAAAATATTATTGATTCCTAATAACAGTAAATATATAGGAGCACTTCTATGCTGAAGATGGTTTAAAAACTGTTCAAAAATGAGCTGTTTTTAATTAGATATATTTGTTTATGTATCATTTGAAAATAGCTGCACTTTTTTAATAAAAATAGTTGCTAAGGGCAAATTTTGAGCATTACGGACAAATCCGATTTTTTTTATTAAAAGAATTGCCTAGAGTCTCAAGATTTTCTTAAGAAATGTCTCTACAAAAAATAAATCCGAACTGTTTTTTGCTTTTATAGTGTGAGCCAAAACTATTTTTGAGTTTTGTCACACCCTGTATTGTGCATGTGTAAAATAGAATCAAAGCTAATGAGAATCTAACTTGTATTTAATAAAACATGATAAAAATGTTTGATTAAATACAAATGTTAAAAAAAAGTTGTATAACTTGCGATATAAAGGCACACTTAGAACAAGAATGTCTAATATTGTTCGGAAACTATTTTCTTGTGGAATCTTATGTAATTTACTACATATTTTGCTTGGAAATAAGCTAAATAGTTAGAAATTAAGTTTATTTGACGTTTCGATTTCCACTTAGGAAATCGTTCTCAAAATACAAAATATTAAGACTCATTTATATTGACAATTCAGACATTATTTTAAAGTAGATGACTTTAAAATTATATTGCCAATATTTATAAGTTGCGTTCCTGGGACGACTTGGAAGATAGTTCATTCGATTACATGAAATCAACTTAAGAAAGATCATAGGACGTGATTTGACAAGACAACTACATGCAATGATGACAGTAAAATTCTCGTGTTATAAGCTAAAACAAAGAAAAGAAAAGTAGCTATATTTTTTATGGAACTTTGTCATAAGATAAAATGAGGACTTTAAAAAAACGAACATTTTTGAATGAAACTTGAATTTTGATGGAAATGTTTATGCTCTTACAGCGCAAAAAAAAAGCAAATAAACCTATTAGTACATTATTTCACGGTTTTTGCTGTAAATTTTAAAGAACCGCTTGGATTGACATGAAATTTGGTACACGGATAGCTAACATGTCAAAGAAAAAAGGTGATAATGTGCCGATGTGTGCTTTTGCCATGGGGGTGAATTTCACTCCCTGTAGGGGGTGAAAAAATATATGTCCAAAATAAGTCCTGAAATGGATAAAGTGACTAATTCTAAGCCACTTTTATTCTATAGAGTTTTTTCACCAAGTCAATACTTTTTGAGTTATTTACGAGTGAATAATATGTTCATTATTCAACAAAATAACCACGTTTTTAGATGGTTTTTTGCAAATAACTCAAAAAGTAAGTATTTTCTAGAAAAAAACACTCTTAGCAAAAATATAGCCTGTAAAAAACTGAAAAAAAAATGGTGTATATGTTAGGGCTCTATACCTAGCAGAAGCAGAGTTATAGCTAACGAAAAATAGGTTCATATTCGTCAAATTACAAATCGAATATTTTACCGTGAAATATCCAAAAAATTAAGCACTTTTCGGGGAAAACTCATTAAAACTTTTTTAAAGTGTTAAAAAAATATTTATTTTTATTTTATAAAAAAATTTCTAGCATCAAAAGTAAATAAGTTACGCCCAAAATAAAGTTGGTCCCTTTTGTTTTGGTAAAAAAAATCGGGAAGATCACCCCCTAATTAGCAACTTAAATGAAATTAATCGTTACCGCTTCACAACTTACTGTACCTACTTATGTTGTGTTCATATATGATCTGTAAGTTTCATTAATTTAAAGTGCTTATTTTTGAAAAAATTTGGTTTTAAAGTATAATTTAAAAAAATTTTAATTTTGAAAAACATGCTTTGTTTCATAATAACTTAAAAATTGTCAGAGACACCAAAAATATGCAAAATATTCTGAATATTTTGCATGTTTTTATTTTTCTGTAAGACAAAAACTGGTTAAGATTTCGTGTTTCTAAATTTGCATTCACTCGTGATTAGTGAATCATTCAAATCCTTTTAACTGCAGCCCTTTCAAAAATAAAAACTTTGAACCGATGAGACCTACAGATCATATAAACAATACATATACGAGTAAAAAAACTTGTGAAGTGGTAACGATTAAGTTCATTAGATATGCTAATTAGGGGGTGATTTTCCCATAGATATAACTATCTGTTCTATGGATTTTCCCGATTTTTTATCAAAACAAAAGGAACCAACTTTATTTTGAGCGTAACTTGTTTACTTTTGATGACAGAAATTTTTTTATAAAGCAGAAATAAAGCTTTTTTTAAACACTTTAAGAAAGTTTAAATGAGTTTTCCAAAAAGTGCTTCATTTTTTGATTATTTCTCATTGAAATATTCGATTTCGAATTTGACGAATATGAACCTATTTTTCATTAGCTATAACTCTGCTTCTGCTAGGTATAGAGCCCTAACATATACAACATTTTGTTAAAATTTTTACAGGCTATATTTTTGCTAAGAATGTTTTTTCTAGTAAATACTTACTTTTTGAGTTGTTTACGATAAACCGTCTAAAAACGTGGTTATTTTGTTGAAAAAATGAACATATCCACTCGCAAAAGCTCGAAAAGTATCGACTTGGCGAAAAAACTCTATGGAACAAAAGTTGCTTAAAATTAGTCATTTTATCCATTTCCGGACTCATTTTGGACATGGATTTTTTCACCCCCAACAGGGGGGTGAAACTCATCCCCAGAGTAAAAGCACACATCGGCACAATATCACTTTTTTTTCTGACGTGTTAGCTATGTGTATGCCAAATTTCATGTCAATCCAAGCGGTTCTTTAAAGTTTAGAGGTTTTGCAATATTTTATCGTTAAAGAACGTACTGTATAGGATTACCTTCTATTTTTGTATTTAAAATTTAAATCAGCCAATGCAAAATAGTAATTTATAGGCCTATTCGCGCTGCATGCTCTGAACGTATTCTGAACTTACCCAGAGGGAGATCGCCTGCGCATTAGGTTTTTGGAGGGAAATATTCGACCTTATCGAACGTCCAATTTCGTAATGCGCAGGTGGTCTCTCTCTGGGTATGTTCGGGATATACAGCGCGAATAGGCCTTATGAAACAGTTCGTGAAGTATGCTTTTTGCGCAGGCACGCGATGTTTAGAGCACGAGTGCTATACATCGCGTGGGTGCGCAAAAAGCATACTTCACGCACAGTTTCATACAATATTTTATCTACGATAAACAAATAAAAAAACTGCAACTCTTCGTCACTATACTAAATTTGCAATCAAGATGCAGTACAAATAAACAAACCAAGACACGTTAAATGCTACTAGGAGCACTCCCGAATCATAATTTACAATGTATGTACACTGTAAACCCCAAATCATGATTTCCAAAGTTTATTCATTGTAAATTATGATTCACGAGTGCTCCTAGTAGCATTTAACGTGTCTTGATTTGTTTATTTCTACTGCATCTTGATTGTAAATTTAGTATAAAATATTTTCTATTCTACAATTTTTAGAACTTTGACATTTAAAAATTCAAACTTCTTTCAAACTACAAAACTGCCAAAACTTTTGTTGTAATTTATTGCTCACATGTCATCAGCATGACAACGCGAAAGTTAAGGAAATTTGATTATATGAAAGTGTGCCAAAAACAGTGCGAAAAAGTAAATCTCGTTTAAAATACATTGTTACTTCACACACACTTTAAACCCTTCACGTACTGCTATCTATAATGAGTTTTCACAAACTAAACATTTATAGGTACATAACAATGAGATAGAGTACCTAGATAAAACAGTTCTTAAACCTCTCACAGCCGTCATATTTCTTTCATCTCAGATCAAACTATCACAGGGAAAAACGATTTCACTAGCTATTAAAATCATTATACCGTATAGGTAGAGTTTTTCATAATCAGTCTTCTAAAATATATGGAAAATCCTCTTAAAATATAAGCTTTCTCGGGATGCTATCGTTTTTCAATACAGAACTGTTGAAGACTTGACAAAAATACAAAATTTTGTACTCATTTCAAAATGTTTTATAGAATTTTGTTCTAATTAAAAAAATTAACAATACCACACATTTTACTAGAGAATATGATGTAAAATGGTGTTTGTTCCACTTTTTTTTTAGGTTATACAGGGTATCCCGTAACTCCTGACAAACTAAAGACCGGATATTCTTCAGATAATTTGAAGACAATTTAACCCAATTTACCTAGTCCGAAACTGCTTCCTAAGGGAGTTAGAGCTCTTTAAAGATTAACGCTTCTATGTAGAATAACGAAAACTAGTACTGGCCTATTTATCTTCCAGAGATGAATCGATTTCATCAATTGCTAATTTCTAGTACTGATCATTGGCGTCCGTTATTGCAACGGTTATTTTATCGCATAATTTTTTGTCTCTAATTTTTAAGCTTTGTTGACACTAGATTATTAAATTATGAGGTATTCTAGTACTAAAAGTTATTCTTGCTTTAAGTCGGTAAAATACACCGCTTTTTTTGAAAATTTTTTAAATTTTTTTCATATTCAAAAAACGAAAAATTTTCAAATCTATTTTTCTAGAAAACGCTACGGTAATCATACCTTTCAGTACTATAATACCTCACAATGTAATAATCAAGTGTCAAAAACGCTTAAAAGTTAAAGACAAAAAAAATGCGATAAAATAACGGTTGCCCTATCCAAAACGGACGCTTATGACCGGCACTAGAAACTTATATCTAGATGATAAATAGGGATAGCAGTTTTCGTTTTTCTAAATAGAAGTGTTCTGGAGATATTAAAAAAAACTAATTACAAGGCGCTATCTTCAAAGAGCTCTAGATCTCTTAGGAAACGTTTTCGGACTAGGTGAATTGGGTTAAATTGTGAATAATAATAAATTGTGAATAATAAATTAGGAATATCTGAGGAACCTCCGGCCTTCATTTATCAGGAGAGTTTCTGGAGACCCTGTATATAACACAAGCATTTATATTTAGCAAAATTCCGTGACGTTTTTGCATTTTTATACAAAAAAACTTGCTAAAATACAATTCTTGCTACATGTCAAATGTATTTTGACCATTTTTGACAGCCTCAACAGGACTACGCTTTTTGCAAGATCATACTGCTGGCGAAATCGCTTTTCTAACATATTTTTACTTTCCATCGTGAAGTGGCAGTATTGCAAAATGAATTAGGAATAAAAAGCAGTTTTGGAATGACGTAATAATTGAGCTATTGTAAAATATTTAGAAAAAAAAACGTTAAATATCACAGCCGCACCGATAGAGGTCGCTGGCCGTACGATACAGTCTTTTCTGTCATCACAGAATTCTTTTTTATCGACTCTCGGAAATCGTCGCGTTTTTCTCACAAAAGTGTTCGAAAAAATTCGGCGAGATGGAATGGTGGAATTCCGGAGTAAAAAATTGTTCGAAAGGCACATTTTGCTCAGAAATCCTCTGCGTATATTCAGCAGGTTGTCAAAGTATGTACGCGTACACATTTTTCTGATCGATTAAAAATAATTAGTACAAAAATTAAAGCTTACACGATGGCTGCCTATTCAGAAAGTGTCAATATTTCTTAAAAACTATTATTGGGATTTAAATTACACGATGAAAATAAATGCATATGAGATGTTCGTGTAATCTCCAACTATAAGGTCCACCTGTTTGGCCTACGTAGATCATTGATGGTAGATATTTCTTAAATAAGCTCTAAAACGAGTAATTAATTGAATTTAAAATGTAGGACAAACAAGTGAACGAATTTACCAACATTTTGTACAAAAGAACCTCTGATTTTATTGTTCCAATAAAAACTAAATGTAAACTGTGAATAAAATCGATCTAAATCGCCTTGAGGTTTTCGAAATGTGGTGCTATAGAGGAATTTTAAAAGTTTCCTGGGTGGAAAAGATTCGAAACTCCACATTACTAGAACGTCTCAGCAAAACTACCGAGATTATAAAAAGCATCAAGCAGAGAAAGCTGGAGTATTTTGTACATGTAATGAGAGGTTCCAAATATAGGTTGCTGCAAAATATTATGCAAGGACAAATAGCAGGCAAACGCAGTCCAGGACGAAGAAGAACCTCATGGTTGAATAACTTGCGAGATTGGTATGGTGTTTATACAAGCACGCTACTTAGGGTGGCAGTGAATACAATTAAGATAGCTATGATCGTAACCAACGTTCTGAAAGGACATGGTACATGAAGAAGAAGAATAAAAACTAAAACAAATACTTAAAAATGTATATGGTCGAGGCGAAGATCGGAGGGATATGCGCATTTAATCAATGAAATTCGATATTTTTAAGACATTCCAGAAGCCGCTACAGATACAATGTTTTAACAACACATTATCATTCAGAATTAGTCGATGGATATTAGTACAGTTAAAATAATTAAGACGATAACTGGACGATAATGATTTAATGAGTGAAATTTAAATTTTTTTCTACTTTAATGACAAAAAGCAAGCTCATTAGCAGAACCCAATTAAAAATTATTTTGCACATCATATTTGAAACATTTGGTTGAAAAATCTCATTTTGTTGGCAAAAAAATGTATTACTTTGTCTGGACTAAATTACAGTTCTTTATCTTAAAAGGGATATGTTACTATCAACATTCACAGTGTTGCCAAACTGAATTTTGTTATTTTGAGTGTAAATTTTCCCAGCGATCTCCGAGGGTACACCATTTTTATTCAATTGCAATGCGAAGGCAAAACTGTCTTATTTTACTTAGTAGGGAGCGCAAACCAGCACTCTTATGGCCGGTTTCACCAACGGCAAATAGTAGTTTATTCTATGAATAAATTCTATATGTACTTTTATTAAATTTAATAAATACCTGAGTATTACTATTACAGTTATTCGACCAATAAACTGACATTTCCCCAATTTACTAATAAATAAATAATAAATAATAATTTTACTCAAATAAGAATTATTTTGCTTATTTATCAAATAAATACTTAATCTTCGAATAAACTGGCAAGTTAATCTCACTGTAAATATTTATAAATAAGAAAGTAAATTCGCCAGTTTAACTTTAAATTATCAAAATATATTGAAACAAAATATAAATACAGTGCGGTGGAATAAGTGTTGCCCCCCCCCTATTAACTTGTTTATTTTAAGAATATAAGCAAAACGCTCGGACAGGTCGATTTTCAAACTAACCATAGTATATTATAGCATCAACGTTTCGAACTTTACGCGATCCCTCTTCAGGTGACAGGCATAACTTTGATTTTTTTAAATGGGAAAGTACATCATGTGACACCTCATTTAAAAGCTCTTACAATACTAATTTCAAAAATCTATAATACTTTAATCCTGTTTGAGAGCGTAGGCGCCAAATTTCGGTCGAATTCTTTCTAAATGCAATAATTTTTTTCGAATCCTGAAAAAACTAATAAATATTTTTGAAAAATTTAAACGCAGAATGAAATATTACAGTATTCTCGATGGTCAAAAGTCCCTGAGAACTCCTATAATGTTTATTTTAACCCGCCATTACACGCGCTATACCATATTTGTTTATGAGAGGGTATGAAAAAGTTATAGAATATTTCAGGCGGCCAGTCTGCTGTGTGATAGTTGAAAGAAGAGACATCCCTCGTCAAGTGAGGGAATTCCTCACTGCGCGTGCAATCACAGTGAAATCACGTTTCTATTATCTCAAAGAAACTTTTAGGTTTGTATTTAATATTTAGGTAGGTTTAATTAAAATATTATTGTTTGGATTAGGTTAGGAACAGTGGCCCACCGAGGGGGGGTTTGGGGGTTAAAATTCCACCCAGAGCATATAGAAATATATATAAAAGAAAGTAGGAAAATGTAACTTGTCTTTTACAAATAATACAAAAAACTTTAGGTGCCCAAGCAAACCCCTCCCCCCCCCAGAGGAAAATTCTAGGTGCGCCACTGGTTAAGAACCCATTTTTAAATTTACCTATTCTAATTGGGAAATAAGCCACAATTTAACTTGAAAAATTGATTTTATTGACGTTTCGAATTCCACCTCGGACGTCGTTATCAAAATACAAAATATTAATAGTTAATTACATAAATGCCACAAAGAAATAGCTTCAGAACAGTTTTTAATTTTAATTTGTGTTTTTAGTAAAATGAATTCGCGTAAAGAACGTTAATTTCTTCAGTGGCTTGCTGAAATTGAAAATTAAGAAAACTTGCTTTTGATCTATATTATTTTTACTTTTGTTTTGTTAAATTAATAAAAAAAATTGGGTTACGAGACTTTCTATAATATGTGAGTACAACCTATTTTATATTTATACATGTTGACATTCATTCTTCCTCGAAATAAGTCGATTTATGTAGGTGAGGGCGACGCTCATACGCGTGCAACCACGTCACAATTGAAGACGCGTGTAACGGCGGGTTAATAAGTCACAGTGGTGAAAAAAGAGAAAATTTAGTGTGGTTTTTAATTTCAAATATATCATTCAAAAGAAACTTTTTGTTTATTCTAAGGGACTGTCAGCCCTCGGTAATAATCTACTATTTGATTCTGCGTTTAAATTTTTCAAAAATACTTATTAGTTTTCTCAGAATTCGAAAAAAATAAATGCGTTTAAAAAGAGTTCGACCGAAATTTTGCGCCTACGCTCTCAAACAGGATTAAAGTATTATACATTTTTGAAATCAGTATTTTAAGAGCTTTTAAATGAGGTGTCACATGATGTACTTTCCTATTTAAAAAAAATCAAAGTTATGCCTGTCATCTGAAGAGGGATCGCGTAAAGTTCGAAACGTTGATGCTATAATATACTATGGTTAGTTTAAAAATCGACCTGTCCGAGCGTTTTGCTTATATTCTTAAAATAAATAAGTTAATAGGGGGGGGGGCAACACTTATTCCACCGCACTGTATAAACGTCTAATACATTTTATTCCACGAATAACTAACTATTCATTGATTTATTTGTTGTTGGTGAAACCGGACCTTAATCGACGATTTCCGCTTCTTGTTGGAAGCATCATCAGAGAAGCCTAGGTTTGCTGTTCTCTATCTCAAGTGACAAACTACCTAGAGTCGTGCTTTTTTGAAACAAAAAAAAAACTTAATTTATTGAATATGTACATGATACACATTGAATAGCTGTGACTAATAGACAAGAATTTTTATTATACTTATTTGTATTTCCATCAGTTTTTTTAATTGAATGTTTTGACCTAGCTGTAAAGGTCTTTGATCATTGTGTGACATGAACGGGAAATGATTAAAAATCTCATGAAATACGATGTTTATATAATTTTTATGTAATTCAACGCTATTACATAAATTAGTATAGGCGAGTTAAAAAACACGGTTCATAAAACCTTGAAGCTTGCATTTTTTACGCAAAGCATTCATTCATGCTGTATTTTTAATTAAATACTGACTTAGTGTCCACATGATTAAAAAAACTCTCAAAATAGACACAAATTAAATGCTGTTTTCACTGTTTGGTAATCATTTTTATTGATGTTTTAAATCTGTAAATTATTCTTATTAGAAAATCTAAGAAGATAATACACTAAGCATCAAAATTAACGCACCACCTTAAAAATGGGACATTTTTGATGTCTCATATTTCCTAAACCTGTTGTCCGATTTTAGAGATTTTTTTAGTACATTACAGCTTTATGCTTCAAGAATATCGATGTAATAATATTATTGCTAAAGAGGTAACTGCCATTGTATACCGGGTGTAACAATGCTAGTATGTTTTTTCCTCAAAGTTTGGAAAACCCTGTGGAATATGGAATATTCTAGCGTATATAAAATATTGCAATTAAAACTGAACTGTAGCGTTAGGCTTTCTTAACATTTTGCTTTTTGATTCATTCGCTTACGTTGAATAATAAAAAAGTTAGGTACTTTAACAACTAGCAATGTAATTGATCAATACAGGGTGTTTCTAAATAAGTGTAACAACCTTTAAGGGGTAATTCTGCATGAAAAAATAATGACTGTTTGCTTTATAAGCATACGTCCACAAATGCTTCGTTTCCGAGATACGGTGTGCTGAATTTTTTCTTACAAACTGACGATTTATTTATGGCTCTAAAACTGGTCGAGATAATATGTAAATAAAATTTGGTAGGTGTTAAGAGGTATTTATTGTGCATTTTTTGACATACAACTAAGAATTTTATATTCACCATTGGCGTGCATACGGGTATAAACAGTGCCGGCGCTAGAGTATAAGGTGCCCGCCTGCAAAAAATAGCACAGGTGCCCCCCCCTCTCTCCACACACACACATACATACAGATACTCGTACAACCCCCGCCTCGGGGACAGTATGTGTGTTCTAATGGAACAGTGAGAGTGAAACCCACATGTCCGAAGATCAAACCGGTCACACTGCGTAACCTGGAGTGGTACCTATCTGACCGCCCATAACCTGGAGTGGTATCTATCTGACCCCCAAGATATAACACCATCCCTCCCCATCGCAGCATGTAACGAATGAGGATGCTTTGTTGTGAACGTTACCTTAGGTGCCCAGGGTGTTACTTCATGTTGTCTTGGATGCCCTACCTGATTTTAGGGGTAGCTGGAAGAGCATTTCTCCCTATTAATGACTCGATTATGGACTTTTGTCCTAAAAAGTGTGTTCCACGCAGCGAGAGCGAGGCACCGACTTAAGTCGGTGTCCCCCTATCCGCAAATATCCCCGGTAAATATAGTTCGGTTACAGTTTTATTGGGCCCATCATCTGACAAAAGAACTTCACTTTAACTTTTTTAAGAAATTGGCTAAGAGAACTAAGATTGTTTTTTTTTGTCATTTCTTCTTTTTCGGCTTTTCTTGTTCGACTTGTGCCCCAGGCCCCAGATAATTGTTTTCTGAATCCATTTTTACTGAACTAAATAAAAATAATAACTTTAAAACCTCAAGATTATGCTTCCGAAGTAATGTAAAACAGTAATTTAATAATAGTACTGAGTACTTAACAAATTTAATTTTATATTAAGTGAATGCAACACTAGATAGGTATGAATACTTTAATTGCAGAGTACAAATAATACTATAAAGAGCTCTAAACTAAATTTTATGTAAAATGTTTATTTTAAGTATTATGTTTTTATGGGATTAATACTTGACTTGATACCTATTAATAAATTAGACAGGCGGCAAGAAAACAGTATCAAAATCTTGTTTATTTTACTAGAAATGTAGAAATAATTCATCCTCTCATAACTGCTGATATAAAAGTAACAACTTGCAAGAAATTGGAAGAAAATAAACAAAGCATTCTCATTAAGAGCAAAGTTGTTTTGTTGAAATATGATATCTTTGACCAATAAATTATATTACTATATTACATGGCATACATGGAAATAAGAATTCTATGCGGCATTGCATATTTTTGTATATTTTACATGTGTGATATGCAAAACTAACATTATGACGAATTTAAATCACATTTAAAAAATGAATTTTTCTATTTTAGTATTTTGTATAACACCAGCAGAAAAAGCTCATTCTGGCGCCCCCCAAACAGGGGCGCCCGCCTGCAGTGCATCCCTTGCAGGCCCGTTATCGCCGGCCCTGGGTATAAACATTTTAGATACATCCCGTATGCACGCCAATGGTGAATATAAAATTCTTAGTTGTATGTCAAAAAATGCGCAATAACCACCTTTTAAAACCTACCAAATTTCATTTGCATATCTCAACCAGTTTTAGAGCAATAAATATATCGTCAGTTTGTAAGAAAAAATTCAACATCCCATAGGAAACGAAGTATTTGTGGACATATGTTTATAAAGCAAACGGTCATTATTTTTTCATGAAGAGTTACCCTTCAAAGTTTGTCGCACTTATTTAGAAACACCCTGTATTGATGAATAGCATGGCTAGTTGGTAAAGTATTTACCTAACTCTTTTATTATCCCACATAAGCGAATGAATCAAAAAGCAAAATGTTATGTAAGGCCAAGGCTACAGTTGAGTTTTAATATTTTATATTCGCTAGAATATTTCCCAGGGTATTCCAAACTTTGAGGAAAAAACACACTATCATTGTACACCCGGTATACAATGAAACTACCTGTTTAGCATTAATATTATTACATACATCGATATTCCTGAAGAGCAAAGCTATAATATACTAAAAAATCACTAAAATCAGATAACAGGTTTAGAAAAAATACGAGACATAAAAAATGTCCCATTTTTAAGGTGGTGCGTTAATTTTTATGCTTAGTGTATGTTTCAGTTATAGACAGAGTCTTTTGAAATGGAGCATTGTTTTTGTACACGAGAATCTCATCTGAATGAGGATAAAAATATGATAAAGAATTTTGTTCGATTTTATATGTAAATATTATGATACTTAGAAATTCTAGATAGTCTTTTAAAATAGGAAAGTTATA
Organism: Diabrotica virgifera virgifera; assembly: GCF_917563875.1. NCBI lineage: Eukaryota > Metazoa > Arthropoda > Insecta > Coleoptera > Chrysomelidae > Diabrotica > Diabrotica virgifera. Next base: position 199,451,813 of record NC_065450.1, on the reverse strand, counting down.
TACAGTAAAATAATCATTCCAATCAGAAAAATGTATGTATTGTACCTCAACGAACCTACCGAATACCAGCAGTACGGCGTTACACCGATACAGACTCCTTACCTTCGAGTTTTTTCGATAGATCATTGATGACTTCTTTGAAGATGAGAGGATCTATGTTTTTGCTCAATTGGTAAAGAACGAACCAATCTCCAATCTCGCACTTGTTACCTATCGTTTCCACCTGGTCGTAGGCGGCGATACGGCATTTGGTTCTAAGCAGATACAGCCTGATCTTGGGTGCGAATATGACAGCAACGCGATACAGCAAAGATATTCCAGAGAGGACGCTGAGAAGGATGAACCAGAACCAGAGGAAGACGTAGATTTTTTCGTTGACGATGTTGAGTGGAAGGACACACAACCCATCGAATCGCTGCACGGTACCCGAAGGACCGTATTTGTTGAAGGTGCACTTGGTTACTTTAGGAAATACCCTGGCCATTGGGTCGACTCTCTGCTCGGGCTCCATTTCGGTGAAAGAGAGTACATCGCTACCGTATGTACTGAATTCACCGTCGAGGAAAAAGTCCATGAAGAATATTTGCCCGACCACGTTGGCGAAGTTGAGGACTTCGCATATGAAGAATCTGTACGCATAGAAATTTTGCAAATGTAAATTTGTTGTGAAATAGTCCACTAATAATTGCTTTCTGTCTTTCTTACAGTCTTCTGAGACGATGGGACAGTTGAGATCGAGCACTAGCATTTTAACACGGCCACCCTCCCAGGTTTTCCATAAATATCTGGGCACGTAGAAGAGCATGGCTTGGAAGAACAACGCAAAGCAGACCCACTGGTAATACTTATGATACTTAACTTCGTCTTTGCCATCGACGTGGCTAGCTACTCCTGGCTGGACGATGTCTTTGCCTATGTGTCCAGTTAATCTGTCGGGAACGGTAAACGTGGAGTAAATCCAACAATATGTGTCCATAACATTTAAAGGAATTTCGTCAACTATGCAGTCTATAGGGTCTCCTATGTATTGTCGGCTTGTTACTAATAAAGAAAAGGACACTAGGATGATCACGGTTGCTTTGTAATGCAAGCGGAATATGTTGTTGTCTATGCATACTTGGTCGATCTTCAGGAGACCTTTCACTGAACCGAAAACATCAAACATTTTGACGAACTACACTGGCACACACGCACTCGCGGACAAATCAATCAGGCCGTCGTACGACCTAACATGTATTACTGTTTTTTTATTATTGTTGTAATATTTGTTGTGTGTACGCAACCGATCACAAAAACTTCTACGGTCCCCAATGTGTTCACTCCAAACTGAAACTACATTCACCGCCTGCTTCGCTCTGCCAGAGAGAACGCATTCTGAGAGGGGAGTGACAGGCCCGTATCCCCACCGCCGTGCTCTTAGCCGCATCGAGGGGTTCGCCAGATGCAACGGCGAAGAAAGAAGTTTTGGTCATGGCAGCGTTGACTCATTTCGTCCTTTGACAGCGATTCTCGAAATTTCAATAGAATTATTGGAACAGTGATATCACTTGATTAAAAACATTGGTTTTTACTGATTGTTACGATTTTTCTAGAAATGGATTATCATTTAGCCGCTAACCTACATTTAATAAATAATAATTGATCTATAAATAATTATCGTAACATCATTATTTATTACAACTATGAATAACATTTAAAAAAAACCGCTAAATTACAAGTATTCATTCATATTTTTACTCCATTTGAATGTTTTGATTATTTGTGGTCTATTTAGTACTGTTTTTATAGAAATACCTATATAGGCTATTGATTATGTTCAAAATAAGAGAGCTAACAGGAACTACAACGTTAAGGAGATTTTATTATCTCATATGGTCAATGGACCTCTTGAAAAAACCGCGGAGTGCTACCATTTAAATGGGTGCGTTTTTGAGAAAGGGGTGAATTAGTCCCTAGGCCCAGGGTGAAATAGGGTGAGTTCTATGCACTTTTGGCACAAACACGTTCACAGGAAAATTGTTCCAGGTTAAATTTACTATCGAAATACATATATTTTGAAGTAAAAAATATTTTTTTTACAAAAATATATTCAAAAGAAAAGCAAGAAAGCAATTTTGTTCTTTGTCCCATAACTTTTTTCCTCAGGGATATAGGTATAGATATTGCTTCAGCGAAAAATAACTTCAGTCCTTTCTCTTTAAAATAACGTTTAGTAAAAGTCACTAGGATTTATATTTTCCGAATTAGGATTTTTCAAATTTAGCCGCTCACAGCATTTTTGGGCGATTTTCCCCATTATTTTGCAAACATTGTTCTGTAACTTTTTTCTACGCATTTCTAGATATATGTAATGGTAGGTTTAGTAGAAATAGAAGTCCATTACCTTTAAAATAGTATATTGTATATGGTTGTGTGACTATTTTTAAGCAAGTTATGATTTTTCAAGATTTTATACTTTTAATGATTTTTGATATTTTTATGATTATTGTTTAAATTTCTTATTATGACTTTTTTTCTTGTACATTTAGGTATATACATTGTGCAATAGAAAAAAGCTTATTTTCTTTACTTTAAAATGGTGTATTGCAAAAAAGTCTAAGATTATTTTTAAACAAAACATCCGTAGGATATCCAAGAGTATCTGTAATTTCAGAAAAATTTTAATTTTTTTTCCATAAAGTTAATAATAAAAAAGTTTTCCATATGGTTCCAACTTAGTGGGACCTGTAGCATGATGTGTATATGTCACATTTTGAGAAATCATATCTTGTTTAAAAATAGTCCTAGAATTTTTTACAATACACCATTTTAAAGTAAAGAAAATAGGCTTTTTTTTATTGCACAATGTATATAACTAAATATACAACAAAAAAAGTTACAATGAGAAATTTAAAAATAATCGACAAATATATCAAAATTCATTAATAGTAAAAAATTTTCAAAAACCATATCTTGCTTAAAAATAGTAACACAGCCTTCTACAATAGACCATTTTAAAGGTGATTGACTTTTCTTCCTACTAAAAGTACCATTGCATATACCTAAAGCTGCGTAGAAAAAAGTTACAGAACAATGTTTGCGAAGTAACAAGGAAAATGGGCCAAAATCGCTGTGAGTAACGAACTTTGAAAAATCATATTTTGTAAACTATAAATTATAGAGAGTTCTAGAAAACACTATTTTAAAGAGGAAGGACGGAAGTTTTTTTTTCTATGAAGCAGTGCCTATACCTATCTTCCAATGGGAAAAAGTTATGGGACAAAAAACAAAATTGCTATCTTTCGTGTTGTTCTCTTGCTTTTCTTTTGAATATATTTTTGCAAAAAAAATATTTTTTACTTTAAAATGTGATATTTCGATAGTAAATTTACCCTGCAACAATTTTCCTGTAGACGTGTTTGTGCCAAAAGTGCATAGAACTTACCCTAATTCGCCCAGTGCCTAGGGACTAATTCACCCCTTTCTCAAAAACGCACCCCCATAAATGGTAGCACTCCGCGGTTTTTTCATATTTAAAGGTCTATTGATTATATTAAACAATAAAACCCCGTTAACGTTCTAGTTCCTTTCTAAAATACATAATCAATAGCCTAATACATACATTACATAATCTTTATTTCTTTTACCGGCTGACGCCAGTGTCGAAAATCAAATTTTACATTTCAAAAATAAATATAAACTTATACAGTGCTAGTCAAAATTCCGTACCCCCCCTCGTATCTTTTGAACGGTTATACCTATAATAGTGAACTTTGGAGGGAGGAAATAAACGGACGTAAGCTTTTTAACCAGTCATGACAGGTGACGTAATAGTGACAGATGACGTTACAGAGCCACTGTGACCGATAATTTTAAATGGGACCTTATGGCAAGTAACACCTCCATTGAAAGGTATTCAAAATACGTATTCACTCATACTAATTTTTTTGGGTTTTAGTTAATTTTGATTTTTTTGAATAAATTAAATAAATATAATATTGTAGTTTCGCATTTAATTAATAAAAATTCAAATGTCCGCCTATGGTTTTTTTGTCAAAAAAGTTGACATTTTTCAATTCTCTAGTAGTTTTTACGTCAACGTCAACCATTTTGACAAGTAATCATATGCGGAATTTTGAATTTTTATTAATTAAATGCGAAACTACAATTTTATATTTATTTCATTTATTCCTCAAAATTAGCTTAAACTCAAACAAAATTAGCATGACTGAATAGGTATTGTCAATACCTTTCAAACGAGGTATCACTTGCCATAAGGTCCCATTTAAAATTATCTGTCACAGTGGCGCTGTAAAGTCATCTGTCATAATTACGTCACCTGTCATGACTAGTTAAGAAGCTTACGTCCGTTTATTTCCTCCCTACAAATTTCACTATTATAGGTATAACCATAACCGTTCAAAAGATATGAGGGGGGTACGGACTTTTGACTAGCACTGTATAATAACTACATACAACCTAATTAAAATCTAAAAATAAATTATGACTCTTTTATCGTGGCGCTGCAGTATAAGTTCTTCTCAATTCTCTGCTGTTGTTTGTCAAAGTTTTTGCTTGCCTGAAGTCTATATTTCTTTTCGTTAAAGCCTTCTCAATGCTGTTGTTCCATGTTAGCTGAGGTCTGCCTCTTTTACTTTTGCCTTGCGCCTTACACTCCCAGACTATTTTGGGAAGTCTCTCATTTCGCTTCAGGTGGCCAAACCATCGCAGCTGATTTTCTTCAACTCTATCCAGAACTGCTTTTGTTTGCAAGCGCTTTCTGATATCCCGTTTATGATACGATTCCTCCTGGAGACTCCAAGTACTCTCCTTAGATATTTCATCTCCACAGCCTGTATTCTTGAAGCATTACGTTGGTTTATTATCCATGATTCGCTGCTATAAGTTAGTGTCGGCACGTAGATGGAATTAAAGACCTTCAACTTCGTCTGTCTAGTGATTTTCTTCTTATTGAGCAGAGCGTTCCCTAAAGCATGAAAAAGTCTTTCCGTTTTTCTTATTCTGCTGTCTACTTCTGTTTCAATATTTCCATTTTCGTTAATGAACCCTCCTAAATATTTGAACCATGACACTTGTTCAATTGTTTCATCGTCTAGTTTTTATAGAAATATTTAGAGAATTAATTTGGTACCTATCTTGCTTCTTCTTCAAGTATCTATCTCCTCTACGGAGGCATGGAGGTCGGCAATGACAATCATCATAGTTATTCGGACTGCTCTAAAAAGTCCAGTTGATTTGATCTCTTTGGTTGCGCAGCAAATATTCTACGTCTCCCTGCTTCTTTTTCCTTGGATCTTTCTCTGCATAATCAGTTGGAAAAAGTTGTATCTCTCTCCACGTTTAATACGTCCGAGGTATTCCAATTTTCTTCTTTTGATTGTATTTAAGTATTTCCATTTCTTTACTCATCTTTCTCAGACCCTCTTTCTTTGTTTGTGACGTGTTCTGTCTACGATATTTTCTACATACCCACAACTCGAAAGACCCCCTTTTTTTATTGATGCCGTATTCAAGGTCCAAGCTTCCACTCCATAAAGCAAAGTCAAGGAACCGTAGCACCTCGCCAAGCTTTAGTTCCAACTTTAAATCTCTTTTGCAGAGCACTCTTCTCATTTTCTCTTCTGATTTTGCTTTCCTGGAACTCTTGAAAGTAATCATTTGTGGGGTTAATCATTGTTCCAAGATGTGCATATTTGTCAACTCCTTCGACATTGGTCCGTTTATTGGCAGATTCTCGTTACTTCTTTAGGTTTTCGGTGTTCTTATAAATTTTGTCTTCTTAAAAACGAAGGATACAGTGGGGATACAGTTTCATCTGCATAACATTATGTTGTTAATGGGGGTTCCATTTACCATTTTTGGTAAATCTGTATAGTCTATCTTCTATATAGTCTATCTTCTTTGACTTCAAGACATTCATTAATTGTGAAAAATACATAGCAGTGTTCAAACAAAATAAGATACCAAATACACATTTTTCCCATAATGTAATACAAGAGCTCAAATGAAAAAATAATAATGCAAGAAAGCAAACAAATTTTCAGAGGCTCATTTGCAACTTATTCTTCTTTACGTGCCATCTCCACGACGGAGGTTGGCAATCATCACGCTATTCTGATCTTAGATGCTGCTGCTCTGAATAGTTCGGTTGATGTGCATCCGTAGGTACCATTCCCTCAAGTTACGCAACCATGAGATTCTTCTCCTTCTTACACTTCTCTTGCCCTGGATTTTCCCTTGTATAATTGTCATTTTTATTGTATTGTTTTCCCTTGTCATTTGCAACACTACGCGTTAAAAATAAAATTATGGATTAAGACAGAAGAAACATAGTTAGGACACCATATTCAAATAAGAATAATTTAAAGTAGATCCAAAGAAATGCGAACTGAGATGACTTGAAGACGAAAGTATAAAACGTCTGTATTGAGAGAAATAAAATATGAAATTATAAAATTTTGCATTTAAAGATTGTGAAAACTGTTATCAACTTATAAAATGAGATAGCACTACTATCGATCAGTAAATTTAAAGATACCGTACCGTGATCATAGGATAATGAAATTGAAAAGGTAACATACTAGCGTTTGTAAGTGCGTCGAAAGCTTTTACAAAATAAATTTTTCATTAGAAATTGAACTGTTTTATTTACTTCTTCGATGGTTAGTAGTTCAGTCTCCTCGTGCTCTACACTCTACCTCCATCGGTTCTCTACCTTCATATCCCTGAGATACGGCTCATTCTTCTCTTTGGTTACTCGCTTAAATTCTTGATCAAACCAATTGTTTCGCTGTCGTTTGAATAGCTCATCTAACACTCCCTCTGCTGTCTCTTAAAGCGCAATTTTTATAAACTCCCAGTTTGTGTTAAGCTCAGTCACTTCTGGCGGGTTCTGTTAGTTGATTATTATCTAAAGCATATTTGACATCAACGTTGTAAGGAATAAATTTCTTACAACGTAAGTACACTTTGCGTGGATGTTAGCGCCCTTATAGCTTTTGCAATCTAATATGTCTGACCCATGTTTTGAATCAATTAGTACTTGGTTTATCTGACTTTGCATTCGTTGATCCCTAAAGTCCACTCCGCTATATGTACGTATACGCTGATGTTAGAAGTACACCTGGTTCCAAAAAAAACTGATACGACTCTTGAAGCGTGTTTTGTAGAAAATTGAGCAGTGTATTTTGAAGGATAAATACTTAATATTTACATACTGTCAATGTCACTGCCAAATCTTAAAATTTGTCAGATAGCTTATTCTGTTCGACCCATACGAACCGTCAGTATTGACAGTTCTGGTTCAACCTCAAAAAATGGCTCCACACGCTAGCAAAGAACTAAAAGCAAGAATTGTAACGAAATTAGAAGATGGTTGGTCACTATCTGCCGTAGCAAACCATTTTAACGTAAGCAGAACAACAGTTTTTAATATTAATAAAAGATGGAGAGAACAAGAAACTCTTGAAAGAAAGCAAGGTTCTGGAAGACTAAAAATATCTACCGCTCATGAAGATCGTACGCTTTTGGATAGATTAGAAGAGAATCCTTTTGAAGATGCGAAAACTGCAAGAATTATGTCACAGTTTCCGGGAAGAAAGACAACTTGGCGCAGAATTAAAGCATCGAGTCTTAGGTACCGAACTGCAGCAAAAAAACAAGCTTTTACACCAGAACAGAAGCAGTCAAGACTTTTACAATTATTGCTTCAATATATTGTTGAGTTAAGTCGTTTGTTTTATTCTAATAATAATAAAAAAAAGAATGTGTGTGTACTTTGTACGCACGTAAGAAGTTATACTTCTATTATATGATTTCTTAAAAATAAATATACTTTAAACAGTTTGTTTTAATTTTTTTAAACACGAAACTAATTTTGTGCTTACCGGTTTCAAAAAAATAAAAAAAAAGTACAGGATTGCTCCGGATTCAAAGATTCTCTACTATAAAAATATAAATTTCACCTAATTTTATCACGACTTGGAAATATCCAGGTATCTGACAACTTTTTTAGTTGTTATTGTTATCGGCTTCTCCCAAGAGTTCGGAGCCGTTTTTTAATAATTATTAACAATGCAGTGCAAAAACGCTTGCACTTGCACTACAAATCTTAAAAGATTATAACTTAATACTTGTTCTCTATTTCTTAAGTTTTTATTTATTTACATTGAATATTAATTTGTTTTGTTGTATAATCCACGTTTACAATAATTATGTGATCTATTTGATGTAAAAACTATCATATTTATACTCTTTATAAAATACAGGAATCCAAAATAATATAAACATTTAGACCCTAATAATTAGTACAATTTATGAATTAACATAATATGTAATCAGTTGTTTGTTTATTTTATTATTTGTCTGTCATAATAAATATAATGTCAGATCAATCAAATACACTGCTCAACATGATCAAATCTTACTAAGAGTCGTATCAGTTTTTTTAGGAACCGGCTGTACATACTTACTTTTAATCATGTTCAAAGATGCTGCGGAATTTACAAGTCTGATTCCATTGTCATTACATTCTTGATGGTCCTTTGATTGATCTATTCATCTCTTCTAGTTCTACTTTTAATTCTTCTTTTTTCATATCTGTTTTATACTCAATAGAGGCACGTGCGTTTGTTAGGCTGTAGTTAAAAATGTTCTACGTATTTTCAATACACGTATTCTATTACAGTTGAGTCCGCGAGTCTTTACCCGTGCGTCATCACTTAAAGCATACGAAATAAGTCGGAAATCTATTTCACGCAACAACAACTGACAGAAAGTGGGTACTGTTCTGATTACGGGTTTTATTATAAAATTTGACGTTATCAAATATATAGAATGTCAAATGTAAGTTTTGCTTCAAAATTTTTGCGCAGAATTACAGCTACATTTGAAGTAGCTTAATAAATTCTTTTATTAGTATTGATTAATAAATAAATAAACAATTTATAAAAAAATCCAATAACATATTTTATTTTTGTTATTTTATTCACTTTGACGGAAATCTAAACACAGTCATTTCTTTACTGTGTGAATGACGTTAGCTTTGTATGTTTTAAATATTAATTGCCTAAATATAATTATTTACCTTAAGAGGAAACAGTAGCGATCAACAGGTAGCAAAAACGCGTTCCAAGATTGCAGCTGTAATTTTGAATATTTTTTCGAGATATTTGGCACACGTATTCGTAATATAATAAAGAATGGCGGTACAGAGCCCAATTTGAAAAATATAATAATATGTGGAAATTACTCTGTAATTAAATACAATATTTAAAAAAACGAGCCTGTACCGCCATTAGGAAGAACAAAAAAATACACTTTCTTCAAATAAACTTTTTTATCCGATGCCTAGATTTTGTGTCATTTTGGAACTACTAAAATTTTTTATTTAATTAGTAGTTCCAAAATGACACAAAATCTAGGCATCGGATAAAAAAGATTATTTGAAGAAAGTGTATTTTTTTGTTCTTTTTAATGGCGGTACAGGCTCGTTTTTTTAATATTGTATTTAATTACAGAGTAATTTCCACATATTAATATATTTTTCAAATTGGGCTCTGTACCGCCATTCTTTATTATATTAGGAATACGTGTGCCAAATATTTCGAAAAAATATTCAAAATTACAGCCGCAATCTTGGAACGCGTTTTCGCTACCTGTTGATCGCTACTGTTTCACCTTAAAATTCCAAAGCCCAATATAAAATTAGTTGTGAAAACAACTGTTTGTGTAATGTAAAGAAACTTCAAAACGCAAAAATTCGACAAAAACCGCAAAAAGTTCAACTGACTGACAGCCACAAAATTAAACAAATCAAAAACGTCAAACAAATTGTGCTTAAAATATGAAAACATACCGAATCGTCTTTTTTTGTACCTATCTCTTTTCAATGCACTGAGTCTAGATGGTTCATAAAAATAACATGTGTTGTTACTTAATAACAAACGGCAGCTGGTTTGTCATGATTTCATGCATGGAAGAGAATGATGCTAGATAAAAAGTATGTGTTTTATCTCGCCAGGTATTAATGACGCACGGGTAAAGACTCGCGAACTCAACTGTATCTATGGCTTCAAAACCTATTAGTAGGTTACTGATTCTTTTGCTCACTACAAAGCCAACTACAAAGTTCAAAGATGTGCCTCGTTTGATGACAGGTGTAGTATAATATGGTCCTTTTTTCGTTTGTCAGGTTTTCAACACAAGATCCGTCCCGTTTTTATTTCTATTTCTGAAAGCCAGCAGAGGAAGATGGGACCAGAAAATGACACTTTATGCACGTGCGGCCAACGACAACACATGGACCACCTTCGTCGTGTTTCCGTGCACCTGTGGAAGGCCAACCCTAAGGCAATAAACTGCTCCCGTTTTTGGACCGGACACCTGAAATTAGCACGCTTGGATACGAAAAATTAAGTATGTTTGTTTCTGTAGGACTCGTAACATGTGTTTTTTACAAGGTAGGGTTGTTAGCACTACGCCCAATCTCCAATCTGGAGGACCAGGGACCCTTGTATTAAGATTACCATACCTTAACCAAGATGATCCAGATTTAAGGTGCTGAACGCCTAGCCTTTACCCATCCCATCGTAAGTAGGATTTGATAGTGTCATCTACGTATGTAGACTTAAGCATTACTTGGCATTTGTTCAAAGTCATTAGTTATTTACTCATAACTAAAGCTCAAATTTATAGGCAACAAAAATTGAAGAAAAAGGCGCCTATATAGGCAAAGATTTTTATTAAAAAAGGCAGGAATATTAACATTTAGGCAAAATATAGGCAATAAAGGAATATAACTTATTATTTATTGTACAAAGTGAATTAACGTAATATTAACTTGAGGCAGGTATATTTACACATCATAATCCTAACATTAGTATAAATAAACTAGTAACTAAATAACTGTTAATTAATAATTAAACATTGTAACCACTTAAAATTTTATCATTAATAGAAACAACTAAATGTTTTTCAGTATTTTCGGTCTTAAAACTATGTCTTCGATCACTTAAAATTAATTTGTAGATTGAAAACGAACGTTCGACATCGACAGATGTAATTGGAGCATATTTCAGAGCGGATAATAAATTTGGCATAATTTGTAATTCCTCGGAAAATGTCCCATTCAAAACTTTAGCAACATTAGATAAAAACGAAAAACCTTCATTCTTGTCGAAAACATATTTCATTTTTTTTTTAAATTAATTGACCGTTACTTCCAGGTGCCGATTTAATTTTCGTCTTTAAATTATCTATTAATTTTATTGACTCACATAAATTTATCTCTTGTTTTTCTAATAAGGTAATTGTGGTAACTATTAATTTATAATTGTCATTGATATAAGCGAGTTCCTGTTTCAATTTGGGATTTTTTAATATTTTTTTTGCTTCTCGAATGGCTTCGGAAATATTATCATCAAATTCTGACATAACTAATTATATTTCATTGCAGTCTTCAAAGTAAAAAAAAACTGCTTCGAGCCAGGTTCCCCACCTTGTAATTACTGGTTTAGGTGGCAAAGGGATACCGGGAAGTCTTTCTTTATATATTTGCACCCTCAACGGAGCCTTTACAAAAACTTTTTTCATAAAATTTATAAAATTATTTACCAACGGAAACAGATTTCTTATTTCTTCAGCAATTCTATTTACCCCGTGGGCTACACAAGTGCAATGAATTAAATTAGGATAAAAAATCTTTAAATTAACAGCAGCTTTTAACATATATGCCGCAGCATCTGAAAGCATTAAAACTATTTTATTCACTGGTATAGGGTTGGGTAAAAAGAGGTTTGTTAAACTATCTTGTATAAATCGACTTATTGTTAAATTGTTTGTTTTTTCCAATCCTTTAACGGCAACTATTAATAAGGTTTTCTCGCAAAGTTTTCGTTCAAAATTCCAATCATTAAATTAGCTATATACCTGCCGCATACATCTGTCGTTTCATCCACGATAATATACAAAAAATTGCTCTCTAACTCCCGCTTCATTTTTGAAATACATTCCACATAACATTTTTCCACAGTATGTTTTCTCAATGTACTCTCGTCCGGTAAGGATTTATTAAGATATTTTTCGAAAAAGCATTTAAAACTAGGGTTATTAACTTTATATAGAGGAATGTTGGATGCAATTATCATCTGGCATAAATCAAATTTAAATGCGTCTTCCTCCTTTTTTTTTGAACTGCTTAAACTATCCCGCAGAGATATTTGGGCTAACTTAGAGGAATTTAATTTTTCCAAATTACGTTTATGAAGTGGGGTTCCACAATGCTGGTCAATAAAGTACTTTTTTCTACTTGAAATCTGAGAATTAAAAAAAAATAATTAGAATTCTAAAACCGCTTTAGAATTTAGTTATGTTGTGGGACGAGAAAAAAAGAGAAAAAATAAAACTTACCGATTTGCCGCATGGTTTACAAAATGCTCCATCTCCTTCTAGAGAAAGTTCCGAATAAGGTGCGATCCATAGCCTTAATTTAGATGTCATCTTTTCACACAAATGTCTAAAACGTTTTAAAAGCTGTTCTTTGCTTTTCGATATACGCAACAAAACTAAACTAGGATATAGCAATTTGTGACTAAACTCTGATACAGTAACCGACTGTACAACTGATAATAAACTAATAAAGCTTAGGGATTTCCAAATAGTTAACCCTCAAGTCTCGATCAGGTACATTTTCCTAGAAATCTGTTATATAAACAAACCATTGATATTTTATTATTGACCCAAAATTTTATCATATTTTAGTAATAGAATAATATCATGGGTAGTACCATGAAATTTTAAAAAAGGCACAAATAGGCGGAATTTACGAAAAAAGGCAAAAAGTGCAAAAAACAAGTATAATAGGCAAAATAGGCAAAAAAGGCATTTTGCCTATAATCCGAGTTTTACTCATAACACATTGGCTATATTCCTTAATTCCTATCATAGTTCGTATATTCTTGAAGGGCGATCCGGCAACGTCGCCAAGCCCTAAGTATTTAGTGAGGATTTTAATGCTGGTTTTGTTACGGTATCGCATGTTGCAACGTTGGCGATTTTAACCGTATGTTAAATGGACATAAAGCCGATATTAGTTATTTTCAATAGTCCAGGTAAGAACTCGGGACTCGGTGATTGGTATTATTACACTTTACAATACAGCAATTTGCAAACCAGATAAATATCCGTGAAGTTTTACCAAGAAACTGAATGTTTGGCCATGGAATAACTCTTTTTTTTTCGATTTGGAATGAAAAGAAAATTTTCCAAAGGTGTTATCAAATCTTCTAATGCGTTAGTAATGTGTAAGCTATGATATAACAAGTTATATAAATGAGTTTTTCAATGGTTGGAAAAGACTAAGTTAATAGTAATTAAGTACCTAATTAGTAGATTCTTTCTTATGACATTTTCAAGTTTAATAAGTGAAGTATTCATTACAATAAGATTTAAGATAATCACGAAACTGAGGTGTATCGTGTTCAAAAATTCAAAACCAAACCTACCAATAAACAGGAAAGATCTAATAAATGCAATGCATTTATATCTTGACAATGTGAACATGACAATTTTTACTTGGGTTAAACTTCAAGAATCAAGAAGACACTGTTATCATTAGATTTGATAGTCCTCCGGGGCGTTCAAGAGGTATTAGTCTCCAACCTCACGACAATGCTTCCGTAAGGATAGATCAAAAAAACATCGAGAGAGACGAGAGAGTTACATTACAAACCAATTAGATCCAAGAGACCAAGTGCAGATTTGAAGCAGTTCGCACGTTTCTAAAAATGAAATCCTTCTCCTCATTCCTAGGTACTATTGTGGATTACGTAAACACGACAGGAAGGGAAATGGGTCTAAAAATGAATGCTTTTGAGAAAAATTTATGTTATTTAGTCTCCAACCTCACGACAATGCTTCCGTAAGGATAGATAAAAAAAACATCGAGAGAGACGAGAGAGTTACATTACAAACCAATTAGATCCAAGAGACCAAGTGCAGATTTGAAGCAGTTCGCACGTTTCTAAAAATGAAATCCTTCTCCTCATTCCTTGACCCCTTGCCAGGGCGTGGTGACACTCTAAATATTGTTAGCTTTTTGTCTCCATTGGTTGCGATCCTGTGCCAAGTGGACGGCTTTATGTAGGATTTTCCCACCAGAATCTTCATTTGGTCTGTCCATCATGGTAGAGATCTTCCTCTTGGTCTTGCCTTCTACCTTTTGCAGAACCTTCCACCTTTTTGCAGATTCTACCTTCTGCCTTCTATAGACCAAGGGCGGATCCAGGACCGATTTTCGGAAAGGGTCATGAACTTTTTTTGGGGAGAATACTGGAGGGTCTGCAGAAAAATTTTAAAATGGTGAGTTTTAAGGTACTTTTCACACACTTTTAAGTGCCACTAAGAGTGTGAAGCACCATTAAGTGCAATAACTTATCGTTATTAAAGTAGGTAAGTGAAAGTGGGGGAATGGTGCCCACTTAAGCAGAAATCGATTCTGTTGTAAATTCTTTAAATCTATCATAACGGCTAGTATGTTACAGTAAGCTCTAATTATTCTAATTTTAATATTTAAAATAGGTTTTAGAGAAATACAAAGTACTAAAGCAGAATGTTAAAAAACAAAAGAAGTGCCTTTGCGCACGATTACCCATTCATGAGGGTAATCATGCGCACTTGCGCACGGATTGGTAAATGGTGCGCACTGAATAATGTTTTTATAAAATTCTTTCAATATTTTTCTTTTCTGTTTTCCAGCAACAACATGTCCCTAGGTGCAGCTGGTTTTTTGGTGGTGGAATGAAACTTAATTTTATATCATGTAATTTGTCTTCATCGATAATATCTGACAAATCAGTGTCTGTTACATCAGACTACTCAGGTGTTAGCTCCATTTGCACTCTTTTCTTGTTTTGTTTGCCTTCAAGTTTTTTTCTGTCTGGCGAGATATCTAGCGATTTTTTAACAAATCCTTTTTGAACAGTTGCCTTTCTTGCTGCTTTCTGTTCCTCCTTTCTCTTGAGATTCACGTCCCTTAATCATCTTTTTTCCTTGGCGTTCTCCAATTTTATCTTCATTGGCGAGCTTGTAAGATTTTTCGATTGTTCGAGATTTTCTTTTAATTTCTGGTTTAACTCGTGATAGATCAACATGAGTGGAATATAATTCTCTCCAGCACTCTTGCAATAAACGACCATGATAGTTCTTCCACTATCAACAAACAGAGTCTACATTTGTAGCTCCTCTAGGTACATAAACCTGTTCGTCTTTTTCTTGAAGTCGATCTTGAATGTCGAAAGCTCTTATCGTTTCCCTTATCGTTTTGGAACAGAAAAACTAAAAGAATTCTTGCGATTTTCAATAATCGCATCTCACTTAGGGTCGATTTCTCATACCTGCGGTAATCTATGGTTCAGTTGAACCAGGTTCACCGGTGACCTCCGGTTTTGTTTGGAATGCATTTGTCATTGCACGTTAATGTCAGTGCTCGTTCTACGCTTTCGAGAAATGCCAATAGATGGCAAAAGGTAAAAAACTGTCGCCATTTTGAACTACCTTTTTTATGCTGTTTTTGAATAAAGTTAAATTTAAATATTTATAGTCAAATAGTCATTTTAATAATTATAAATAAATATTATAAAAACAAAAATAATGTTATCGTTTATCGTTAGGCTTAATATAATAAAATAGGATATATTTATATTATGACAGCGTTTCGTGTTAATACAACGCATGCGTAGTCCATGGAATCGTCTGAACTGAGTTCTGAAATCTTTGAACGGCCGAATTCCACCGTTCAAGTTTAAACTGCCATCATCGGTTGAACGTGAATTGAGAAAGACGATTTTGACTTTAAACTGACGTTTACTAGAAGTTCAGGTTAAACTGGAGTTGAACTCGATATGAGAAATTGGCCCTTATTAGTCCACGTGCAACATTCGACTGCAGATAATGGCGTCAACCGTTCACGAGGTCATCCAAACGGTGTAGGACTTGTTGAGTTCTTAAAATCATCCACGGAATTTGAAATACAATGCAGCGCACGATTACCCGCTGCGCACCATGCCCCCACTTTCCCTTACTTTCATTTGTCTAGCAAATATTTAAATTTATATTATTTTATAGCCCCCCAACGGAGGGGAAGGCATGGCCCCCAATGGCCGCATCTCTAGATCCGCCCTTGCTAAACATATCCTTTGGTATATATGAAATTTGAAGCTGCTTATAAGAAGTTTTTTCTTTGTTTTGTTGCTATTGCTGTTGATAAAATCCAAACCGAAGTTTCGAGAAAGAAATGAATCATAGAATTGATCGGTTTTTGTATGTATGGAATTAAGAGAATATTTAGAAAAACAACAACGATACAATGATCAAACTTTACACGTTATCACACAAAACACAATGGGCACGTCAACTCTCTCATACATATGGATGTGAATCTGATAGCTGGATAATAACGCCAGGAGATAACTCCAGAATCCACTAGCGAAATGAGATTTACCAGAATTCAAGTCTTTTGATAGATTATGTAGTTGTTGGTTGTGTCTATTTAAATCTTGAGTACCTAATATTATTTTAATATGATTTTCCCTCTTTTTCTCTTGTCGTTCCCCCATTACTGAGAATCGTGATTTCCTCTAACCTCTAACACAGGGGTGGGCAAACTTTTTTTAGTAAGGGCCACAAAACATTTTTGGTCTATTACCGAGGGCCGCAGTATTTGTTACCTTAACATGTTCGAATTTTTAACTTTTTACTAATTTTGTTTACGGGTGGGGAAGGGACATGGTTAAATCAAATAAACATATTCAGTACAATCCAAAGATTATTCAAAAAAAAAATTCAAGACCAAATATTGAAAAATAAACCAACGGTGGCAAATTTTTACAGGCAGCTCCAAGAAAAAATGGATTTTGCAGTAGAACTCGTCCATGGATCATATGAAACAAAAAATTAAAAAATATTTTATTAGCTTATGAGTTTCTCGACGTAACGCTGTTGAGTTTTTTAGTTTTAACGATTTTTGAGTTTTTGATATCACTCAAAATACCAGTCAAAATAAGGAAATTTTTGTAAAAAGGGTAAAAATCAACATATTTATTATTGTTAACCAAAACATATCTCGACAGAGTTACCTCAAGAAATGTCCAAAGAAAATCTATGAAAAATTTCAGGTGGATCTGTCAAGTAGGTAGTTTTTGAGTTACAATGTCCACCGCCTTTGAAAAAAGCAGTTTTGAGAAAAACGCGTTTGGTTTGACAACTTTTATTTCCATTTGTTTTTTGTCTGTCAAATCGTAAAGTGATGCACGCCGGAATATGTTTTTGAATCGTAGAGTAATTTACAAAAGAGACGGGAACAGCTGTTGAACGTTTCTCACTACGCTCAAGCTACTGCAAAGCTAGTCGAAGGTAGGGATATTAAACATGCTTTACTTCCGGAAATTTTACTCCGGTCAAGCTGAAAATTTTAGAGAGTATTCTTGAAGCTTATTTATTTATTTATTTATGTACTTTCATTTAAAATAATATAAAAAAATCAAAAATTTCAAACAAAAAAAATTTTCAAATCGTACCCCTCCCCCTAAACAGCATTCTCACTTAATTAAGCATGGTATTTCCCTCAAATATATGTGTATCTATACATTTATTTATTTTTATTTTTTATCTCTGAACCTATTTATTTTTTCCCTAATATTGTTCTGAAGCTATTTCCTTGTGACATCTTATGCAATTTACTATTTTATTTGGGAATAAGCCACAATTTAAGTTTGAAATTAAATTTATTTGACGTTTCGATTTCCACTTCGGAAATCGTTATCAAAATAGAAAACATTAACAAATTAAGCATTTATTTAATTAATTTAATTTATTAATGTTTTGTATTTTGATAACGATTTCCTAAGTGGAAATGGAAACGTCAAATAAATTAAATTTCAAACTTAAATTGTGGCTTATTCCCAAATAAAATAGTGGATTCTATGTTCACATTGCTATTAGTTACTTAAATATTTGAAGGAAAATTCCGTGCTTAAATAGATGCAAACACGCATCATTTAAATCAAAATAAACACAGTTATAAATTTGAAAAATCTTAGATTTCCTTCATTGTTTTGTTTTCTTTGAAAGAATTAAATAATATAAAAATATGCACGCTGATTTAATCCTATTGAACGAATAATTAACAATATTAGTTATAATTGAAATGACGGCGTTGATTACTTGCAAAACATTTTTGCACAATAGGGCTTTTCATCGATTGTCATTTGTTTCGAGCTTCTGTCATATGTTGTATAATCTGTATATTGGATTATACTACATATGACAGAAGCTCGAAACAAATGACTGTGAATGAAAAGCCCTATACCTGCTCATGGATTAAGCAGTGAAAAATAATAACTAATGTTCTGAAAATTGTTCATGGACGTAATCTTTAAGTTTTCTCAACATTACAATATTTGTTCCTCTTAAATTTGGTGCTCCGTCAGTTGTTACACTTACTAGGTTACAGCGTTAATTTAAAGTTTTGTAAACAGTTCCAGATTACTTCAAAAATATCCATCCCTTTTGTTGAAATTTCGTGGATTTCATTTAGGGAGCCGACAAAACCCTGCCGGAAACCCAAATAATTGCCCGCGTTATGTTGAAAATTTGCGGAAAAATCACCCGCTGCGCAATTGTTAATTAAGAGCTGCATTATCTATATTTTTATTAATATTAGCACTAATTAAAAAAAATCTTTAAATGAAAATAATTCACTTTTTTTCCGCGGGCCGCAAAAAATGTATAAAGGGCCGCATGCGCCCGAGGGCCGCACTTTGCCCACCCCTGCTCTAACACGTCAACCACGCAATACCTATGCATCGGGACTGAAGTAGAAGATTAATAGTTAACGAACAAGAAACAATCAAGAACTGTGAGGAATATGTATATTTTGGAACAACAATCAACAAGAGTGGGCGCACCGGAAAAGAGATAGAGCAAAGGATCGTGAAAGGAAAAGAGGTGATTGGATGCCTAAACCCGATGCTATGGTCAAAAGAACTATCTAATCAAAGAAAGCATCTCATCTTTAACTCCATCTTTAAAAGTATAGTGCTCTATGGATGCGAAACATGGCAACTTATTAAATCCCTGGAACGACGCCTACTTGCATTGGAAATCGACTTCTGGGAAGATCGGCTAGAAAATCAAGGCTTGAAAAAATACAAAATGACCAAATCAGAAATATAATGGGAGTCAAGTCAACCATCATAGACGAAATTCAAAGGAGACAACTGATCTGGTATGGTCATGTAGAAAGAATGGACGACGACAGACTGCCCAGACAAATTCTAAAATGGAAGCCGAGGGAAAGAAGGAAGAGAGGAAGGCCGAAACAATCCTGGCTAGGCGGCATTCAGAAGGCAATGTCGGAAAGGAATCTTCATCCTGGCGAATGGAACGACCGCCGAAACTGGATACTGGGAACCGGAAGGCGAAGAACGCTATAAATAGCCAGGAAATTAATAATAACGTCTAACCAACAAATTTTCTCCATTGGTCTCTACCTTCATAGTCCGTTCTTTAACGGTAAAATATTGCAAAACCTCTAAATTTTAAAGAACCGCTTGGATTGACATGAAATTTGGCATACACATAGCTAACAAGTCAAAGAAAAAAAGTGATATTGTGCCGATATGTGCTTTTGCCCCGGGGGTGGTTTTCACCCCCTCTTGGAGGTGAAAAAATATTCGTCCAAAGAAAGTCAGGAAATGGATAAACTGGCTAATTTTAAGTAACTTTTGTTCTATAGAGTTTTTTCACTAAGTCAATACTTTTCGAGTTATTTGTCAGTGAATATGTTCATTTTTTCAACAAAATAACCACGCTTTTAGACAATTTTTCGCAAATAACTCAAATAGTAAGTATTTTGTCTATTTTGTCGAAAAAACATTCTTAACAAAAATATAGCCTGTAAAAAATTAAAAAAAAATGGTGTATACATTACGTCTCTACACCTAGTAGAAGCAGAGTTATAGCCAATGAAAAATAGGTTCATACTCGTCAAATTCCCAATGGAATACTTTAACGTGAAATAACCAGAAACGAAGCACATTTCGGGGAAAACTCATTACAACTTATTTAAAGTGTTTAAAAAAGCTTCAATTTTGTTTTATTAAAAAAATTTCTAGCATCAAAATTAAACAAGTTACGCTCAAAATAAAGTTAGTCCCTTTTGGTTTTGGTAAAAAAATCGAGAAAATCACCCCCTTAATTGAGGCGCTCAGAGCAACAGTGGCCTAACCCACAAATTGAACATTTTTAGGTTAATATATCAATAAAAGCAGCAACATTAAATTTTCCGATTAACAAGGTCTACCAAATGAGCTACCACACGACCCCGATTCCCATTTAAAAAATCATCGATTACGTCATCACGACCAAATGTAAGACGTCACTAGAGTGAAATATACAGGGTGTAACAAAAATACAGGTCATAAATTAAATCACATATTCTGGGACCAAAAATAGTTCGATTGAACCTAACTTACCTTAGTACAAATGTGCACCTAAAAAAAGTTACAGCCCTTTGAAGTTACAAAATAAAAATCGATTTTTTCAATAGATCGAACACTGTTTGAAGTTTCTTATTAAAAACATGACATGTGACATTCTTATGATAGGAACATCTGAAAAAAAATTATAGTGACATTTGTGTACCCCATAAAAATTTTATGGGGGTTTTGTTCCCTTAAACCCCCCCAAACTTGTGTACGTTCCGATTAATGTATATTTTTTTGAAAATAGAACGCATTTACCTTGATATAATAAACTACCCCAGATAATTGAAATAATATTGGAAAATAATATTTCAACCAACTACGATAGTTATCGTTTACCCTAGACTAACTCAATCTCCCAAGTTGTGAGTTCACCTTGTCTTAATCAAAAATATGAACACTGAAAATTTAGAAAAAGACATAATTTTATTAAAAGAAAAGAATGTGTGTGTACTTTGTACGCACGTAAGAAGTTATACTTCTATTATATGATTATATGATTATATGATTATAAACGAAATTAATATACTTTTTATTTATATTTTATTTAAATATTAAATTAATTTATACTTAATACTTCTCAAACATTTTTATTAAAACAGTGCCAAAAATTAAAATAATAAAAAAATAAAACACACACAAACACATTAAAAATGCCACAAATGATTTCTGAACATTAATTGTCGGAAAAATTTTTAACTAAATACGTATTTTCTGAAAATAAAATTATATAATAAATATACTTACAATCATAAAATGTATAAAAAAAAATAAAAAAATAAAAGTTTCTATTGGGATTCGAACCAACTTACCACGCGGCTGGTATTTGCGTTGTATTGGGATTCACCCGCATTAAAACTGCACCACAGACACAGCTTGTCATTATGTGCGAAGATCGTCTAACTAAACAGATCAACCTTTTGACATTTTTAACTTATGTAAATCAAATTATTTTGATTTTGAATTGAAATGATTTAGAATTGAAAAAATACAACAAAACATAGGGTAAGAAGACAATATATTAGGTGAATATTGATAGAAATTTTGATGGTAATCAAATTATGTAAAAAAAAGTTTTACATACTACTTATGTATTTTGGTAGGTTCAAGGTAGGTATCGGAGCCCGTATAACGACTAATAAATTTCGCAATCACTTGCGTCGTGCAAAGTGGCTATGTTCAAATATCATAACAAAATTTGATCAACTATTTATAAAACACTTACCAGTGAAAGATTCTTTAGCTTTGAATAAGCGAGATCTGCGGCACTCATACTAGGCACAGTTTGATGAGCTTTCACATTGGCATGCAACAATCATCTCTTCTATGTAAATAAGTCCAAAAATATAATATGAAAACTATTTAAAAAGGCAGTATAACCATTAACTAACTTTTTGTTTGTTGTTTCTCTTCCTACAAATTTTAAAACGCAACAAGCATACATTATAACCAAACACAGTCCCACAGCTGTGCCACAGCTGCCATATTGGATAATTTTTGTCATGTCATTTGAACATCCAATCAGAACAAAGTTATAATGCGCATGCGCCCGGTCGCTAGGTTTTCCCATATAAAATTTCACCGTCATTACGCCCGTAAAGAAGTATAACTTCAATAATATACAAGACCTTGCAGATCAGAGAGTATACTTATTCGATGGCACCTGGTATCTGTCTGCGGGTTCTTGGTGTCTTGCTGTTGTTTCTGCACTGGCTCTGGGGCTTATAAATGTTCTGACCACCAGGCCTAAAGGTGTTGGTCGGTTGCTAGGTGTCTAATAGTTGCGGTTATCGCTGCATCGCCGGCGACATTGGGGGCTCCATCTTGAGGAAGTCCTCCCACGGAGTGAAGGGTTGTTCAGATTTTTGTAGATTATCCAGAAAACCCAAAAATGTGGCTACGAGGCCAGACAATGCCTTAAGTAGATTTCAAAATTAAAAGAAAAAATATTCATCCATTTTGACAAGAGGAAGGGTTTCACTTGACAGACTTCGTGAGTGGGGGCTTAAAACTTAAAACGAGAAACGACAGTGAGATGGCATTGTCATGAAGCACGGAACGATTGAGTAAGAATATTCTATGCTGAGATAGAACAAGAATTGTTGATATATGTCTATGCATAACTAAAGATAGCGTCAACCAAGTTTTTAACGGGGAAAACAGGTAAAACAAATAGAAGAAGATTATTATTAATGAATTAATAAAGAAGATAGAATAAAATAATTATTTGAAAATAAAATAACAAAGATGTGCCGATTATAACGTTACAACCTAATTATAAATAATGCACTAATCTGATTCAGACTTTTAAAAATTGATTTTTTTTATGAATTGCTTTCCAGATAAGTGATCGCCTTGTCGTAAAATAATATGAGGTTGCGGTTTGTGGTTCGAAATCGCCGTAATCGCGCAATAATCAAACGTGAAATCGGTAATGAATAGCTATTTTGGTTTTACATCGAAATTTTAAAAAAATTCTCGTTTAAAATAACGTGTGCAACTAAAAATATTTGGTCCCAAAAAAAGGGAATCCATATGGTTATTGCCGATAAGACAAGAAATGTAAAAATAGAAGCTGATTTATACCAGAATTAACGACAGTGAAAAATGTAGTCATTGAAAAGAAAAAGTTATATTCAAAAGCCGCAAAATAAGACAGAGGAAAACAAATAATTATAAAGTGAATCAAGAAAATGGTTTTTATTGCAAACATGAGAATAGTTTATTATACAAATTAAAAGTAACTTATAAGGAGTGAAGGAATTACTTCCAGGAAGACAAAATCAGAATAGAAAAGGCTAGAGCAAATTTTAACAAAATGAGAAAAGTGCTCTGCAGAAGAGATTTGAAGTTGGAGCTAAGAGTTAGGTTGGCTAGGTGCTACGTTTTCTCGACTTTGTTTTTTGGAATGGAAGCTTGGATCTTGAATGCGGCAATGAAAAAAATCAATCAAAAATCAATGAAAACACTAGAATCATTCGAGCTGTGGATGTACAGAAGAATTTTGAAAATATCGTGGACAGAACACGAAGCAAACAGAGAGGTTCTGAGAAGATGAATAAAGAAATGGAAATCTTAAACACCATCAATAGTAATTTACGTAACAAATTCCGAAAGTGATATTTTACGAGACGAGTAGGAAGTTTCTAGGGCGAGCCGTATTCGAGTCCTGGAATCCTGCGAGTCTCATATAATCACTTTTGGATCATGTTACGTACAATATTTTTTCTGCAGCCGCTTTGTATGTTAAAAAGAATATATGGATAAACTTTACTTATGAACTCTTATTAAATACTTTAAAGTTACTCTCGTGAATTCAACATTAGAAAAATCTACTTATGAATAATTAATAACACAATTATAGCAATTATTTACATTGATATTTAGTTTCCCTAATCTCATCTGGAATCATTTCGGCTTCACTTTCACTGCTGATTTCCATTTCTTGGAATTGAAAAACGAAAAACTGAGCGAAAACACACACGAATCTTGAATGACAAGCATTGTCGTAATAAAATACAAAGTTGATGTTATTGTCAAAGCCGTTACCTAGCTACCCAAAATCGTCCCGAAAGTAAAAAAAAAGCGCCCCGAAAGTGAAAAAATTAGTTCCGAACGTAGCTACTTTCGGTACGAGTTGTGTAAAATGGTACATACTCCAGGCTGTGGGTGAAAAATAAGTCGATTTCAGGATATAATTCAGGAATTTTTGAAACCTATCAGGTGTTGTAAAGGACGATGCCAGGAATAACTTCTACTAAAATGTGACCAAAAATATTGTGAGCTTTTTTTGTTATTGCGATTTTCATTTGTTAAATTTGCAATTTTTAAAGATTTTTAATTTTGCAGCTTAGGATATTGATTCTAGAGAAAAACATTTTAATAGAAAGTTGTAGTAAATTAAAAAACCTACAATTTCAGCTATGGTAAGTTTAATTTCGTTTATTGGTTATTGCAAAACAGCCTGCGAAAGGTCCAAAATGGCCCTTTTTTACAATTGCGTTATTTATTGTACAAATGTTTTTTTTTATTTTTTAAAGCTTTAAAATAAAGATCTTTCAATTCTAAACATAAAAAAAATTGTAAGGCCGGATTAACGAATTTGTTGCTTAGATATTATAAATTGTTTATCCCAAGAGGTCAAATGCCGAAGGCTATAACTTTTTGAAAAAAAATCGTAGAGAGTTGGTGAAACATCCAATCTCCTTCTAAAGAGTTATACTTTCATATTCTGATGTAAATAAATGCGTAAAACATTTTTAAACCTCTAATTTTTGGGTTTGAAAATAAGGGGGCAAATTTCGTTATAAACATTTAGAGCTGAAGCGGCCCTGTACATCCTATAAGTTTTTAACTTACGGATTATTGTTGCTGAAGACGAATCGAAGATTTATAAAAAAATTAAAAATTTCTACGACCAACTGAAGCCGAGCTAAATGTTGGGTTTGAAAATAAGGGGGCAAATTTCGTTATAAACATTTAGAGCTGAAGCGGCCCTGTACATCCTATAAGTTTTTAACTTACAGATTATTGTTGCTGAAGACGAATCGAAGATTTATAAAAAATTAAAAATTTCTACGACCAACTGAAGCCGAGCTAAATGTTGGGTCTGGAAATAAGGGGACAAATTTCGTTATAAACATTTAGAGCTGAAGCCGCCCTGTAACTCCTGTGAGTTTCTAACTTACAGATTATTGTTGCTGAAGACGAAACGACGATTCATAAAAAAAATAAAAATTTTCTACAACCAACTGAAGCCGAGATAATTGTTTCTTTTTTCTTAAATCGTAGTGCCTTTATTTATAACAATTAAAACATTATTTTACAGTCATTGACTAAAGAAAGACATATATTATCTTAAAATAAAAATTATTATAAAATATAGTTACATTTAATTATTAAAAATTATTTTTAAAATCGGTGCTTTTGCGAGCGGCCGAATTTTGCAAATCGCCCGGCTCGCTTCAAATCCGAGCGCTCCGAAAATTTTTACGTAACTTGTATTAAATTTCGACCGAAAACAATTTAATAATATTACCATTATAATATACAGCCTATTTACCACTGTACTTGTTTTTCTTGATAAACTTTTATATGTGAAATTGCATTTCTGAAGAAATAATATTACAACAATGATACATATATATGAAATATATAACTATATTTTTAATTTTTTGATTGTTTTATAAATATAATAATAATGATGGTACTTCTTATTATACAATATAAAACTTTTTCTTCTTGTAGTGACTATCCGTTTTGGATGTTGGCGACCATCATGGCAATCTGTACTTGCTCACTAAATCGGTACTGTTGCTCTAAAAAGATTTGTAGTTGTTGTGTTGAACGACGTACGTAAATTTTCTAGCAATGTAATCCTTCGCCTTCGTGGTTCTCAGTTTCCAAATGGGGTTTGCCAAATTGCCATGATGGTCGGGAACATCCAAAACGGATAGTCACTACAAGAAGAAAAAGTTTTAAATTGTCTAATAAGAAGTAACATTATAATTTTTATATTTATATAACAATGAAAAAATTAAAATTATAGTTATATCATTGATTAATAAATATAGGGTTATTTATATTTATTAATCAATAAAGGTTAAAGGTAACAGAATCATGAAAATTGGAATAAAGGGGTTTTGAGGAATGATCTATTAAATGAAAATATTTTCAGCTCTTTGCAACTTCCGGTTATACCGGAAGTTTATAACTTGGTTTTTTTAAATGGGACACCCTGTATATTTTTACATTTTTGGATTCTCCTCAATATCTTCTTTCTTAAAATATGAAATTTTGTAATACTATACAGGGTATTTTAAAAGATATTTACGTTTTTTTATTAATTTCGTAGCAACATTCACACCCTGTAGAATTGTAATAGTTTGACATTAAAAACTCTGCTTACGTTCAAGTGATTTCTAATATAGTCTATTATTGTTAAGAATTATTAGTATAGCTTATTTTGAAATTTTAGTATGCAGGGTTGGTCGAAACTCGGAATGAATATTTTCTGAGTTTTCTTAAATAAAACACCCTGTATTTTAGTATTGTAATGAAATGGTATTTCATAGTACTTTTTTATTTTATAAGTATTCCCTATACCTAACTGCTTTAATTTGTGAGTTATTGGTGATTAAAGCTAAACATTAATTGCAACAAAAAATACGTAAAATTTTATTAGGTTGGCCGTGAAAATAATCAATTACAAATAATTTTTCAGAAATAAATACATATTAATCCAGACTGATCCTTAAAATTACCAATAATGGTTTAGCTATCAAAATACCTACGTAATTAAGATTGTTGGTGCGACTAACAATTAAGCACAAATTAAAGCAGTTAGGTATAGGGAATGCTTAAGAAATAAAAAAGTACCATAAAATATCATTTCATTACAATACTAAAATACAGGGTGTTCCATTTAAGAAAACTCAGAAAATACTCATTCCGAGTTTTGACCAACCCTGTATACTAAAATTAAAAATTTAGCTACACTAATGATTCTTAACAATAGTAGACTATATTAAAAATCATTTGAACGTAAGTAGAGTTTTAGTTGTCAAACTACTACAATTCTACAGGGTGTGGAGATTGCTACGAAATTAATAAAAAAACGTAATTATCTTTTAAAATACCCTGTATAACATTACAAATCCTCATATTTTAAGAAAGAAGACATCGAAGAGAATCCAAAAATGTAAACATATACAGGGTGTCTCATTTGAAAAAACGAAGTTATAATCAACTTCCGGTATAACCAGAAGTTGCAAAGAGATGAAAATATTTTCATTTAATAGATCATCCTTCAAAACCCCTGTATTCCAATTTTCATGATTCTGTTGCCTTTAGTTCTCGAGATATTTCTAATAGGCCAGTTATCTGCCTCACCCTGTATATTTCATATATATGTATCATTTTTGTAATATTATTTCTTCAGAAATGAAATTTCACATATAAAAGTTTATCAAGAAAAACAAGTACAGTGGTAAATAGACTGTATATTATAATGGTAATATTATTAAATTGTTTTCGGTCAAAATTTAATACAAGTTACGTAAAAATTTTCCGAGCGCGCGGATTTTAAGCGAGCCGGGCGATTTGCATAATTCGGCCGCTCGCAGAAGCACCGATTTTAAAAATAATTTTTAATAATTATATGTAACTATATTTTATAATAATTTTTATTTTAAGATAACATAAGTCTTTCTTTAGTCAATGACTGTAAAATAATTTCTTAATTGTTTTAAATAAAGGCTCTACAATTTAGGAAAAAAGAAACAATTATCTCGGCTTCACTTAGTTGTAGAACATTTTTATTTTCTTATAAATCTTCGTTTCATCATCAGCAACAATAATATGTAAGTTAGAAACTCATAGGATGTACAGGGCCGCTTTAGCTCCAAATGTTTTTAACGAAAAGTGCTCCCTTATTTTCAAACCCAACATTTAGCTCGGCTTCAGTTGGTCGTAAAAATTTTTATTTTTTTTTGTAAATCATCGTTTCGTCTTCAGCAACAATAATCTGTAAGTTAAAAACTTATAAGATGTACAGGGCCGCTTCAGCTCTAAATGTTTATAACGAAACTTGCCCCCTTATTTTCAAACCCAAAAATTAGAGGTTTAAAAATGTTTTACGCATTTATTTACATCAGAATATGAAAATATAACTCTTTAGAAGTATATTGTATGTTTCGCCAACTCTCTACGATTTTTTTTTTAAAGTTATAGCCTTAGACATTTGACCTCTTGGGATAAACAATTTATAATATCTAAGCAAAAAATTCGTTAATCCGGCCTTACAATATTTTTTTATGTTTGGAATTGAAAGATCTTCATTTTAAAGCTTTAAAAAATAAAAAAAATATTTGTACAATAAACGACGCAATTGTAAAAAACGACCATTTTGGACCTTTCGCGGGCTGTTTTGCAATAACCAATAAACGAAATTAAACTTACCATAGCTCAGATTGTAGGTTTTTTAATTTACTACAACTTTCTATTCAAAAGCTTTTCTCTAGAATCAATATCCTAAGCTGCAAACTTAAAAATCTTTAAAAATTGCAAATTTAACAAATGAAAATCGCAATAACAAAAAAAGCTCACAATATTTTTGGTCACATTTTAGTAGAAGTTATTCCTGGCATCGTCTTTTACAACAACTGATAGGTTTCAAAAATTCCTGAATTATATCACGTTTTTTCACCCACAGCCTGGGGTAACATACTTTTGATTTAATAAATCATACCGAAAGTTTTATTTTCGGGACGGCTGCAGAAAAATAGTAATTTACGTAACAAGTTCCGAAAGTGATATTTTACGAGACGAGTAGGAAGTTTACGAGTAGACGAGTAGGAATCTTGTGAGTCTCGTAAAATCACTTTTGGATCGTGTTACGTACAATATTTTTTCTGCAGCAATTTTGTATATTAAAACGAATATATGGATAAACTTTACTTATGAACTTTTATTAAACACTTTAAAGTTACTCTCGTGAATTCAACATTAGAAAAATCTACTTATGAATATTAATAACACAATTATAACAATTATTTACATTGATATTGTTAGGAATATTAACAGAAGTGGCAGTATTGAAATTAGTGTTAAATGTGTCAGTACTTTTACTATTTTTTGAGATATTAATTTGGTAGCATTTTCACGCAGACGAATCTTAAATGACAAGCGTTGTCATAATAAAATACAAAGTTGATGTTATTGTCAAATCCGTTACCTAGCTACCAAAAATCGTCCTGAAAGTAAAAAAAGCGTCCCGAAAGTGAAAAAATTAGACCCGAAAGTAGCTACTTTCGGTACGAGTTGTGTAAAATGGTACTTTCGATAATTTCATACCGAAATTTTTATTTTCGGAA
This sequence comes from Diabrotica virgifera virgifera, assembly GCF_917563875.1. Lineage (NCBI taxonomy): Eukaryota > Metazoa > Arthropoda > Insecta > Coleoptera > Chrysomelidae > Diabrotica > Diabrotica virgifera. The sequence goes on along the minus strand of NC_065450.1, from coordinate 199,422,400 downwards.
CGGCTGCAGAAAAACAATTTTACACATGAAGAGGGATACAACTTGCTCCAACTAATAATGCAGGTTCAAGGAAAAAGAAGCATAGGAAGATGTCAAATCTCATGGCTGCGCATCCTGAGAAAATGGTACGGATTAAGAATGTACATCAAATGAACTTTTCAGAGCAGCTATCTATGGTGCGTCGATTAGACTAAAGCAATTGCATGAACTGGAGAAGGCAATAATGGAAAAATTAAGGGTTACAAATCATCTATTTCTTTCAGTTATATAAAACTTTTTTGGAAAATTAAAGGTCAAAAAGATTATTTCCAAAACCATTTAGACCAAAATGTGGTGCGAGACAAGGCTGTATTGTATTACCCATAAATTTTAATTTGTATATAGAGTGTATTGTAAGAAGAGTCTTGCAAGGATGGGGCACCAGAATAAGGATAAGTGACAAAGAAACAGGAATCTTAGATATGCAGACAATACTCTGATATCAGCTTGCTCAGTAGAGGAAGAACAAGCTGGAAATGATGAGCAGGGAATTCGCTAATTTGCAAAGTAAAAATTATAATGATCGGAATTGATCGCAATCTATATAACATTCGAAGTGATCTGATTGAAGTAATCATATTTATGTATCAGAGACATGGACGGTAATAGTCCATAACCGAAGAAAAATACAAAGATACGAAGATGTTTTCGAAATGTGGGCTTACAGAAAAATGTTGCGAATTTTATACATATGTTATAGTCAAAGCCCGAATTTCAGGCACTCCTAGGTTTGACTAGACAATCCTCAGGTCTGACTGACGGTCTTAGTCAAAGCCCGAAATGAATGACAGTTTCGGCCTTTGACTAGTCAAACCTAGGAGAGACCAAGTTGGTCAGGCAAAGGTCGAAATTTAATTTTATGAAATCGGGGTTTGACTAGTCAAACCCCGATCAGCTATTAAAATGTCGTAATTTGTTAGATTAGGTTTAATAAAACGTACTTTTTTAATTTTAATGTTTATTATTTTTTATATAATTAGTGTTTATTCTCACATGTTGATGCATTATAGCATTTAGAGTTTCACAATTCGTTAGACCGTTTACATTTACATAATTTCAAAGAGCATTTCTTATTGCAGTAGCATTTTATAAAGCCTTGTTCTCCAAATTTAGAATATTTTGTACAAATTTCTCTTTATAGAGACAGCTTAACATCTGGAATATCTTCGAAATTAAGAAAATTCTCTTTGCATTCTCTTATTTGACTTCTTGAAAAACTTAATTTGGTTTCACTAAGTATATGAATTTTATTTTAGCACAAACAAATGGAGTAGGAATGTTATCGTCAACTGTGAAAGAAGATATTGCAATCGGAGAAAAAACTAAGGATCACCATAATACTAAGGAAGCCCCTGGACCGTCGTCATTAGGAGAGGAAGAAAATTGTCAAACAATTCAGATTACTTCTTCAGAAGTGGTTTGTTGTATTTGCCAAAAAGAGAGCTCTGACGCACATACGTGCATAATTTGTAATTAGGTGGTACATGTTGTGTGCGCTGACAGCACACTTGGTGTATACTATGAAGGTTTTGACAGAAAAGGTACATGCATGCGTTGTGCACAGACAGAAAAGATTAAAATAAATAAAGGAAAGGCGATTGAAGGTCTTCATGCCCAGGATAATGCTATGAAACAATTAAGTGAAAAAAATGTCCACCAATTTCGATCGGAAAAACTGTAACAATACCTCTCCCCAGCTTTGATAGGGCCAAATGAGATACTCGAAATATTTTGGATATCATACAAGACAAAACAATTGACGTTTTATATAGAGTTGGTACGAAATTAGGAACAATAAACACACTTTTTTCAAGAAATTAAATATACAAAGAGAATTTTCTTAATTTCGAAGATGTATCAGACGTTAAGCTGTCTCAAAGAGAAATTAGTACAAAAAATTCTAAAGCAGGAGAAGGCTTTATAAAATGTTACCGCAATAAGAAATGCTCTTCAACATTATGTATGTGCACCTAAAAGGTCTAACGTATTGTGCAACTGTAAATGCCATAATGCCTCAACATGTGAGAATAAACACTATTTTTTTATTTTAATTGCGACAATGACCCCCTCTGTGGCTCAGTGGTTAGAGCGCCTACCTTTGGATCGAAAGATCCGAATGGTCGTGAGTTCGAATCTCACCAGGGTCAGGAATTTTTCGTTTATTATAAATTAATAAATTAAAATTAATAGTTTCTGTCCTTGTGGGATCGGTACTTACCGGAGGGACCGCAGACGTTCTGATATAATTAGGGTCTCTTTGCAAGTCGACTTTGCAAAGTAATAGTAACAAGACACTTACTCAACACACACACTACACATAACACTAGGTACCTGACTGCAAAAATTCACCGTAATACCTATCATGCCAATGGCCATTAATTGTCGAGGCATTAGCTAGATAAAAAAAAAATGCGACAATATAAAAATAGTAAACATTAAAATTAAAAAATAACGTTTTATTAAACCTAATCTAACAGATTACGACATTTTAATAGCTAATCGGGGTTTGACTAGTCAAACCCCGATTCTATAAAATTAAATTTCGACCTTTGCCTGACCAACTTAGTCTCTCCTAGGTTTGACTAGTCAAAGGCCGAAACTCCTAATTTATTTCGGGCTTTGGCTAAGACCGTCAGTCACACCTTAGGATTGCCTAGCTAAACCTAGGAGTGCCTGAAATTCGGGCTTTGACTATAACACATATACCACTTCACCAAAATTTAATTTACATATATATTAACTGAAAGGCAATACAAGACTGCCAAAAAAAAATATATCAGTCCTACTTTGGACACATGATGGACATAAGAGAATCCTATCAAAACTGATGGTCGCAGTGGCGGATCTATACATTAATTTTCCTTGGGAGGTAGAATTTGTATGAAGCACCAACCAAAAGACATAAAAAAGATAAACCCAAACTACATCAAAGACATAAATAATAACACATGTGTTAAGTTCCCTTAATTTTCCCAACTAGAGTGTTTATTGGGTTGAATTTTTCTATCTATGGTTTAACTTTCATGTGAACTAATATATTTTTATGTTTGAATAATTATTTTTCTTTACTTTTGCACCTTGGGGGGATTTCCCCTTTTACCAATAGATCCGCCACTGGATGGTCAAAGGCAAAAACTGATCAATGGCAAACGAATGCTAATTAGGCCTTACACACCCTAGGTGGATCAAACCAAAGAAATTATTTGCAATGGTCTAAAACTTCCCCGGTTGGTCCAATAAAGAAAAAAAATAAAAATCCACGATACTAATGTCACTATACTCTTTCGAGAGTGAGCAGACTAACGAAGATAACAAGAAAAGAAAGATAAATAAAACAAAAAATTTGAGTGGCAAAAGAAAATTGTATGACGGATATATGCTTAGAAATGGAAGGACATAATATGTTCAATATGCACAAGAGAGTTACTCAAGAGAGCTACTCAAATTTTTTTAAATGTGAACTAAATATGTACTCGAATAATTGTAAGCTGAAGTTCTTCATGCCAAAACCAAGAGAGCAACAACTGAACCAGATAACATCTCAACTGAACTCTTCAGTTAAACTTCAGATACATTTTTAATGTTAAGCGAAAATTCGAAAAAATCGCACTTTTCGTAGTAAATTATTAATAATTAAAAACAACGCCAGAATTTCTAGAGAAAACCTAAAAGTTTTCTCGTCTTCTTGGAAAAACTTGTCAAATACCTGACTATTGTAATATCCTAAGAAAAATGATAATACATATATGATAATGTCCCTACAATGAAGACTGTAGACTAATACCATTGTTTAAACAATGCTAATTCATTAAAATAATCTTGTAGTAATTTAAATATTTCTTGATAATTATTCATTATCAGTCCCAGCAAATCTTGTATGTACACAAGTTTTAATTAACTCTATTTCTAAGCAAAATTTTGATAAAATTCTAAGAAAATTCTTCGTTAAGTGTGTTTATTTATTACGCGAAATCTATTGTTTTACAGAAGATAAAATTCTTCATTGTCACTTAATTACAAGTAAAAAAACAAATAAATATATCATATCATGTTTTTATTACAATAAAAAAGATAAAACACTAATACGTTTTAGATTTGTTATATAGATTGTTTTGTTTGCATAATGATTTTGAAATTTATAATTTCCGTTCTATCATATTTCCTAAGAATTGGGGTTTTTAATTATTGTAGGCACATTTTTGTTTTTATTTTTATGGTACGTGACGATTGTGACTGAATTAGTAGGGAAATATTTCTGAAGCATCAAAGCAAATTGTTGTTGTCTATTTGGGTTTATATGATTGCGGACACTAAATCCATTCGCCAATTTTACTATTTTTTATTTTATTAATTTTTTCGTATCTTATCCTAAAACTAATATTAATATTAATCTCTAATAAACAATTCTACTAATAAATAATTATTTTGTATTTTTTTTAATAATTTTTTTTAATATATTTTTTTATTTTTTTTAAATGATGTATTCTCAGAGTTCCACAGCAAAAACAGCAATATTTTTCCTTAGCCCTCTACTTAATTCGAAAGCTTTTTACTATGGATTGTTCAAGTTCGTCATTCATTTTTATCTATATTTTTTTTAATATATTTTTTTAATTATTATATTTTTTTCATATATTTTTTCCTTCTTTTTTTTAATTTTTTTTATATTCAATAACAAAGCAAATTAATAACAATCCAGGGTTTAGCAATTTATTGATTGTTCCGATATCAATCAATTTTCATCCATTCATGTTTATATTATGTAAGAAATAATAAATTATATGACAGAATTTTACAATCGTCAATTAAAAAAGAAATTGCATCCGTCAGTCAAAAATCAATCTAATTCCAATCCCAATCAAAAACAAACCCAAACCATACCATACCAATAGGCCTGGATCCCGCATACAAAAAAAGTTGATTAATAGCAAGCTGAAAATTTGTTAATAGCTTAACGGTTTCTAGTCGGACAAACTTTGATGTATCAGAACACTTTAACAGGGGAAGTTTTAATTGTAGAACAGATTAAAAATTTGGAACGTCAGCCTACGAAAACGTTCCATGCATTTTGTCGGATACAGAACTTCCAATAATTGATTTTTTGCCATTTCATTAAACTCTCATGCAAAAATCAGACTGGTGTTTCAACTGGGCATTTTAATAAGTCCAACACGAAGAACATGTCAAGTGAAAGGAATTATATTGGTGATAAATAGCAGTCTCATTTTTACATGAGAGTTTAATGAAACGGTAACAAATCAATTGGAAGTTCTGTCCGACAAAATACATGGGGCGTTTTCGTAATCTTACGTTCCAAATTTTTAAATTGTTCCACAATTAAAACTTCCCCTGTTCCAGTGTTCCCGTACATCAAAGTTTGTCCGACTAGACCCCGTTAAGCTATTAACAAGTTTTCAGCTTGTTATTATTAATCAACTTTTTTTTAGTATGCGGGATCCAGGCCTACTAATAATAATAGCAATGTCATCAACTTTAACAAATAATACGAGTACCTACTAGGAACTTATTCCTACCATACATTAATGGATTCTCCGAACAAATGTTGAAGTTGAAAAAGAGAAGAACAAGAAGAGTAGATATTTGTCTTATACGAGAAACAGGAAGAAAACGACAGCAAATAGATGATAAGTATTGCGAAAAAAAAATTCGAAGAAAACTGCATTCTTTTGAATTTCAAAATAAGATAACTGCTTTAAAAAAAAACTTTCAGCACACATTAATAGTGAGAAAACTTTAACAAACATATTCAAGACAAAAGCTGTAGACCATTTTTCACGAATTAGACTTCGTTTGGGAGAAGCACAATTCAAAATATGTGCTTATAGAGAAAGAAGCAATACTTTGTTGAAGGAGGCGATATTTAAGAGAAATTCAAAAACTGGCATGCCAAAGCACTCATATTTTTTTTTTAACTGGATGAAACATGAAACATGGATTAATGAGGGATATTTTGTAAGAAAGTCTTGGCAATATAAACGGGTAACAAATGCTCGTCAGCCGTTTGCTGAAAGTTTGTCTACTGGATTAAAAAAGAACCCCAGTTAAGATAGGTCATTTTGTCGTTTTTATTTTTTTTAGGTAGGATGAAATAAATATTTCAAAAAAATCACACGCATAATTGAAACGTTTATAAAACATGTCTAATATTTATAGACCCGTAGGTTGAGTGTACAGTGTACAGTGTACATAACCACAAAAAATATTTTATTTTTTTTTTGAAAAAAGCGTATAACATTTTTTTTGAGATGGCTGCAAGTCCAATTTTTTTTTGGGTATTTTATTAAAAACTATGTGTCTAAATTCTTTTAAATTTTTCTGTAAGGTGCGCTACCTTCAAAAATTCGAAAAACCTTGTTGTTCGAAAAAAATTCGAAAAACAAAATTTAAAAAAATTCACACGCATAGTTGAGGCTTTTAGTCTATTTTTTATAGGGCCGTAGGTTAGGTGTACATAACTTAAAAAAATTGTTTTTCGATTTTTTTTCGATCAACAAAGTTTTTCGAATTTTTGAAGGTTACAGAAATATCTAAAAGAATTTAGACACATAGTTTCTGATAAAATACACAAAATAAAAAAATTGGATATGCAGCTATCTCCAAGAAAAAGTTATAAGTACGCTTTAAAAATATATATATTTTTTGAGGTTATGTACACTTAACCTACGGGCCTATAAAAAATAGACAAGTTTGGTAAAAACCTCAACTATACGTGTGAATTTTTTTATTTTTAAATTGATTGCATCCCACCTACACAAAAATAAAAACGAAAAAATGACCGTTTTTGAGTTGGTGGAAGTGGCACTGGGGTGGAGGGTTCAAATTGCGCTGAGTCTTATTTTTTAATCACATTAAACGTAAAAAATGAAAAATTGTATTCTGGGAGCGAAAGAATTGCTAAGTAAAGGTTATCGATTAATTATCACTTATACTGGAGAATAAGAAGGATTTTTTTACGAGGGAATGTTAAAATTTGTTTCAAAGTCTACAAAAGATAAACTTGAAGAAATACTTTCTGATATTGTATTTCAATTTTGTCAGTGTGGTTATATTATATTTATAAATTTTTTTATGTACAAAACTAAGGCCATAAGATAATCATAAAAAATGTGCTGTCATGCATCCCCAACTGGAGTATACAGATAGTTTTCAAAACGCTCTTATTATCTTACTTTGAGAACTTAATTATCAGATGATTATGGTATAAAAATTATTGTTTTTATTTGTGTATGTTGATCGCGGAAGTGAATATGTAATATCCATTTTATTTATTCAATGTATTACTCCCTATCAATAACAAATAACATTTACAGATTTTCTAGTTTTTAGACATCTAATGCCTTTAAGTTACTTCTAAGTTAATACGTTCTAAGTTTAAAAAAAAATCAATTTTTCTTGTGATGGAATCCTAAAATACATCCATCACTCACTGTTTCTTTTAAATCATGCTACGTTGTTTAATGCTAATTTTGTACTGTTGCTTAAATTTGCGAAAGATACCGTGTGTAAATTTAAATAACATACATGCATATGCTATTAGAAACTTCTATTTTAAGCAAAAAACAAACATTTTTCGACTTGGGAGAGATTTACAATGTTTGCCTGTCGAGTATCCGTTCCAAAAACTGAAGGCGACATGACACGATGAATGCAAACAATGTGCCATCAACAAAAAAATATTAAGGACATGCAACCGACTTTGCATATTATTAATAATAGTCTTCTATAAATAACTGTTTAATAATTTGTCGGGGTCGTAACTAGTGAAGTGGGACAAAGGTTGGACGAATGGAAAAGCAGTGTATTAGTTTACAAGAACAAGAGAACTGTTTACAAGAACAAGAGAGATATAGAACAATATTCAAACTACAGGGCCATAAAACTATTTTTTATGACAAGTGGTACTAAAAACCATACCAGGCCAGGTCCCGTTAAGGATAACATGTGCAGTTTCCATCCGTAACCTTCCTCATATTTTCTAGGTAGACCCTGACTGAAGTAGCAGTACCCTGTTGGGAACTGGGTGAAAAAGTAATTAGTGTCTCTGCCACTGCACTTCATCCATTCTGCGATATTGGGAATTATTACCCTCGTGCAGGCCTTGTGCTCATTATTTGTCCATTATTCCTGCCATTTCGTTATACTCTAGCCTTAGCTAATATTTTCACTTGCTCATCCTTCCATCCTTCCCATGTGGATGGACAACACACCTGCGATAATTTGTATGGCCACCGTTGATGTTGTTCTTTATGCACGTGCTATAAAACTACTTAGTCACACCATGAAAGTATGTAAAAGAAACTATTTCAGTCTTTACATATTATGTATAAGAGTAATTGGAGGGGTCACAGCAACAAAAGATCAAGTCCACAGCTGTTAGTTTTACATAAAGAATTTGCTAAGATCTAACCAGTTGTTTAGATTAGCTCACCAACAAGAAAAATAATTTTGTGTAAACGTATAGTAATTCTGAAATTTTGGAATTTTAAACCCTTTTTTCTTAAAACTCACAATTCTGGACTGTTGTTGCTGTGACCCCACCAATTGATAGACGACTACGTTACCACCAATTGATTTTAAGAAAGACATAACTTATTATGCTGATGGGAAAATTCAAGAATAAACAAACAAATCACCCATTAATCTTGAAAAAGTATATGATAGAGCTCCCCGAGAGGTTCCATGACGAAGAAGAACCTCATGGTTGAAGAACTTGCGAGATTGGTATGGTGTTGATACAAGCATGCTATTTAGGGTGGCAGCGAATAACATTAAGATAGCTATGATGGTAACCAACGTTCTGAAAGGACATGGTACATGAAGATGAAGAGAGGTTCTCTGATAGGTACTCAATAAGAAAGGAATTCCCGGTGATTATGTGAAGATTGCGGGAGACATGTATGTAGAGTTACGGGGGATGGATAAAGTGGAACAAGGAGCATGGTGTGTTGTGTGGCAAACAGAAAGATTCTAGTGGAACTGAAGTGACAATTCTATAAAACTTCTAGATCAGCTACGATGTACCAAACTGAATGTTGGCCAGAAGAAGGAACAACCAATGCATCATAAATCTTTTTGCTTTTATATATGCGAGGTCAGCTAGACGAACAAATAGAGGAACAACCACTGCCTGTGACGGAAATTAGAATACTTTTAGAGGTGATTCAGTGACCAAAAAAAAAATAAAATTGAGAATGAATATACTAGGGGAAGCATAAGAGTGGCACTAATTGATGCCAAAATAAAAGAGAATAGAATAAGATGGTTCAGGCATCTTAAACGTCGAGATACTAATCACCCAATAAAATGAGTAATGGAGGAACTCCAAAGAAGACCAACAGGAGGGCAGGGAGGGGACATGCTTAGGCAAGGTATGTCATTGATATTGTTATGACTCAAGATAGAACTTATGGAGAAATGCAAGTTGAAACTAGGAGGCTGACCCCGTATAGGGATACTGTTTGCTTATGGCACCTCAACCCTTTCACTTTGTCATTATTTCTGACTGTAAGTAGATTAATTATTTAGACGTTGTTTCTTTAAATACCCACGTTTTTACAATATTTTACCATATTTTAAGAAAAGTAGGTTATTAATGACCAAGATACCAACGGTGACAACAGCAAATTAATTGCACTTCAAATTGTGTTTTCTACAGATCTGGCCATACAGTTACCAGGAACTAGCTTGTTTAAAAATTTCAAAGGAATAAACGATTTTTCTTTATATGCAAAAAAGACATCGATTTACTAGGAAGATTTGCAATCAGTGTATCATCCTATCCTATCCCATTTAACACGTTTTTCACCGAAAAGTGGCGCACCTTCTTGTCACAAGTTCAAATGATATTGTTTTTACCGGACAATGAGTTTCAATTTTTAATTGTGACATATCGTTTCGCTCGATCTACTGAAATATTTTTAAGTTTGCGATATCACAGTGTGTTGAGGAAAAAGATGATGAAAGCATAATGCATTTTGTTGGTGAGATAAACACAAAAATGAAGTGTTGAATGGGTATTTTGAAGATGAAGTGTTGAAAATGAAGTTTATTATGTGTATTAAGGCGGGCTTAAACGACTCGTGTACTTGGCAAATACACAATTATTTGCCTACTTGGCAAGTATACGAGCTTTGCGATTGCGATGGAAAGTAGGGCGCTCACACAACGTACAATTTACAAGTACGCGAGCGTAAATATTTGGCTTAAAAACCTTGATAAATGAATCAGTGGTGTGATTACTAAATGGATAGTCGCAGTAATTGCCAATTTCGTTTGAGCGCGTCTGCAAGTATAGACAAGTATGTACTTGGCAAATGTATGAATAATCATGATTCCTTTGACTCAGGCTATTTTTACCGACCACAAAATGGAAAAACAACGAGTGGCAACGAGTGACAAATAATAATTGAGGCCTATAGAATCAAAACCTGCTAGGTTAATTTTTTGAAATTTTTCAGGACACTAAAAAAACATTAAAAATGTAAATTTCCCAAAAAGTATACGCCGGCATTTCTTAATCAAAGTGGTACTTATCAATAAATGCCATAAAATGGCACACTAATTTGGTATAGTCATTTTTTCGCATGCCCCTTATATCTTCGGAAATTTGTACTTTTAGTTTGGATTTAGCACATTTTGATTCTAAACCCACATAATATTGCTCAGTTTCAACTGCTTTTAGGCGCAATTAATGCACTAAAAGTAGGTATTGAACCATTTTGATAGGAAAACATACAAACTATACAAGAAAAAGAAGTATTTTATTGTTCATAAAACTATGGACATATCAGAGTTTGATTCTACGTTAACATTTCAGTGGTATTTTGAAGAGGATTTAGAAGGGTTTGAGCCGAAACCTTATGCATGTAGATTAATAGATACTTGAACTTTGAAACTGTGTAAAAAAAAGGAAAACGAAAAATTGAAGATTTAGCAGGTTTTGATTCTGATGGGCTCAACTGTACTAGAACTAGATACTCACACGACGTGGCATGTATATGCAAGTAACGATTATTCGCCAAGTGCATGAGTCGTTTGATCTGGCTTTATGTTAATGTTAATTACTTGAACTTATTCAGTGAAGAGATTTTTAGACGAGTTTGTTCAAGAACCCATAGAACCGGTCGCGTTTGAAAAATCACCTGCCAAACGTTTTATTTAATAAACAAACATTAAATTGAATTTAAATTTTTAATCGTTTTTTGCACGATTAAGAAGCATTTCAGGTTAATAAAGTGTCTTGGAGGTCAAACTTCGATAGATTCCAATTTCAGATATCCCGTCGAAGTGCAGTGTCAAATTATTTATTGTTATATTATGAATTATTCATACGCAAAGTCAACGTTCTAAAAAATTGCAGACTCGAAGGTCGTGGAATGGTTAATAATATAAAAAGAATGGATTCAGTTTGTATGAGAATATCGATGTGGGCTTCATGAGTCAAAGTCTCATTTTTTTCATAATATCTTGGTTAGGTGGCAATTTTTTTCTCTATACAGCATCGACTTTTAAATTCAGCACTCAACCACTTGCGACTTTTTTCATATTTATTTTCGTATTTGTTTCATAAACGTTCGCTAATTCGATATTGATTTGAATATATAATAAAAATGTAATTATTTAAAATGAAGGGAATTTCCTTTCCTTTGATATCTAATATTACTTCTTTTTAAATTAAATATTATCACATCATATAATTTAAAAGAACCACATTTAAAATAAAACAGCATTGCTAAATTGTTTTACTTGTCTACTAACATTAATAGGGCGGCGATACAATCAAATATACACATTTTTATTTTAATTTGCTTTTCTGAAATGTTTACTAGTATTTCCCTTTAAATCAATTTTTAGCGGATATATTATGATTTAAAAGAACCACATTCGAATCAAACAGCAATGCATTATTATATGGAGATGTTTTCCTCGTCTGCTTATATCAATAAGACATCCTTTTAATTTCATGTGAACATTTTTATTTTAAGAGCGAGAAGATATTGTTTTTATAAGATTCGCTAACATTTTAAAAACACTGCGGCGAATTTTACCCGCGTGACCTAATACTGTCCAATAGAAACTCGATGCAGGCGCCATACTGCGGCGGGATTCTGTGTACAATCGCTAACGCGGATTTGTGGATTTTTTACTGGATTTGTGTATCGAAGTTAACCAGTAAAAGACTAACAACGCCTTATTCTGTACAGTTTCTTGTTAGTGATGTTTTACTTTCAAGCAAATGATTTAGTTTGTTTGTCTTTGTTAGTTACTAGAATTCAGTTGAGTTTTCATGGATGTGTTTAGACTGATGTTATATCGGCTTACGTTATTTTTGTATAATGCAAAATATTTGACATATTTTTTTATAAATTTATTATTTATTTTTATATTTTAAAAAAATTGTGTCGCAGTACACTAAACATTTGTCGATAAAAAAGAATACTTATTTGTTATTTACTTTTCAACTTACTAGATTTGTGTATCCCAGTTAAAGACTGATGAATACGCCTCATTGTTTTTGTTTTTTAGTTTAGAGTTCAATCTTGTTTTGATTATTTTTTAGACTGATGTTATAATAGGTTTACGTTAGTTTTGATTTGTGTATATGCAAAATTATTAAAATATACATTTTTGTTATAAATTTAATGTTGATTTTATTTAAAATGTTAGTACTAATGCGCTTGAATTAAAGTCGGCTCAAACTTGAAACAAAGTAAAATACTAATATATTAATAAACATTTCATTTTAATTCATAAGGAAAACAATTTGATTTAAATTGACAAACAACTTATAATATTCCTATAAGTTTTGAAATAAAAGGAACGTATTTTAAAACAAAAAGAACGTAATTTAAAAACAAAAGGAAAGCCAAGGAAGTAAAATCATGTTCTCTTTAAATCAAAGGGATAGCAATTTTATTTCAAATCAAAGGGCCTAGCCAGGTAAGATGGTGAAAAGTGCCCCCAACCCAATTTAAATTCCATATAGGCCACTTTTTAGCACATATAGAGGAACTCACTTTCTGAAATTTTTAGCCCCCTAGGTGGTCACGTGACCCCCCTAGAGCCTAATTAGTCTTTTTAGGTTTTTATTTTTTCTCTCAGCCGCATCAAGAGCTAGCCAAAAACTGTATTTAAAAAAGTTGTAAGTTTCAAAAAGATCTATATGAAAAAAATTTTTTTATTTTTTTGGCGCGAAATTCGAATTTTTAGAACAATTTTAAACTTTTAAATACCTCTGAAAAAAAAACTAAGACACTCGTTTTTACGAAAATTAATTATAATGTGTATTTTTGCACAATCTTTCACCCTTAATTTTTTCAGATTTTTAAAATTGGTGAAACGTACCTTTAAAAATTAAAAACCGGATTTTTTCGGTTTTTTTTTTCGTTTTTTGATACAATTTTATACATATTTTTCAAAAAATGTAACACCGTCACTAGAATAGGTAAAAAACTGAAAAATAATTGGGGTTTGCTTAATAAAAATTTTTTGTAACGATATCCATTTTCAAGATACAGGGCGTTGAAGAAAACAAAGTTTTACATATTTTTTACGATTTTGACGAAACTACTGGCAACATTGTAATAAAACTTGGCGGGTTTTAAGAGGTAGTTATTGTGCATGTTTTGACATACAACTAAGGATTTGATATTCATCATTGGCGCGCATAGGGGTAATGGTCTGAAATTTTCAAAGAAAAAAAGATAGTACGCCACTGACATATTTCAAATTAACAATCATTTTTGAATTCCTCGTTCAATTTTCAATAAAAAATCTATCTTCTCATTTTTTCATACGACGCGCCGTTTTGCTGCAAAAAATAAAATATCTTAACGCTTCCAAAGTATTCGAATTAATTTTGATAATAATGGATGTATGAGTTTTAGTCCTGTCGCCAGGGGGGGTACAACGGCCTCGTTAATTCAGATGGACTTACCCAAATTTTTTTTATGTATTTTGACCCGTAGAACACGAATTTTTTGGGTAACAGTTGATCCGGATGTCGATAAGATTGTTATAGACCAAGAACTTGAGGAATCAAATAACAGCGATTTTTGGCAAAACAAAACAATATTTTGTATTTTTTGGGTCATTTTAAGCAAAAAATATTTCTACAAGTTTTTTAGTAGGATGCACAGTTTTCGAGATAAACGCGGTTGAACTTTCAAAAAATCGAAAAACTGCAATTTTTAAACCCGAATAACTTTTGATTAAAAAATAAAATAGCAATTCTGCTTAGCGCCTTTGAAAGTTCAAGTCAAATTATGTCGGTTTTGATTATTTGCATTGCTAAAAATTTATTGTGTTATTGCTAAACAAAGCTACAAACAACTAGTGCGTGAGTGATGTTTCTATGATTTCTCATTTAAAATCGAACGAGTAGGTAGAATAGGTACTAGTGCAATCAAGACTATTTCTACGTTACATGCGTTAAAACGCATGTAAAAGCACGGGAAACCCTACGTGTTTATAGCTTTGTTAAACAATAAAAAAATAAATTTTTACCAATGCAAATAATCAAAACCGATATAATTTGACTTAAACTTTCAAATGCGGTAAGCAGACTTGCTATTTTATTTTTTAATCAAAAGTTATTCGGGTTCAAAAATTGCAATTTTTCGATTTTTTTAAAGTTCAACCGCGTTTATCTCGAAAACTGTGCATCCTACGAAAAAACTTGTAGAAATATTTTTTACTTAAAATGGCCCAAAAAATACAAAATATTGTTTTGTTTTGCCAAAAATCGCTGTTATTTGATTCCTCAAGTTCTTGGTCTATAACAATCTTATCGACATCCGGATCAACTGTTACCCAAAAAATTCGTGTTCTACGGGTCAAAATACATAAAAAAAACTTGAGTAAGTCCATCTGAATTAACGAGGCCGTTGTACCCCCCCTGGCGACAGGACTATTTATTATGTAGATGTAGAAAGTATGTATGTACTAGAAGTTCGAATACTTTGTAAGGGTTAAGATCTTTTATTTTTTGAATAAAAATGGCGCGTCGGATGAAAAAATAAGAAGATACATTTTTTGTCACAAATTGAACGAGAAATTCAAAAACCATTGTTAATTTGAAATATGTCAGTGGCGTCTTTATTCTTTAAAAAGTTCAGACCATTACCCCTATGCGCGCCAATGACGAATATCAAATCCTTAATTGTATGTCAAAACATGTACAATAACTACCTCTTAAATCCCGCCAAGTTTTATTACAATGTTGCCAGTAGTTTCAGCAAAATCGTAAAAAATGTGTAAAATTTTGTTTTCTTCAACGCCCTGTATCTTGAAAATCGATGGTGTTACAAAAAATTTTTATTAAGCAAACTCCAATTATTTTTCAGTTTTTACCTATTCTAGTGACAGTGTTACCTTTTTTGAAAAATATGTATAAAATTGTATCAAAAAACGAAAAAAAAAACCGACAAAATGGGGTTTTTTATTTTTAAAGGTACGTTTCACCAATTTTAAAAATCTGAAAAAATTAAGGGTGAAAGATTGTGCAAAAATACACATTATAATTAATTTTCGTAAAAACGAGTGTCTTAGTTTTTTTTTCAGAGGTATTTAAAAGTTTAAAATTGTTCTAAAAATTCGAATTTCCCGCCAAAAAAAAAAATTTTTCATATAGATCTTTTTTAAACTTACAACTTTTTTAAATAAAGTTTTTGGCTAGCTCTTGATGCGGCTGAGATAAAAAATAAAAACCTAAAATGCCTAATTAGGCTCTAGGGGGGTCACGTGACCACCTAGGGGGCTAAAAATTTCAGAAAGTGAGTTCCTCTATATGTGCTAAAAAGTGGCCTATATGGAATTTAAATCGAGCTGGGGGCACTTTTCACCATCTTACCCGGCTAGGCCCTTTATTTTTAAAATGTTATAGCCCGGGAGGTAGTGTCAAATTTAACCAGAGCATTTTAGCATGGCTGTTTTCTTTTTATTTAGTTAGGTGTTCCAAAGCTTATTTACAAATGATGTGTCAGCTGGCCCAAAACAGGGGATTTTAGGCAAGAAAAGATAAAATGTGAAACTTAATGGAAAAACGCTACAACTTATATGTAAAATATTTATCTCCGTGACTTACGTGTATAATAGGCAAGAATACCTAGCTACTGGCTTTCACCCAGACGACTCGAGTTCAATTCCTGGCTCTGAAATTTTTTTTTGTTTTTAAAATTGACATTTTGATTTGAAAAATAATTATTTTTTGATAATCCCACGTTTTTATTATTTATACGACACAATATAAAAAAAGTCTGTATGTCTTTTATAGAATCGTAAACTATGCATTTGTTCATAATATGATAATATCATAATATTATTATGATTGACCTCATTAATAAACAAAGTTGTTGTACATAATCCCCTAAAGCTTCCTTAGTTAGTACGACCAATCTAAGTGAAAAAGGGGGTTCCCCCCGACGTTCTTTTTTATTTTTTGGACCCTAGTTTTTCACTTTTCTATCACCAACCTCTTATTAATCTTATTTAGTACGACCAATCTAAGTGAAAAAGGGGGTTCCCCCGACGTTCTTTTTTTATTTTTTTGGACCCTAATTTTTCACTTTTCTATCACCAACCCCTTATTAATCTAAATATTTCCTTCTTCTCTATAAAATATAACAATGAATGTTTGTCTGTATGCCCCTTATCGAATCGTAAACTATGCATTTGATCATATTATGATGGCCTCAAACCTCAAGCAAAGTTGCGGTACATGAACCCGGGAAGGTTTCTGAGTTAATACGACCAATCTAAGTAATCATTATTTACGCAGCAGACACCACAAAAACAATATTGTTTATTAGAAAAAAGTATACGCAATATTTTTGAGTATTTTTTGGCTTTCTGGTAATTTTTAGGTAAGATTTAACTTTTAAACATTATTTTTTAGTTCTAAGGCGGTACGAAGTTTGCCGGGTCAGCTAGTTAATAATAAAAAAATATTCTTAAACTATGTAGTTTGGCAAAGATTAAAAAGTATAAATCATTAATTTATGAATTTTAGATTGTAAGAAAAAGCGTCAGCTGAATATGTATATATTTATGATCAAATGCAAAGTTTACGATTCTATAAAAGACATACGGACTTTTTTATTGTGTCGTATAAATAATAAAAACGTGGTATTATCAAAAAATAATTATTTTTCAAATCAAAATGTCAATTTTAAAAACAAAAAAGATTTTCAGAGCCAGGAATTGAACCCGAGTCGTCTGGGTGAAAGCCAGTTCGAGAGGCCGTCTGGGTGAAAGCGAGAAACAGTCTTCTTGGCTATTATACACGTAAGTCACGGAGATAAATATTTGACATATGAGCTGTAGCGTTTTTCCATCAAGTTTCACATTTTACCTTTTCTTGCCTAAAATCCCCGGTTTTGGGCCAGCTGACACATGATTTGTTAATAAGCTTTGGAACACCTAACTAAATAAAAAGAAAACAGCCATGCTAAAATGCTCCGGTTAAATTTGACACTACCTCCCGGGCTATTATTATCGGCATTTAAATCTATACAGAACTATTATAAAAATAACAGTGTTTCATGTTCATTGAAATAGATGGGTCATTTCAATTGCTTAATGGGATTTATTTACTTCAAATACCACACTGCGACGTCTTAATAAGATTAACCAATTAGAATGACTATGAGCATGCTCATTTTAAAAATGCGTTTAAAATCATAAGATCAGTTATTAATTTAAATAGCTCTAATGAAGCAAAAGCATATTGGATTTTAGTTGAATCATTATTATTTTTTTTGATTTTACAATGATTTTTCTTTGAGTGTAGCGATGTAGTTCAATAAATTACAGCCCAAAGACTAACATGAAATGGTCATGTCTACAGGCTCCCTAATAATCGGTTTGCCAAGTTAATCTGGAACGAGGCTCCGAGAGAAAGAGAGAGAACGCCCTTAGGACGCCCACGAATGCGATGGAGAGATAACACATGGTCAGATTTAAGAACAATGGGGCTACCCACTGACCCGACTATCATGAAACCAAGAAAAAGTGGAAACTACAAGACCCACCCTGAAACCAAGAAAAAGTGGAAGAAGATGCCAGGCCTACGTAAAAAATGGACCGATAGTGTCACCCACCCAAAATCCACACTAAACAATGACGTTTGGATATCATTTTATCAAAACAATGACTTTTGAATATCATCTGGATTGGTATCTTCCACACTCACACTCTCACGGGCTGTGGCGATGTTTTTGTTAGATCTTGGGTCTCTTCGGTGTACGGCTGTTGGTTGATTATTTACTGAACTAGTGGACTCAAATTTCTGCACCACACTGTTAATAGTCTTCTCGATAAGAAGATTATGGCAACTGTAAAATCGATGAAAAATTTATCATTTGCACGTGTTGATGTGCTATATGCTATGTATATCCATTTATGGTGATTTGATAAAACAGATTGAATCAATTACATTGCTAAACTGTCAAAGTTTGGAAGTACCTATGGGAAGACCCATTATCTGATTGTTCAGCTAGATGCGAATTGCGAATACCAAAGACTTCTTATCAAAGAATGTGAGTTACAAAAAATCCGATAAGTATAAAATCATTAGAGCAAAGTGGTAGCACTGGACTAATGGCAAATGTTTTGGGTTTATAACAAAGGACACCGCACACATCTTATGGAAAATATAATGTCACTCAAATTCAATAAAATTTATACGAATAAATTCGTTTTAAATTAACGGTCAATTCTTATCATTGCGCCAACTCTTAATTATGATTAATTACGGCGCAAATTGCAATTAAAGTTTATCGAAATCACATTTTTGGAGTCCATAAATGTGTCAGTTATAATCACTATTGCTCTGGGTGCTATTCAAAATAGCTTAAACCCCGCTGGGCCTAAGCGGATTAGTGAAACTAATCCGCTGATTTATGGAGTACCGATAATTTGGGTATTTTAAAATATTTTTTCTCTCTCTAACTTATGTACGTACCCATTTGATTTCAGATTTATTTATATCAATTTCTGCTCTTATTATTGAAAATTCAGAGTTGGCGCAGTGATAAGAATTGACCGTTAATTTGAAACGAATCTATTCATATAAATTTTATTGAATTTGGGTGACATTATATTTTCCGTTAAGATGTGTGCGGTGTCCTTTAAGAACCCATCCCAGACGAGCCTCCACTGCGTTTAATAAGCGGTTCTAAGAGTGTCTCATTTCTTACGGCGCTTAGTTGGATGTAAATGATTCTCGAGGCGATCTCAAGGATCTACCGAAAAAAATGGAGGTACCTTAATTGCTCTTTATTATCGCTAATTTGAAGAATTAGTTTTTGCTGATGGCCTATAATAATGTTATTAGTATCATTAACAATAACGAACTTTTTAAAAACCAGCCATTTCCCGTAATGGTCAGTTTATTATAAGACTGATGCGAAATGTGTTATTTTTAGATATTCGTTTCTGTTTATTGTTTTCTTGGTTCTAAAAATGTTTGCAAATCAGAATTGTTTTATAATATATACTGTTGTGATCTTATTTATTTATATATGATGATATTCTTATATGTAATTTAATTTAATTAATGCATTAATGATAATCTAATTAATCAACCAGATCACATATCAATATATTTTCAATCTCAGGGCAAATTATAAAATTACTTACTTACTTTTGTGGCTTCTAAGTATTTCTCAGTGGTTCCTAATCGGGATAGGAAAAAATAAAATAATACACACATATGGATTACAATTATAAATCAAATTTTTGTTTATTTTGTATAAATGGCAATCATTGCTTAATATTTGTTAGATCTTATATTTATTTAACACAAACATTTAAAAATGGGAATCTTATTTCCTTTTGGTTTCCAATTTAAAAATTTTATTAATAATGAACTATTAGGATTTATTAGCAACAAATTTATTTAAGTTTGATGAAAATCTTCTGATATTAGCGATTATGTTCTTCAATTTTTTAATGTGGTATTTAATACAAAAACCCATACATTCATGTCCTGACAAATGAGACTGACCTTTATCTGGTGAGCTGCGAATGTCCTCACACAAGACCCGTTTCCTCCTACCCTTGGTTGCGATGAAAAACTCGTCCTGGCCTCCAGTAATGTTCTCCTTTGAAAACTACCTCGTATCGCTCTCGTTCCTGCTTTTCTCGTGATGCTGTGTTCTACCTTTTTCGAACCACTTCAATCAGCTACCGGGACACTCTTTGCTCAAGGAGATTCTTTTCTCTCGACTCGGCCTACCTCTCGTTCCGATGGGTACTCCTCACTCACGGAACTATACCGGCTTTTTCACTCTTCGTACACTACCGTCTACCACTGGACTTCCCTTTCGACCGCTCCAAACATTCTCATCTCTCATCCTGATTCATTTCCCTACTTTCTAAATATCCCTTCCAAATTCAAAAATCAACATTCCACCACAAATTTTAATTCGCCGTATTCCTCAATACCAACTTTTAATCTTTCTAAATATGTTTAATGGATTTCAAGAAAAAATAATCATTTCCCAATTTAAACTTACTTTCTACTTTTTACAAAACTTAATGACCTATTATCTATTTCACTGAGTCTTATTTAGCGTAGGCTAATGATCGAATCTTCCGCGAACACTATAATGGTCCGCGTCACTCAAACTTGTTTGTCTTAGGCGCATTGTTACCGAGTTTCGTCCGCTTCTTCGAATCACTTTCTTAAAAACTAAATATAATAATTTGTTGTATACAGGTTGTTCTAAATTTACATGCCCGTGGTTGAGAAAATTGAAGATCTTTTGTATTAATTTGAATTTTGCTTATAATTATAAAATTCTAATTCTCATATCAAATAGTAATATAACAATACATATAATATAATAGTTTATAATATAATTATAAACTATGCAGTGATGAGCGTGCTAATAACCGGCAAAATAACGCAAAAGATTGAAAACATAATACGCTGTGAAACAATACAGATGAAACTATGTAGTAGATGTGGGAAATTTGATGATAGAAACCTATGAATTGACAATAATATTATATTGACAATATATTATATTGATGGTTTCCCACCTATAGACTCGTCCGATACGTCTAAAAGTGGGGAACTATCAATATAATGTCAATTTATAGGTTTCTATCGTTAAATTTCCCACCTGTACTAGTTTCATCTCTTTTTATTTCAGAGCATATTATGCTTTCCATCATTTGCGTTATTTGGCCGGTTATTGGCACGCTAATCATTGTATATTACCTATACTAGTATTATTATACTATGCTATAAAATAATTATTGTATAGCTATTATGTACTTTCCTTCCGAACAGGGGTGTGCAATTGGACCCCCTTGGCCCATGGCTGGTTCTGAAATGAAAATACAAAGTCTGCAGGTGTTTCTTTTGTTAAAAGGCCAATTAAAATATTTTGTAATTTTTTGAACTAAATGTACCTATATATGGACCAATATGTAAACTAAATAAATCTGACATTTGGGCCGATAATTTAAAAGTATGCCAAATAAACATTGAAGGCTTTAGCCGAAGCAAGAGTGAATACATCAGCAAGCTTCTTGCAAAACACAACACAGCACAGTTCAGGAAACACACGTTACCAGTACTTATTCAAAGTGGAACTAAGTATAAGTACCAGTACCAAGAATAAATAAGTACTTAAGTATTTCGGTTAAGTAGTACTTGAAAACAGTAAATTTAAGTACTAAGTATTAAGTCACCGATTTGTGTACTTAAGTACATACCTACATTTAAAATATTTGGTGCTTAAATATCGAGATGAAGTACAAGTACTGACACATTTGTTCTAAAAGTACTTGTGTAAAAGTGAAGAAACTCATAATAACAGGAACATTTCATTGAAATTAAAGATTGGAACACTTAAATATTAGATATTTGCAGTACTGTTGTATGAAATGGAGAGCTGGATGTTTAAAACAGGAACATATAAATAAACTACAATAATTTTGTCAAAAGAAAATTAAATGAAAATACTCAGAGTAACGTTAATATTTTATTATAATAATATTTATTTGCCGGATACGGGAAACCTTGCTAACGAGTTCTAAAGGACGAAACAGGCGAAACAGCAATTTGTCGAAACATGATTACCACAAACCATACGAAATCGAAAACATTGAAGAGTATTTGCAGTAATCCGTCATACTTAAGAACTTTTCGGAAAGGGTTTTAATACATTTCGGGCACTTAAGTACATTTCGAAGCTTAAGTAGATTTCGAGTACTTAAGTACATTTTTTAAGTACTGTCGGTAATCAGTACCGCAGCTCTGTAGGATATAGATTAGTAACCTTACTAGTGATCACAAATTACTTTTACACCATTCAAAAACTGCCGGCACTAATTCACTTCTCAGGCTCAGGATGCGATATTCTTCTCTTAAAGGTTAGCAACAAATAACCACCTTCTCCTCTTCCAAATCTCCATCAAAATCAGAATTTTTCTTTCACCCTTTTTTTTAAACAATCATCTTTTACTCCTTCAAAATTAATCACACAAAATCCCGAGTTTAACAGTTTTCCAAAGTTTTTTACACAATCTCGAAGAATGGTCTCGCGATACAGGCTTTCAATTCTCAGTTACAAAAACCGTAGGTATGGTGTTCTCTAAAAAGAACCTTACAAATAATCCTAATCTCAAATTTTTCAATACACCGCTTGTATTCAAACCATGTGTGAAATTCTTAGGTATGTGGTTTGATAAAAAACTTACTTGGAAAGAACACATTAGGCAGTTAGTATTGACTTGTAATAAGAAACTTAATCTAATGAGAACATTGTCAAATAGATATTGGGGCTCTGATCGCTCCACTCTGCTAACTATCTACAGAATGTTAATAAGATCAAAACTAGATTATGGATCAATCGCCTACGCCTCTGCATCCCCCACATTATTGAAACAGTTAGACTCTGTACACAATACAGCACTTAGACTATCTCTTGGTGCATTCCGAACATCACCTGTAGAAAGTTTATATAGTGAAAGTTTATATAGTGAAAGCCTTCCTTATATCATCGACGGACTTACTTAACTCTGTCACATGCAACGTCAATAGCTTCAAACGTAAACAAACCTCTTTTCAATAACACATTCACTAATAAATATATAAATCTGTTGCCAATAGTACTAAACACAAACCTTACTACGAGCGAGTACGGTGTTACCTGAGATGTCTCGACGTCGAATTCCCAGATATTCTTCCAATCAATATTAAAAACCCCCACCTTGGTTAATTAATATTCCCAATATAAATACTGCGCTAACCCAATTCGACAAACATATTAATAGTCATGCAGAGATCCAGCACCATCTAGATTTAGTTCTCAAAGAGAATTATGAGTACTGTTACAAAATCTTTACAGACGCATCAAAGTGTGAGAGAGGAGGAGGTGCTGCCTTCGTTACCCCAAGCAATACTTATCAATTTCGTCTCCCATCTTACTTCTCGATTTTCTCTGCTGAGCTCTATGCAGTGCTCAAAGCTATCATGCATATCAATTCTAATGACATTTCTAATTCAGTTATCTTAAGTGACTCACTAAGCGCTTTTCAAACCCTTAAACAATTCTATCCCAAAGGTCCTATTGAGAAACACATTAAATTCGAACTGATGCAGGCTCAAGAAAACGCTAGACGAATCAGATTTATATGGATACCATTCCACATTGGCATTTGCAGGTAACGAAAAAGCTGACCAGTGCGCGAGTGAAATTGCCGTATGTGCCGATATAGAAAAAGATGAGTGTCGAAATACCGCGAGTGAGCTTACTTTAAGAATCGTGTTTTGTGCAAGTGGAAAAACGAATGTCAATCGTCTCAAACTTCACTGAGACTAATTAAAAATGACATTAAAGCCTGGGAACCGTCAACTTGTAACAGAAGAGAACAGCTGGTGATAACTCGATTGAGAATTGGACACACGAGACTTACTCATTCATATCTACTGTCTAAAAGCGATCCACCTGTATGTGAAATATGTAATGTCCAAATTACTGTTAATCACTTGTTAATTGTATGCCCCCGTTTTGCCAATTATCGCGCCATGTTTAACATACCTAACTGTATAAGTAATTTATTGGGCACTAATTGTTCAACGGACAATATTACAAAATTTCTAAAATCCACAGGAATATTTTATAGAATTTAGCGTTGTATTCTGTAGCCGCCGCTAATCACCATCAAGGTGGATGCGGCTGTACTATCTAAATAAAAAAAAATGGCGAGTTCGTAGAACCTGAGAATCGTACTTAAAATAATCATATTTACAAAATATTTCGAGAATAATATATTGCAGGATTGAAGATTCAATAACCGTAGGTCACGAGTCGCCCATGATAGAAATGAAATAAAAGTGCATTCCTCTATGAGATTTTGGTTCATTCTGATATTGTTGTTATTTTGTTGATACTCCAAGGGAGCCGATAATATCCAGAATGGGCAGGTATCGATTTTTTGTTGAGATCCATCTACAATACGACAATAAAAGCCAAAAGTTGTTTTTGTGCATGTTTATTGTGGTTTTTGTGCTGGAATTGCTTAGCACGTCGTAAATGTTTAGAAATAAAATGACGTCAAAGAGAAAATTCTTCATGTTGAGTGTACAATAAAACACCTGACAATAAAGATTCCAATTGGCATTACACACAAAAAGTAATAAAGAGCAAATGGTAAGTTTTGAATGTCATACAAATCAAACAAAAAGAAGATTTACTCGCTAAAGAAGAGTGACAGGTAAAATTTAGATTTTGAAAAACATTTCAATAATATGGCTTCGGTAATGTTTCAATGTCTTTGTCGAGAAAAAATTTATGGATGCAAAAGAGAAAAATAAGATGAATATATTGGCATAATCACATGAACCAGAGTATAATAAAGCGAGTGGTTTACCCCTAAAAAGGTCGTGTTGTTAACAAATAACTTATAACATTGTTTAAAAAAGAATAACATTGTTCCTTTTTAAGCAATGCTTATAAAATAAAAACAGTTTCCCGAATTGATTCGAATAAAATTTTTCGAAATCGAAATCGAAATAAACAATGAATGTGTGTACTTTGTACGCACGTAAGAAGTTATACTTCTATTATATGATTTCAATGAAATAAATATACTATAAACAGTTTATTTGTATTTTATTTAAATATTAAACTAATTGTAATACCTACTACTTTTCAAAAAATTTTATTAAAACAATACCAAAATTTAAAAAAAATCAGGGGAGGCAACATGAGGTGTTCCTACTAAGCGGTCACCCGTCCAAAACATAACCGCAGTAATAAACACTGCTTGACTACGGTTATCGGGCGACAAACGTTTAAGTCAGTGTGCTATGGCCGTAAAATTGATATTAAATACCAATATGAATACCAATAATATGAATTAATACCAATAAATACCAATATGAATTATTTTGACATAGTGTACAAATAATATTAAGATCGCTTTTTAATCTTCTTTTTTAAATTCACTCTCAACATTTTTCAAAAAGGCGCCTAAAGACGTGTAACTTCAAAATACTTTGTCTCTCTTGGTATTCTTTCCAAAAATGCTTTCCTTTCGAGTTATTTGCAATTCTTTGTTGAAAAAAAGCCTTATGGGCGTAAGCGCACAATTTCGCGCCAATGTGTTTTAAATGCATTCATTTTTTTCGAATCCTGAGAAAACTAATTAAGTATTTTTGAAAATTTTAACCAGAATGAAAGATTGCATTATTACCGAGGGTTGACTGAAAACTTCTATATTAATAAGTTTCAGGGGCGAAAAAAAAAGAAAAAATTTAGTGTGATTTTTAATTTCAAATATCTCATTAAAAAAAACTTTTTGGGTATTCTAAGGGAATTTCGGCCATCGGTAATAATGTAATATTTCATTATGCGTTTAAATTTTTCAAAAATACTTATTAGTTATATCATCATTCGAAAAAATTAATGCATTTAAAACACATTGGCGCGAAATTTTCCGCCTACGCCCTTAATTAGTGGTTTTTCGAATATTTTTCTAAAACTCTGACAAATGAATTCTACAATTCTACAAAAAGCTTTATAATCTTTAAACTTAAGAAATTAGAAGTAAGAATCCTCCGACTAACGGTCGTCCTGTAAGGCTAGAAATTTGTCTAGTGATAATTCATAGCACACCAAGGCTAAAAACCATGACCTGGCAGGCATCAGCCCTGCACGTGTATCTACCAGGTGAATCGAAAAGTGCATAGTTTAGGGGTAATATAAACTTTCACCTGTAAGGTTTAAATTTAAGTATGTGTTTAAGTAAGTCATTTAGAAGAAATGTGAACAATGACAGGCGATTCTGAAGAGCATAAGACCTTGCCAGGCGAGGGGAAAGATTAGGGGTTTTTCCTAAAATTATTTTTTTTCATCGAACAAATTTTTTTTAGGTGTTTTGAATCATTCCAAACAGAAAAGGTCTTTAGTGATTTTTCTCTTAAGTTAATAGTTTTTGTTATATAAGCGATTGAAAATTTTGAATATTCCGAAATCGGCCATTTTTAACCCTAAATCGGACATTTATCTAAAAATTTCAAAGTTGCCAAGGTAAGTAGATATTATTTAAACATTGATTGATGAAATCCCAAAGAGTTTTTTGCAATACAATATCGGAAACCCATTTGTTTTTTAATTGCTAATGAAGCGGGCGCGACACTGTAGTATAAGTGAGGACGTTTGTGTTGTCATAAATTCATTATCTCGAGAGTGGGCAAATTTCAAGAAAAATCCTCAGACAGGTCGATTTTTATTTTTAAATTAGGACTTTTTGGCATAATCTTGGAAAAATGAAGTCGACGAAGCCATGTCTAAGAAAGGATTGGAAGACGGAGACTGGGAAGATCGAAAAAAAAATGGAAGTCCTGGCTGACGGAAGGGAAACGGCATTAGCTGTAGACAACCCTTTAAATATATATACTTTTTGGCATATATATAATACTAGTGACGTCATCCATCTGAGCGTGATGACGTAATCGATGATTTTTTTAAATGAGAGTAGGGGTTGTGTGACAGCTCATTTGAAAGGTTATTTAATTCTCTATTCACTAATATAAACACTAACATAATTATTTATACAGGGTGTACAAAAAAAAATTTTTTTATTAAATTAACTTTGATTAAATTTGACATATAGAAGAAAAAATTTTTTGTACACCCTGTATAAATAATTATGTTATATTAGTGAATAGAGAATTAAATAACCTTTCAAATGAGCTATCACACAACCCCTACTCTTATTTAAAAAATCATCGATTACGTCATCACGCCCAGATGGATGACGTCACTAGTATTATATATAAATATGCCAAAAAGTCCTAATTCAAAAATAAAAATCGACCTGTCTGAGGATTTCTCTTGAAATTTGCCCATTCTCGAGATAATTAATTTATTCAAACTCAAACGTCCTCACTTATACTACAGTGTCGCGCCCGCTTGATTAGCAATTAAAAAAACAAAGGGGTTTTCGATATTTTATTGCAAAAAACTCTTCGGGATTTCATCAATCAATGTTTAAAGAATATCTACGTACCTTGGCAACATTGAAATTATTAGATAAATGTCCGATTTAGGGTTAAAAATGGCCGATTTCGCAATTTTCAAAATTTTCAATCGCTTATATAACAAAAACTATTAACTTAAGAGAAAAATCACTAAAGAACTGTTCTGTTTGGAATGATTCAAAAAACCTAAAAAAAAATTGTTCGATGCAAAAAAAATAATTTTAGGAAAAACCCCTAATCTTTCCCCTCGCTGGCAAGGTCTTATGCTCTTCAGAATCGCCTGTCATTGCACCCATTTCTTCTAAGTGACTTACTCAAACACATACTTAAATTTAAACCTTACAGGAGAAAGTTGATTTTACCCCTAAACTATGCACTTTTCGATTCACCTGGTATATGTGAATACACGTGCACGGCTGATGCCTGCCAGGTCATGGTTTTTAGCCTTGGTGTGCTATGAATTATCACTAGACAATTCTAGCCTTACAGGACGACCGTTAGTCGGAGGGTTCACTAGCTCTTAGACTATAAGAAACAAAGAAAATGTATAATCCTGAGAAGATTAAACATAAATTAGAAAGTCAACCAACGCGTTTACATAAAACCACAATAATCGTAAAAAAACACCGATCAACAAAAAAAAACATTGATTAATAGACTTATAGATTACCTTTTTGACAGCTGCAACATTTTGACTACAATTTACTGCCAATAAATCTGCTCAATCATTTCGTTTTATGTAAGACAATACAAAGGTTAAATTGAAAAAATCAACAGAAAAACACGGAGTATAAAATGAATGATGTAATAAATTAGGTAAAAGAACATTTTTATAGGTAAAAGGTAAAACCGCTCAAATAGTTTCTTACTTATTAGAAACTGGTTATAAGCGAACAGCAAGCAAATCATCTTCAATTCAATTCTTCTTCTTCTTTACGTGCCATCTCCGTGACGAAGGTTGGCAATCATCATTGTTATTCTCACGTTTGATACTACAGCACGAAAGAGTTCAGTTGAGCTGCATCCAAACCATTCTCTGAGATTTCTCCAGCCAGGACATTTTTCTCCTACCTATGCTGCGCCTTCCTTGAATCTTTCCCTGCATAATTAATTTTAGGAATTCATATCTGTCACCACGTGTTATATGACCCAAGTATTGAAGTTTTCTTATTTTGATGGAATCCAGTATCTCCCTGCTGTTCTGTATTCTCCTTAGTAATTCCTCATTGGTTATTCTGTCTGTCCAGGAGATTCTCAGCATTCTTCGATACGTCCACATCTCAAATGCTTCCAATCTATTGAGGCATTGTTTATTGAGAGTCCATGTCTCCATACCATACAAAAGAACAGAAAATACATAACATTTTACTACTCTACTACATAATATTTGTTTCATATTAGTGAATGCACTTCTAGCCTTTTCTATTCTAATTCGGATTTCTTTGCTATAATCGTTTGTTTCACTAATGTTTGTCCCTAAATAGTTATAATTCTGAACTCGTTCTATCGTCTTATTATTTACGTGTAGATTTATGTTTCTAATACTTTTCTTTGATATAACCATGAATTTCGTTTTCTTTATGTTTAGTGACAGACCAAATTCTTCACTCGTTGCAACAACTTTATCTAAAATTCTTTGTAGATCTGTAATAGTTTCTGCTATTAGTATTGTGTCATCGGCTTATCTAATTTCACATATGGGTAAGCCATTTATTTTTATGCCTGCTACTTCATCTTCTAATGCTTTTTTGAATATTTCTTCTATTCTTCTATTTTAATTCAATTACTATACTACAATCACAATAAAGATGCACTAGAAATAAACAAACCAAGACACGTTGAATATATTACAAGGAACACTCATATTATATATTATACGGGGGTCCTACAGCCTCTTCGGCATCCCGCATTTCGATCTCCACCTTTTTCGGTCGGTCCATTCTTCCTCATTTATGGCTCTATCTCTCATTATTTCTCTGATTCCTTCTCTC
The DNA here is from genome assembly GCF_917563875.1 of Diabrotica virgifera virgifera. NCBI lineage: Eukaryota > Metazoa > Arthropoda > Insecta > Coleoptera > Chrysomelidae > Diabrotica > Diabrotica virgifera. Next base: position 199,392,847 of record NC_065450.1, on the reverse strand, counting down.
CATTCCAGTGCTGGTCTTCCTCTTCTTCTTCTATTCCATGGAACATAGTTTAAAGCCTGTTTTGGCCATCGTTCATCATTCATGCGCATTACATGCCCGTACCATAGAAGCTGTTTGGATTCTATTGTATCTACGGTATTGTAGATCCTTCCTGTTCTCCTTCTTATTTCTTCATTTGGGATGCGATTAAGTCTAGATATTCGACACACTCTTCTTGTCGAAACGTTAATAAAATTATTTTTTTCAATTTAATTGTGGCTTATTTCCCACCTACATAATCGCATATACATTCCGCAAAGATTTGCACTGAGTTTCGCATCTGGTTTGCGGTGGACGATCTTTATCCCCGTTGCGTCAGTGAATGAAGTTCCAGGAATCCTAGGTAGTTTTAAGTGCGTTCAAGGGATATAATATATATATGTATCGGTTTTAGAACGTCTTTCGACGTTGTCCGATGCCTAACTTCCACGTCCTTCTATCATCCCATTGGCCCTCTCTAAGATCCCTTGCACTCATTGCTTTGGTTACCCCTTCTTTCCATGTCTTTTTGGGTCTTCATCGTTTTTTGCGGTTTGGTGGTACCCACTGCATGATCTTTTTGGGCAATCTTGTGTCTTCCATTCTTTGAACATGACCATACCAAATCAACTGTTTCCTCTCAATGTCTGTTGTTAAGTAGCCATCTATTCCAATTCGTCGTCTTACTTCCTCATTTCGAACTCTTTCCCTACGGGATATACCTATAACGATCTTCTAAACACATCCATTTCTACAGCTTCTAATTTTTTTCTGTTCTCGGTTATTCTCCAAGTTTCTGCTCCGTAAAGTAGGCTGCTTTTAATAAGTGTTTCATAGATATTGTATTTTCGCTGTATTCCTATTTCGGAGCTCCAAAGTATTCCATTTAGGCAGCCAATTGTTCTTCTAGCTTGTGTTACCCTTTTCTTTATTTCCTCATAGTCTTTTCCCGTTCTATCGAATATTACTCCCAGGTACGTGTATTCACTACAGGATGTGATTTGTTCATTATCCTCTAGTTCGATATTGGATAACTCAGCTCCTATGGGTAGGTATTTAGTTTTTTCCACATTAATTTCCAAGCCCCACTGTTCATATTCCTCGTTTAGTTTTCTTGCCATATACTGTAGGTCGTCTTTATCATTAGCTATGATCACTTGGTCATCAGCAAATTGTAAGGTATATAAACAAACCTCTCCGAGGTCTATACCCATACCGTGGCATTTACGTTTCCACTGGTTTAGTGCTTTTGAAACATATATCTTGAACAAAGTTGGTGAAATACAGCAGCCCTGGTGCAGACCCTTGTTAACTATGAACTTTTTAGATAGTGTGTTGCCAATTTTTACTTGTGATGTAGAATTTTCATATATATTTTTTAAGGCGTTGATCAAGGGATATAATACATATTATATTAACCGCGGATATTTTTAGGGACGTTGAGTGTTTTATGTTGCGTTTGGATATTGTTTTGGTGTACGAGTCCGCTAACAAACAGTATTCTTCTTTAAACTTAGTTCTAAAGCTGCAGTAAAGAACGAAATACCAGCCAATGAAGGAAATAAAAGGAAGCTGATATAGTGCAAGGGAGGAAATAGTGGAATAATTATGAAAAACGCCAATAGACATACGAAATTCTATAAAGTAAAACTCTGAAAATGATCGTTAATAATGAAAAGCAACTTCTCTCCTACCGGTGCTTTTGAATAACACCTATCCAAAAGTTAAGAAAAAATTAATAATCTTGTCTAAAGTAGGTAAAAAGCCAGCCTCCTCTTCTCTTTTGATAAACCGTACTTATTAGTAAACTACCGTGCTACTTATAACAAGAGAGGCAGAGGCAGAGCGAAGCCGTGGCTCGTTGTTCATCGTCATCAAGAATTCTCAGGTCGATTCCGTTTCTTGGGAAGTGAACAGTAGCCGCTAAAGAGATTGGAATTCTCGTTAAAGACGAAGACGGTCGTTGCGAAGACGGAGACTGAACGAGAGAGGTGTAGAAAGAGAGCAACAGAGACGGAGAGAGTTTGTAGACCCAGTGACGTCGATGGGTTTAATCCTTGAGGCGGAATATGGCATTCCATTAAGATATTTCATAAAAATTTGCTCGTTTCCGTTTTTCTATCTTGAGTCTACTTTTAATGTATGCAAAATAGGTATATATTATTTACATATTTTAATGCAACAACTATTTTTTTAATCTACAGAAGTGCTAGTATGCAAAATTTGCATAAATTAATAGTATAAAAACACAAGAAAACATTCAGCAAAAATGGCAAATGCAGATTATTTACAAATACAGACAATACTGTTGTGATACCGTAGTGTGCACCAATATGTGCACTTTCTTCTGTAGTTATTTATTTTTTTGTTTATTGAGTAGATACCTATTTATTTCTTGTGTTCTTTAAGTTTCATATTCTATCCAAGATTGGAAATCATTCTGGCCATGCGGACCCCGTTGACCTACGCTCTAAATAGTTGTGCACTACAGCCACTGTGACATTTTCTCAAGTTCTTAATACAGGATATTCTTCGTTCCTCTTGTGTCACTTATTTCGTGTCTTAATTTTTCTTATTTCACTAGCTTAGATTCTAGAGTAGGGTGACCAAATCATAAACTTGAAAAAACGGGACACATCCAAGAAGCAGTAGCGCACCTAGAATTTTTCTCTGGGGGGGGGGTTGAAATTTTTTTGTATTGTTTGTGAAAGATAATTTACATTTTCTACTATTCTTTATATATTTTTCATATGCTCAGAGGGGGGGGGGTTAATTTGGGGCGATACCCTCCAGCTAACCGAGGGGCCTCCATCGAGACGTAATTATTGAAACATGGTCTTTTAGCTAATTTGGGAAATATAAATCCTTTTCAATTTACTTACGTAAATTACATCAAGGCTGCGAAACAGACAGAACACTAAAAAACTCCGCCAGAATGACATGAATCAACAACCCGTCGGAAGAAAACAGGAAAGAATACAAAATAGCGAGAAAAAAGACTAACGCAACAAATAAAAAGAAGAAAAATGACTGGTTTCGCAGGAGGATATTGAAAAGGACAGAAAAGACCATAAAATAAAACAATTTTACAAAAAAGTCAGAGCAACCAAAAATACGCCTAGCATTAAAACAAGAGGCCTAAAAAACCAAAAAGGAGAAACCGTATTTGAAGACAAACAGAACAGTAGAATATGGGAAGAATATTACGAAAAAATGCTATTCACTGCAAAGTAAGACTGTGGTGATGAAGAAGTAAGGCCGTACAATTACAATAACACAGAACCATAAATATTTGAAACTGTATCTACCTTTAGCTACTTAGGAGTAACAATAAGGAAAACCGGAAAAGAGAGAACAAAGGAAAGAATTTTGAAAGCCAAAAAAGCATAAATATGGATTGAATAGAAATCTGCTGAGAAGCAAAACGCTAAGTAACAGAACAAAGATGAACCTATATAAGACAATAAGACCTGTTGTTACATATGGGATGGAAACAACGACGATTAACAAAAAAGAGGAAGGAAGACCTTCTGAAATTTGAAAGAAAAATAATGAGAACAATACTGGGCCACAATGTAACGAGATAGGGAGAAATAACAATGAAATCAAATGCAGAAATTGAAGAAGAATTAAAGAGAGAAAATATAGTCAGATGCATAAAATCAACCCAACGTAAATACGGGACATTTATTCGTCCCGAGAGATTTTTCGGGACACCGGGAAAAATCTTTAAAAAACGGGACAATCCCGTTTTTACGGGACGTTTAATCACTCTATTCTAGAGTTATACAATGCTTTTCAGATAAAACTATCCACTTTAAATAACTTTTGAACCACCGATTTTAAGAAAAAACAGAATAAGACGTCAAATAATACTTGAAGGAGGAGACATTATGCCATATTTAAGCTTGCCGGGAAACGCACCCTATCACCCCCCGTATCTCCCCTAATTTTTTTTAATTAGTTCCACCTTTTTTTATTTTATTTTTGGATTCTCCTCTTTGTACTGATTTTAAAAATGTATAGCACATTATGCGTAAAGTGATTAATTTATGTAGAAATAGGTATATAGTCTGCGTTAAAATCCTTATTACGGAATAGACCAGGGCTTCCCAAACTGTGCGTCGCGACGCCCTGGGGCGTCGCGGCGTTGTCCCAGGGGCGTCGCGTGTCAGCACGGACTTTTAATACAGAAAATATATTTGTCTGGATAGTATGCAGGACTACAAGCTCTCATCAAAACCAAGGCTCCAAGTGTAAAATGGACACATTGTGGCATACATAGAGAGGCCTTAGAAGCAAAGAACATTACACCTGAATTAAGTGTTGTGATGGATAGCATTATTAAAGTGGTGAACTATATTAAAACATGACCCGTGAAATCAAGTCTTTTCCATAAACATTGTGAAGAAATAAGGGCCGAGCACACTTCTTTAATTTATAATTGCAACTCTCGTTGGCTGTCCAAAGGCAATGTACTCGCACGTGTATATGAACTAAAAAAAATGAAATTTTACATGTATCTACATGTCATACAGAATCCCATAATGATGCGCAAAACTTTATTAATTCAGAGTTTATAATAAAATTAGCATACCCCTGTGACATATTTAACAAACTAAATGATCTTAATAAGTATTTACAGGGAAATAATACTCATATCCTGCAATTGGCAGATAAAATTACTGGGTTTCAGAAGTTGCTCTTATGGAAGAGAAAATTAGAAGATCAAGAAATTGACTGTTTTCCTGCTTTACAAGGTATTCTACAAGAAAAATCGATAGAAATCCTCGGTTCCTCTTTAAAAAATATGTTTACACAACACATGTTATCATTGAATAAACACTGAGAAATGTTTTCCCTAAAATCTGGAGCAATATGACTGGGTCAGACAGAATCCCTCCCTAGTCATTCACACCATCGACACTTTCAACAGAGGAAGAAGAACAACAGAAAGAATTGTCCTGTGATTCCAGCCTAAAGCTTCAACACGACAAGGACCTGTTTGAATTTTGGAGCTCAGTTTCTCATAATTATATAATTAGTAATAATTATTATAATATAATTATTATCATGCCATCAGCACTGCTGCATTAAAGGTTTTATTACCATTTGCGACTTCGTACTTGTACTTCGAAATGTGGGAAGACGAAGAACATCCTGGCTTAAGAACTTACGGGAATGGTTCGAATGCAGTAGTGCAGAGATATTTAGAGCGGCAGTCAACAGGGTCCGCATTGCCATGATGATTTCCAACCTTCGATAGAAGATGGAACTTAAAGAAGAAGACTTGTACGAAACGGGCTTTTCTGCAGTTGCAGTAATTAAAAACAAGTACAGGTCAAACATACTTAGAAAAAGAAATTAGAGTGACAATTTCCAAATTGGTGCCCCTCTTTCATAAGCTATGCTCAAAAAAGCAAGCACATCCCTCACATTAACCAGCCACTTACATAAATAAATATCCCTTTTTATTTTTGAGCCTCTGTTTTGATTTCTTTCTTAATTTTTATAAAAATTATAAATAACCTCTTACTAGGCTAGTACTAAAATTGGTAAGTATTATTGGGGGTTGGGTTGAGGGGCGTCGCAAAAAATAGGAAAGTGCCAAGGGCGTCACAGTACGAATAAGTTTGGGAAGCCCTGGAATAGACACTGTAATAAAATAAAAGAAGTTTTTAGTTTTGTAGACGTAGACAGATTCAGGTTAATGTGAAAAGATGTAAGATGATGTAAGACATATGTAAGACACGAGGTATGAAGAATAAAGACTGTTTCAAAATGTTATATTTTATTTAATGGATGAACTAAGAAGCCCAAAAGATAATTAGAAGACCAACAAATCCTACAATGTATGAGAAAAATAAATACAAAAGCAAGGAAACTAGATTAAAAAAAAATATTTTTTGAGCAATAATTATTTTATTACATACAAACATTTAGAATGACCATTTCACTAGGTACCATAAATTTTAACAATAATTATTCAAAATTATTGTTAAAATTTTGAAATTTTGAATAATTATTGTTAAAATTTTTGGTAGTGAAATGTTCATTCTAAATGTTTAAAATTTAAAAAATACAAAAAATTTATTCAATCCAGTTTTCTCGATTTTCTATTTATTTTTCTCATACACTGATCACTTTACGCATTATGTGTTATACATTTTTGAAATCAATACAAAGAGGAGAATCCAAATATCAAATAAAAAAGGTGGAAGTAATTTAAAAAAATTAAGGGATGATACGGGGGGTGAGAGGGTGCCTTTCCCGGCAAGCTTAAATGGGCGGAGGTAAATTCCTCACCAACCAGTAAAAACATATAATCCGATAGGTATTTTCCTCACCAAATTTAAGGGTTCCTATTAATCCGGTAGGTATTTTCCTCACCAACTCACTCAGGTAATAAAATAAAAATATATAGATTTAATTTAGGAATTATGAAAGCATCCGAAATCCGAATACAAGACATTAATTTCCTTACATTATAATAATAGTTTATAATATGGATAATATTATGAAAGACGTATAAATTATTATTTAATATTTACTATAATAAGACATACACTTTACAAAATCTATTCTAGTCATTTGATTAGACTGATATCTTATTAATAAATTTTCTACATTTTTAAATTTCACTTTAGCTTGTTTATCTTTGATATGTTTTGCAATATGCAAACTTTAAATTTTAACATACTTACGTACTACCTGAAATTCTTTAATTTTTTCAAAGAAAATATAAGTTTCAACTAAATAATCAACATATCTATCTTAAATTTCATTTTCTGGTTTGCATGGCATTAAGTCAAACACAAAACAAGCTGATACGTCTTCTGGTTTTATATGTAAGGCCAAAAGTACAGTTGAGTCCGCGAGTCTTTACCCGTGCGTCATTAATACCTGGTGAGATAAAACACATACTTTTATTTAGCATCATTCTCTTCCATGCATGAAATTAATGACAAACCAGCTGCCGCCTGTTAATTAAGTAAAAACACATGTTATTTTTATGAACGATTTAGACTCAGTGTATTGAAAAGAGATAGGTACAAAGAAAGATGATTGGGGATGTCTTCACATATTTTAAGTACAATTTCTGACGTTTTGGTTTGTTTACTTTTGTGGTTGTCAGTTTGTTGAATTTTTTGCTGTTGTTTTGTCGAATTTTTGCATTTTGAAGTTTTATATAGTATACAAACAGTTGTTTTCACAACTAATTTTATATTGGAGTTAGAAATTTTGTGATAAGTTTATGTTATTTTAAGATAAATTTTGACGACGTACAAAGCTAACCTCATTGTTGACACAGTTGAATTTTTGTGTTTAACACAGGCTGAATGTTCCTACCTATAGGTACTACTTTTATTAATATTGCTGAATGAGATTATTATTTATGAAAATAATAATCAACACAATAACATACCTGAATTAAAACACGATATAGAAATCAGTTTTCAGGAAGTAGAGATAACCATAAAATTCACTCAAAAATAGACACCATGACCAGACGGAATAACCAACGAGCTTCTAAAATACGAAGGAGAAAGTATAACCCTAGAGATGATAAAACTTATTGTACAAAAATTATTATTGCACTGCAAGATACCAGACGCATGGAGAAACAGCATAATGATACCAAAGTTCAAGAAAGGAGACAAAGAAGACCCCAACAATTATAGAGGTATAAATCTACTGAACACCGCACTTAAACTAACCCCAAAAGTCCTAACTAACAAAATCAATAAACTAACAACTTTATCAGATTATCAACAAGGATTCAGATCCTGTGTAGACGCCGTATTTGTACTGAGACAAATTACAGAAAAGGTCATCGAGAACAATAAACCAGCATATCTATGTTTTATCTTAAAGGCTTTCGATTGCATCCAAGTCGAAGACGTCTTACATTTAGTGTATAGAAGAAACATACCAATCAATATTATACAAACCATCGAAAACATCTACTTCCATAATCGAACACAGGCAAAGATAAATGGAAAACTAACGCAGTTTATACCAGTACAAAGCGGAGTCAGACAAGGTGACTCATTAAGCCCACTTCTCTTTAATATAATAATAGACGAAATAATAGAAGCAGTACGTAAAGGTCATGGTTACAGAATGGGGAACAAAGAAATCCAAATATTATGTTATGCAGACGACGCCGCATTAATCGCCGAGACAGAAGACGCTCTCCAAAGATTAACACAGATATTCAATACAACAGCTAAGAAATACAATGTGACAATATCAGCAGAAAAAACCAAATGTATGACAACATCCAAATACCCACTACGATGTAAAATCGAAATTGATAGGAAATAATAAAGCAGGAAGCAAGATTTAGATATCTGGAAATAGATATAATCAGTTACGGAGATGTTGAAGAGGAAGTATGACAACAAAGCTTAAAAGCAAGTAAAGCGGCGGGATCTCTTAATGACACAATCTGGAAGAACAAACACCTAAGACAAGACACAAAACCAAGAATCTATAAAGTGACAATTAGAGCTATATTGACATACACGGCGCGGCGGAGAGAAGACCTGACATATCTAAAACGAGACGACTACTAGAAACAACAGAGATGAAAATACTTCGACGAATATCAGGGAAAAGTCTGTTGGATAGGGAGAGAAGCGAAAACATAAGAAGATCATGCAATGTAGAATACATCAATGGATGGGTGACAAAACGGAAACAGGAGTGGAACGAACACATTAGTAGAATGGCAGAAGATAGGATAGTTGGATAGTACGAATAGCACAACATAAGTCACCAAATGGACGAAGAATATTGGCAGACCGAGAAAAAGATAGTGCGATAATTTAAACAATTTATTAGGCTAATATTGAAGAAGAAACAAGCTTTAAAGCCTACATACAAGAGGGAAGAAGAAGAAAAGTTTATTGCTAGGCTTATTCTTTTCAGTAGGTATGTTCTCCATTTTATAGATATACAAAACTGCTCAATTTCCTCCATCTTTCATTATGTAGGTATTTTACAAAAGACCGATCCCTATCTTCTTGTTTTTTGTTTCTTATATTATTAACGTAGCGATTTATTTAATTCTCTGCCACCATTTCTGCATATTGTAATAATTGCTATGTAAAATAATTCTTTGTTTAATAACTTTTGCACAAAGAACGCCTCCTTGAACTTTTGACCCCGGCCCAGCTGACGCCACTGTATGGTTTCAGGTTCCATTGTGACTTGTAAGTAACCCAAAAGGAATGCAGTTCTATCAATCCGGGTACCCGGTATACCGGGTACCTTTTGTCTGTCGAAGTGTTGAGTCATTGGGTACTCTTTGAGAGAGCTTGGAGACCAGATCCGGACGCGCCCAATGTGTAGGTAAGTGACTTACTAATGACTAATCAATGAAAAAACTTGTAACGTTATAAACGTAACATCTTTATTAATTTATATTTAAAGAATTATTTTATTCCAATTTATATTGAATTTATTAATTTTTTAACTATCTGTTTTGCTTTGCTATTTTTCTTCTAAAATAGTTGGCATCCTTTTCTTTTTCATTAGCTAAATATTCTGTCCTTATCTTACCCGTATTCAGACAACTAAATAATCACATACATATAAATTTTCTACGCTTATGATTCACACTTCATTAGTTAGTTGGCAACTCTGTTCTGTCATGTCAGCTATCGCTTTAATGGAAGGGAAATGTTTTTATAATTTCTGTCTCTTTGTTCATGTTTCCCTGCAATATTCATTTATATCGTCAATAATCTCTCAAAGGCATTAAAACCCCAACTACAACTTGAGTCCACGATTATTTACCCGTGCGTCATTAATACCTGGCGAGATAAAACACATACTTTTTATCTAGCATCATTCTTTTCCACGCATGAAACTAATGACAAACCAGCTACCGCCTGTTATTAAGTAAAAACACATATGAACGCTCTAGACTCAAGACATTGAAAAGAGACAGGTACAAAAAAGACGATTTGGCATATTTTCACATTTTAAGTACAATTTGTGACGTTTCTGGTTTGTTTACTATTGTGGCTGTCAGTCTGTTGAATTTTTTCCAGTTAAGGAATGGGGTTGTGTTTAAGTTTCCGGCAAATTGAATAGAATAGAATAGAATAGAAATATGCTTTATTGCCATGAACAATTTTACAATTTTATCGACAAAGTTTATAAATAGTCAAAAAAAAAACAAAACAGTAACAATCCAATTTACTAAAATTACATAAATCGTCAATATATTTAAATAATAATAATAATAATGAAGTTAAAACAGAAATAATCAATTGCAAAAATTTAAATAAATTGCAAATGCATAGTGTACCTAATAATTAATAAAAAAAGGTTTAACAGTTAAAAAGTTCAAAAGTTAAGCTGCTGCATATGACACCCAAATATAGATAAAAAAATAATAAAAATACTACTTGTGCAAAGTGTACTGTAATTTCTTAGTTATTGACTAAAAAAATCTTCTACTGAATAATATGGTCTTTCAGACAGGTAGGCTTTTGTCAGTTTACGGAATTTGTGGAAAGATGGTGCAGATTTTAGTTGCAGGGGGAGATGGTTGTACATTTTTTTTGCGGAATATAATATCGATTTCTTCACTAACTCCGAGGACGGGGTCGGCAAATAGACGTCAAACGTAGAATTTCTCGTGAAGTAGTCATGATTAGGTCTTGGTGGAAAGAGATGTAGATGTTTACGAATTAAGCAAACAGTTTCTAAAATATACAAAGATGAAAGGGTTAAAATTCCGTGATCTTTGAAATAACTTCTGCAATGTGTTGTTCTTCTGAGGCCAAACAGATATCTTATTGCGCTTTTTTGTAATTTGAAAATAACATCGAATTGGGCAGCTGTACCAGAACCCCAAAAAGGAAGACCATAACGAAGATGTGACTCGAACAAAGAAAAATATGTTATTTTGGAAGATGCTAAATTGAGTTCATTCGAAACAGATCTTATAGCATAGCAAGCTGAAGAGAGTTTCTTCCGTAACAAATCGATATGGATGGACCATTTAAGGTTGCTGTCTAAAAAAATACCAAGAAATTTTACAGAATCAACGGTACTGATCTGGCTGTTATTAAGAGGTAAGGGTTGAAGAGCTCCTTTATAAGACAATGCTACTGTTTTATCTACGTTAAACGAGAGTAAATTTGAGTCAGACCAGGTTTTTATTGTAAGTAGATCAGAAGTTATAGTAGCATGAAGAGTTGCAATATTTGAGTTGCTCCAAGTGATACTGGTATCATCAGCAAAAAGAAAGATTTTTCCATCGATTTTTAAATTAGTGATGTCATTAATAAAGACAAGGAAAAGTAGAGGACCCAATACTGAACCTTGAGGTACCCCACATACAATGTTTTTGAGACTAGAGTGTGTATCATTTGCTCTAACCAGTTGTTTCCTATCATCCAAGTAAGATTGGGACCAATCTAAAGAAATGCCTCGAATTCCGTAGAAATTTAGTTTTTTTATCAAAATGTTGTGATTTACACAAAATGTTGAATAAAATAACAAAAAGAAAATATGTTTTTGAATTTTTTTATAAATTGTTTATTTTCTTATTAATCAATGATATTAAAATAATTTATTAAGTTACTTCAAATGTAGCTGTAATTCTGCACCAAAATTTTAAAGCAAAACTAACATTTGACATTATATTTATTTGATAACGTCAAATTTTATACTATAACCCGTGATCGGAGTAGTACCCACTGTCTGTCACTTGCCGTTGCGTTTAGTAAATTTCCGACTTATTTCGTATGCTTTAAATGATGACGCACGGGTGAAGAACCCTGAACTCAACTTGTATAGATATTTCTATTGTTACAAATTGTGGGTGTAAGTATAGAAGAATTCTTAAAATATCGTAGACTAAACACGTCACACACAAAGAGGTTTTCACAAGGATAAAAAAAAATGAAAATTTTACATACAATCAAAACAAGAAAATTGGAATATCTCCAACATATTGCATGTGGAGAGAGATTCAACTTGCTCCAATTATTATTTAGGGAAAGATCAAAAGAAAGAGAAGCATTAGGAGGGGTAACCTGGATCATGAAGGTTAACATGATGAACAAATTAGAGGACTTCGAGATGTGGTCATACCAGTGGCGTAGCCAGGAATTGGCTTTTGGGAGGCCCACCGGGGGGTCTGGCGGTATGGAATACCCCAGGCAAAAGGGGGGTCCGGGGGTCCACCTTTTTGAAAATTAGACCTTGAAATAGGCGTTTGGGACTCATTTAAGCATCAAAATCTTAGGTTACAAATAACTTTATTATAGTTTTCAATTCCTCTCGAAAAGGAAAAATCAACGACATTTTATTTTGTTGATTAAAACTTTAGGAGAGATGTAAAGTTGTATGTTAATGATCCTTGAGTCATAATTTGATTGATGCTCTGTCATACTGTATACTCTACCACTTTCTTATTGAAAAATACTCATATTTTAACAGATCAAAACCCATAAATATTAAAAGTAATGTTCATAGAAAGGTTTCAAAACTCAATACAATTTTTTATCCGTTCATAACATTTATTATGTGCACAAAATTAGCAAGTTTACTTTCAATACAAACCTGAATTGGTAATACATATGAAGATGTGCCCTACTAATGGAACTGCAACCTTCTTGGAGTTCTTGTGTATTGGCAGATGATTTCTTCTGTCTTCACTTGCAAATCTCGATGTATGGATAAGAGTGCAAGGGAAGTGAGCCTTTCTTCACCTATTGAATTTCTTAAATAGGTCTTCAGTCTTTTCAGTGTTGAAAATGATCTGGAAAATTAAAAAAAGCTGGAATCTTTTGAACTTTAAAGTGAGGTAATGAGTAATATTACTGACAAGCTGTCTAGTATTATTAAAAATTGTTACAACTTCAGTAAATTACAATGAAGAAAACATATTACTAGAACAACTAAAAAGAACGATATTAACTATTTATAGTTCCAAGTAAACTCATTAAAGTTTATAGGAAATATTGTATAATAATTTACCTTTCAACTGATGCTGTTGTGACAGGGAGGACTGCCAATATACCAAGCAGAATCTTCATTTAGGAAAAGCATCATCTTCGTCCTTCAAAGCCTTTAGCACTGAAGTAGCAGTTTTAGGCGTAACCTGGGCAATCTTCCAGTGGATTTTCCATAATTCCCACTCCGCATTCAAGATGTCCCGGTTTGTGTAGACCAAATCGGATTGGTAAAAATCCAAGGCAGGCTCCAGATCAATGAACTGCCTTTGTTGGATATTGTAAGGAAGTACACTGTCTAGGCCAATTAACACATCTTTGTGGCTGGTGAATCTTTCGGTCAGTGAAGATGATATTTCGTCAATATACGGGTAAAATACCGTCATACCGTAGAATGCTCAGAATATCATGGGTTCAACGCATTTCAAACAGAGAAGTTTTAAACAGAGTAGGTCAAGGCGAAGATTACTTAATGAAGATGATACAAAAGAGAAAACTTGAATATCGGGGGCACATAATGAGAGGTAGCAGATACAGGATGCTGCAGTTAATACTCAACGGAAAGATCGACGGAAAAAGAGGAATTGGTAGGAAGAAATATTCATGGCCCCGAAACCTCCGCCAATGGACTGGCTTATCAGCAGATTAATTATTACACGCCACGCAAGATTGAGAACGATATCGACAAATTGTTATTTAGCTACCCACGTCTAAAATTTGGGCATGGTACTTAAAGAAGAAGAAGAAGGAGAGGTATAATATCATGGCTACACAATGTTTTGCTTTCATGTAGTGTTATTTTTTTATTTACTTATATTTCAATAAAAACTACTTTATTTAATTATGGTTTTTATTAATTTTTATCTTCAAAGTACAAATTTTTATTACATCGTGACTGTCATTTTATATTCAGTGTCGCCAACATCAAAATATCAAAATAACCTATAAAAGATAACAGTAGGTACCAACTTAAAATTACAAAGAACAAATCAGAGATATAACTAAAAAGGAGAACAACTTACCAACTAATACAACACGTTTTTTTTTATATATAGATATATTTTTTTTTATTATTTTTTTAAGAAAGGTCAAAATCTTTGAAATAATTTGGTTTTTTAGTAACCCGACCTGAACGCTTTGGAATAAGTGATTCAGGTTCACTTTCATCACTTAAGTTCTCATTTCTAGCATTATCGCTCGACATAGAAAATGATGAATTATCGCTAAGATATATATATATTCAATATCATTACCTATAACTTCCTGCGAAGTTGCATTACTTGAGTCAGGTATATCAGAGCAATTATTACTTATTAAAGTGTTATTCTGCTCTGTTTCAACTAAAGTTGTTTCATGCTCTGAACTACTTAAATACTCTGATGAGTCTGTCTCAGACAATGTTTCTTCTGTAATGTTTTCAACCACAGTAATATTAGCAGCAATATTTTGCACAGTATTTTCACTCAAAGTTTCACTAAACCTAGTATTATCAATCTCGTATAATAAGTCATTACAACAATGTTTTATAATAATTGTAACAGGCAAATTAGTTTTATTTATAAATTTCCTATTTCTCCTCAATTCATTGCCTTTCGTATCCGTAAGGATATAGGATCTGTCATTATATTTGCCAAGTATTTGTCCCTTATTCCAAGTGTTATTTTTTTCAAAATAACACGTTATCACCTTTTTTTAAGGGAGGCAAATATTTGGCATTTTTATTATAATAATGTTGAATTCTTTCCGAATTTTGCTTTAATTTTGTAGCGACTTGCTCCTGATCAATAATCTTTAAATATAAATTTACTGAAGCAGAAGGAAGCTTTGTTTTAACCAACCTACTTAATAGCATTTGCGACGGTGCATATCCTAAATTAGGAAGAGGGGTGGTTCTATATTCTAATAAATAGTGAGGCAACTCATCTACAGAATTCATTTTTTTTAACATGTTTTTGGATATATCGACATACTTCTCCGCAAACCCATTTGATTGGTGATGATGCGGACTTGAAAATTCAACATCAAAATTCCAAGATTTTGTAAAATTTTGAATTCAACACTACTATATGGTACATTATCAGCAAAAAAAACATCAGGAACACCAAATTTAGAAAATATGTCTTCACAATGTTTAATTACAGTTTTTGCAGTCTTATCATTTGTAGGAAAAATCTCAAGCCAATGTGAAAAGCTGTCAACTATTAATAAATAGCTTTTTGATTTAAACTCAAAAAAAGCTGAAAATAATATTTCCCAGGGTCTATCAGGAACTTTATGTGCAATCATAGCTTCTTTTTGATTTGCTGGTTTATTTAGTTGACATTTCTCACAATTAGAAATAAAATGTTCTATATCTCTAGTCATTTTTTGCCAGATCATAATCTCTCTTGCTCGTAACTTACATTTTTGCATCCCAAAATGAGCTGAATGAATTAATTTAAGCATTTCAGATTTAAGTTCAGAAGAAACAATAATTTTTTGATTATAAAATAGTAAATTATGTGATAAATAGATGTTATCCTTTAAATTATAAAAATATTTTAAATCCGAAGATAACTTTTTGTTATTTTTAGGCCAGTTATTTATGCAAAAGTTTTTAACTTGGGATAAAATAGGATCCTTTTCAATTGAGTTTTGAAACATTATTTTTTTTCTTTAGACATCGGTACAGTTAAAGAAAGAGAATGTAATGTACAGTATACCTACTCTAACTCCTCGTCAATTTACATTGGACTTTTAATGAACGATCTGCTTAATGTGTCTGCAACAAACATTTTAGAACCAGGCAAATATTCAACTTTAATATGATACTTTTGTAATCTTAACAACATTCTTTGTAACCTAGCACTGACATTATCCAAACTTTTTTGGAAAATTGATATCAAGGGTTTGTGGTCAGTTTTTATCAAAATCTCACGACCATAGATCCAATAATGAAATTTTTCACAAGAAAATACAATACTAAGTAACTCCTTTTCAATCTGAGCATACTTTACCTCGGCTTTATTTAGAGAACGAGATGCAAATGAAATTGGATGTTCATTTTGCATCATACAAGAGCGAAGACCTTGACTTGAAGCATCTGTTTGTATTTCTATAGGCAAATTTTCATCAAATATTTTCAAAATCGGTTTATTTGTTATTAAAGTTTTTAAAGTATCCAACTCTTGTTGATGAACATCTAACCATTCAAAATTTATGTCATTTCTTGTCAGATTTCTCATCTCAGAAGTTAACTGTGACAAATTAGGGATACATTTTGAAAAAAAATTTAAAAAGACCAAAAATTCTCAACAAATCTTTTTTATTTAATGGTGTTTCAATAGCTAACACTGCCTCTATATTTTTTTGTGAAGGTTTAATCCCTTGTTTTGATATGTTTTGACCCAAAAAATTAACTTCCGACATTTTATACTGTAATTTATCGAACTTGAATTTTACATTATATTTTAAAGCTTTTTCAAGGACAAAGCTTTTTTCAAATGCAACATCATGATCTTGCTCATTAGAGCCATATATAATAATGTCATCATAATAAATACTTACATTGGGAATATCTCCAAAAATTTCCATATTTTTACGTTGAAATATTTCTGGAATGCTACTTAGGCCAAAGGGCACTCTGTGAAATTTGTACCTTCCGAATGGAGTATTAAATGTGCAGAGATCTGAACTTTTTCCAGTTAATTGGACCTGCCAAAAACCACCTTTCATGTCTACTACTGACAAAATTGTTTTTCCTTCTAACTTCTGGGAGTAACATAGTGCTCTCTACAAATATATTTGTTTAATGGTTTTGGATCCAAACAAAGACGAAGGGACCCATTAGGTTTTTCTACAATCATTAGCGAATTTACCCATTCCGTAGAATAATAAACTTTAGATATTATACTTTTCTGTTCAAGATCATCTAGTGATTTTTTCAACCTGTCATGCAAGGCTAATGGGACCTTCCTCTGTGTTTGAATCACAGGTACAGCATTATCTTTTAATTTTATATGTACTAAACCTGGCATGCAACCCAAACCTCCAAAAAGATCTTTAAAGTTCGAGTACAAGTCCTCTCCATTTTTAGGCAACGTTCATTTTCATTAAAAATTTTCGTATGTACAGAATTTATTCGAGAAATCATATTAAAATGTATACAATCATTTAATCCTAATAAAGGTTCTGAATCAAGATCTACTATTACAAATTTTATGTTCTTAAAAGTATCCTTATACAAACATTTTAAGGTTATATGACCTACAGGCTTTGATTTAAAATTGCCATATGAAATTATGGTCATGGTTGTCGGTAATATTTTTGACTCACAAATATTAAGGTTCTTAAAAAATTTTAGTGGCAAAATACTTGATTCAGCCCCTGTATCTAATTTGAATCTTATATTTATATTATTCACCTGAATATTTTCATACCAACTTACTTTATTTGAGTCTTGTTTTTGTTCAAAAATAAATATTGACTCTTCTTCAATCTTTTCGTCATTGTTATCAAAACCATCGACCTCAGTTTCGACACAGTTTGTTTCTTGAATTTTTACATTCTTTTGTACCTCAGATGCCTTTTTTCCCTGTTCATTTGACGAGCTTGGTTGATTTGACGAGCTTGGTTGCTCATCGTTTCTCTGCTTATTTTTCCAGAATCAAAGGTTAGAAAAGTGTCCTTTTCTATTGCAAATCTCACAGGTTTGGTTATATGCAGGGCACTTTCTCACCTCATGCTTTTTATCGCACCGTATACAGTTTCTTGTAAACTTAAATTTAACTGCGTTTATTTCTTCTGTTTCTTCTTTTGTATTTAACAGTTCGACATGCTTTAAGGTCACCTCTATGCTCCTACAATATTCTTGCAATTTGTCCAGAGACATGGTTGTCTCTCTAAGCAAATGTCTCTGAACTTGTTTATCAAGCACGCCCAAAACCATCCTATCTTTAATCATTCGATCTGCATAACTTTGCTTGCAATTGTCTTTCTCACAAATAAATCCACAATTTGCAGCTTGCTTCTTAAGTTCTGTTAAAAATGAATCAATGTCCTGACCTTCTTTTTGCTGGATATTATTAACCTTAAAGGTTTCCATACAAGTATTTTGTTTGGGCAGAAAGTGGTTATAAAACAAGATACAACATCATCAAAATTGTCTCTTTTGTTTTCGGGAAATGTGTTGAAAATATCCAGACAACTTTCACCAAGGATATTCAGCAACAATGCCACTTTTATTTTCTCTGCAGCCTCGCTTCTTCCAGAAGCCAACAAAAAGATTTCAAATTTTTGTTTCCACTTTGTCCAACCTTGTGGTTCATTCACGTTGAAGGATTCAGGAGGCTTAGAATACTCCATTGTAGGTACTGTTTTGCAATTTTGTATATTTTTATCGATTTTGTAGTCTCAAATTTTGGAGGGAAATGAACCTGCAACTTCCCTGCCTTTTTCCTTTCAATTAAATGGCTTTAAATCACTTCTGACACCATGTTTTGCTTTCATGTAGTGTTATTTTTTTATTTACTTATATTTCAAATAAAAACTACTTTATTTAATTATGGTTTTTATTTTTATTAATTTTTATCTTCAAAGTACAAATTTTTATTACATCGTGACTGTCATTTTATATTCAGTGTCGCCAACATCAAAATATCAAAATAACCTATAAAAGATAACAGTAGGTACCAACTTAAAATTACAAAGAACAAATCAGAGATATAACTAAAAAGGAGAACAACTTACCAACTAATACAACACACAACCTGATAGGATGGTATGGATGTATATCAAATGAACTTCTTAGAGCAGCCATCTCTAAAGACTGAATAGCTATGATGATTGCAGAACTCCGTCGCGAAGTAAGAGATGGTACGTGAGGAAGAAGAATCAAAATATTATAAATTATGCCAAAAATTAAGTAAAACTGTAAAACATTTCCTTCATAAGTTATGCCAATCCCACAGAAAATGATGATCACTAAAGTTACTGACGTCTTCTTCATCTTCAAGTGCCAGCTCTGTGACGGAGGTCGACAATAATCATAACTATTCGTATTTTAGAGACGGCTGCTCTGAAAAGTGCCTTTGATGTACCTACATCCGTACCATTCTCTCAGGTTGCGCAGTCATGATTTGCTATTTCTTTGGATCTTTCCCTACATAATCAATTGGAGCAAGTTGTATCTCTCTCTCCACGTGTATTATATCCAAGATATTCCAAATTTCTTGTTTTAATTGTACTTAAGAGTTTCATTTATTTATTCATCTTTCTCAGAGCCTCTTTGTATGTGACGTGTTCTGTCCATAGTGTCCATGCTATTTTCAGCTATTTTATTGATGCCCCATTCAAGGTCCAAGCTTCCATTCCATAAAACAAAATCAAGAAAACGTAGCACCTAGCCAACCTAACTCTTACCTCTAACTTCAAATCTCTTGTACAGAGCACTCTTCTCATTCTGTTAAAATTTGCTTTAGCCTTTTCTATTCCGATTTTAATTTCCTGGAAATAATCATTTGTGAAGTTGATCATTATTCTAAGATATCCATATTGGTCTACTCGTTCGACGTTTATGAGAAGATTCTCGTTATTTCTTCGAATTTTAGATATTCTCGCAAATTTACTGACGTAATAGAAGGCAAATAATGGGCGATATCATCGAAAAAAAGTGTCATTGAGACTATTATCAAAAATGTGTATCTAAAATTGGATGAACAAAGCTTAAGTGGTATATTTCAATTAATTTAACCAAAAAGAAAAGATTTATCGAGATTTTAAATCGATTTTCGTTTTTTTATTCTTTTTTATATAAAATTATCTAATCAATTTAATTTGTAACAATTTAGCATTTTAATTTGAAAAATATTTTACGATAATAATTATTCATTTTAATTTCGCTTTGTCCTTCCTTTAGCATTGCTTTGTTCTTTTAATTGTAGACAATTAATAGTATTTCACATCCCAATCGCCATTTCTTCTTGTCATATATAATATATCTTCTTCAGTGAGGTCTCTTTTTTCTTCCTTATATTTTGTTTTCATTTCCTAGCCAACCTAACTCTTACCTCTAACTTCAAATCTCTTGTACAGAGCACTCTTCTCATTCTGTTAAAATTTGCTTTAGCCTTTTCTATTCCGATTTTAATTTCCTGGAAATAATCATTTGTGAAGTTGATCATTATTCTAAGATATCCATATTGGTCTACTCGTTCGACGTTTATGAGAAGATTCTCGTTATTTCTTCGAATTTTAGATATTCTCGCAAATTTACTGACGTAATAGAAGGCAAATAATGGGCGATATTATCGAAAAAAAGTGTCATTGAGACTATCATCAAAAATGTGTATCTAAAGTTGGATGAACAAAGCTTAAGTGGTATATTTCAATTAATTTAACCAAAAAGAAAAGATTTATCGAGATTTTAAATCGATTTTCGTGTTTTTATTCTTTTTTATATAAAATTATCTAATCAATTTAATTTGTAACAGTTTAGCATTTTAATTAGAAAAATATTTTACGATAATAATTATTCATTTTAATTTCGCTTTGTCCTTCCTTTAGCATTGCTTTGTTCTTTTAATTGTAGAAAATTAATAGTATTTCACATCCCAATCGCCATTTCTTCTTGTCATATAACATATCTTCTTCAGTGAGGTCTCTTTTTTCTTCCATTTATTTTGTTTTCATTTCCAAGTTCCCAGCGGTATTCTTGTCTCGTCCACCCTTCGCATATGTTTATACCAGAGTAATTTTAGATTTTATATTTCATTTAGCGTGTCCTTCACCTTCATTGGTTCTCTAATTCATTTAGTTCTCACTTTTTCCATTAGTGTTAATCTGCAGCATCTTAAAAAAATCATTTCCATTACATTTATTCTGCTTTTTTTTTTGAAAAATGGCTTTGGCTGAGCCAATTAGCCAGACTTGTTTGTGATGGATAATCATAAATTTCTTTGTGCATTGTGTTGTTTTTTATTTTGTTTTTTTTTTAATTATTTTACTGTGTTTTTTTTTTAAATATAGATTTTAATTTGTGCGAAACACTTTTTTTTACTTCCTTTTTTTTATTTTTCTATTGTTTTTTATTTTTGTTTCTATTTTTTAAATTTATTTATTATTTTTTTTTGTTGCTATTTTATTATGTGTTTTTTTATATATATTATTCTGTTTTCCAATCTTTTGTTTGCCACCCACGTCTCTCACCCATATAGTGAGCAGCTTTCCACTAAATATTGTGTGTTCAGTTTTGCTTTTAATATCGTTCCTCCATATAATCGAGTGTAACAATTGTCGTGTTGTCTTTCCTTTCTTTATTTTATTTATCACGATCCATTTCATCTGATCCAGTTTTCATTTGTTTGTTTTATTAAGTTGTTAATTATCTCCAGGTCTTCTACGATGTTTCCAGTCTTCCGGTGACCATGTATTGCTTTTTATCATAATTAATTTCCAAATCCCATCTTCCAAATTCTTGTTCCAGCTTTTCTTATTATGTAGAACAGGGGTGGGCAAAGTGCGGTCCGCGGGCCGCATGCGGCCCTTTGGACATTTTGTTGCGGCCCGCGGAAAAAAGTGAATTATTTCCATTTAAAGATTTTTCCAATTATTGCTAATATTAATAATTAAATATTGATAATGCAGATATTAATTAACCCTTTCGCAGCGGGTGATTTTTCCGCAAATTTTCAACATAACGCGGGCAATTTTTTGGGTTTCCGGTACAGAATTTGGTCGGCTCCCTCAATGAAATCTATGAAATTTCAACAAATGGAAACAATATCTTTGAAGTAATCAGAAACTGTTAGGAAAATTTTAAATTAACCCGTAACCACCTAGTAAGTGTAACAACTGACGGAGCACCAAATTTAGAGGAGCAAATATTGTAATGTTGAGAAAACTTAAAGATTACGTTCATGAACAATTTCCAGAACAGGTATTATGCAAAAATGTTTTGAAAGTAGACAACGTCATTTCAATTATAATTCGAAGGTTAAGTTTAGAAAAGGTTCTTAAAAGATGCTGTGAATTAGGGGAGGAAATTGCTATATTTTTAAAAATGAAACTCAAACTATTCATTGATCATATAAAAAAAGAAATAATTATTTCAATTATTTCCCTCATTAAAATCATTAAATAATGTACCAGAAAATAAGTTTAAAATTTATGAAGAACATTTTTTTAAATATCTTTTTACTATTTAATTATTTAAAAGCAAACAAAAACAATGAAAGAAATCAAGATCAATCGAAGGGAAATCGAAACGTCAAGTAAAAATTTCAAACTTAAATTGTGGCATATTCTCAAATAAAATAGCCAATTGCATAAGATGCAACAAGGAAATCGTTTCAAAACAATATTAGTGAAAAAAGAAATAGGTTCATAGATAAACTAAAAATAAATAATTTACATACTCATATGTAAATCAGGGAAATAACATGCTTAAATAAGTGCGAATGTTATTTAGGAGGAAGAGGTATGGTTTGAAAATTTTGAAAAGTTCGATTATTTTATTATTTTATAAATGAAAGGACATAACTTCAAGAATACTGAAAATTTCAGTTTCCCATAGAAAAATTACCAGAAATACAGCATGTGTAATATCTCTACCTTCGACTCGCTTTGCGGCAGCTTGAGTGTAGTGAGAACCGTTCAACAGTTGTTCCCTTTCCTTTTGTAAATTACTCTGCTATCCAAAAACATATTTTGGTGTGCATCACTTTACGATTTGATAGACAAAAGAAATTGAAAATAAAAGTTGGCAAAACTAAACGTGTTTTTCTCAAAACTGCTTTTTTCCAAGGCGGTGGACATTTTAACTCAAAAGCTACTTGACAGATCCACCTGAAATATTTCATATATTTTCTTAAGACATTTCGTAAAGTAACTCTGTCGAGATATTTTTGTTTGTTGCTTATTTTTTGTTTAACAATAACAAGTATGTTGATTTTAACCATTTTTTACAAAAAATTTCGGTATTTTGACTTCTGAGTGATATCAAACACTCAAAAATCGTCAAAACTCATAACAGAGACTCATAAGCTAATAAAATATCTTTGATTTTTTTGTTTCATATGATCCATTGACGAGTTCTGATGTCTACTGCAAAATCCATTTTTTTTTGGATGTTTGTAAAAATGTGCTACCTTTGGCTTATTTTTCAATATTTGGTCTTCAAATTTTTTTGGAGTATTCTTTGAATTGTACTGAATATGGTTATTTAATTTAAAAATAAAATAATTCTATTACCATAATTTCAAACCACACTCCCCCCCCCCATTAAACAAAATTAGTAAAAAGTTAAAAATTCGAAAAATTGTATTAAGGTAACAAATATTGCGACCCTCGGTAATAGACTAGAAACATTGTGTGGTCCTTACTAAAAAAAGTTTTCCCACCCCTGATGTAGAAGATGTCGTCTTTGTCTTTTGCTAAAATTACTTAATCATCGGCAAACAAAAGGCTAGGGATAAAGTTGTCGTAAATTTTTATTCCCATCTGTCCCCATTTATTGTTCTAGGTTTTTTAGTGTTTCATCTATAAAGTTTAAATAAGACTGCTGACACACAGCATCATTTATCGACTTTAACCAGTTCTGAGTAGTTTTGTCTGCCTTTTGTTCTACATTCATTGTCTTCGTAAAGTGATATTACGGCATTTATGTAGGTGCTTTTCTGCTTTTCATATGTTGTTGACTAGGACACTATCATAAGCCTTTCAGAAGTCCGCGAATTCAATGTGAAATTCTGCGTTGAAGGCTTTTGTTTTTTCTATGAGCTGCTTTATAGAAAATATATTATCAGTAGGTACATAAGTGTTCGGGACAAAATCAATTTTTCTGATGTTCGCAGCTGTTCTTCCATCCTTTCTTTATTGATTTTTTCATACCCACAGAATATACTTATTGGTAACGATATAACCAGGATTATCCTAAAGGGGGGGGTTACAACTACTGGAGGGTCTCTAGGGGGTATGGAATAGTAATGGTGTTAAGCGTATAGAGCTCAAAGAACATCCCAATGAAGGTTACAACCCCCAAATCCCCCCTTGTTACGCCACTGCTTCTTGGGTTCATTTTCCTCTTTTTATGTATGGAGCTAAAGTAGCCATTTTCTATTTTTTCTCTAATTTTTAATTTTTGTTTTAAAGCAGAAGGGAGTCTTTTAGCAGTTCTGCAGGTTTGTCTCCAGGACCAGTGTTCTGATATTTTTCATCCTTTTTAGCGCATTTCTTATTTAATTTTCAGATGTATCTCTAACTTGTGTTTGTCTGTTCTTTATTTTGTAAGATGCAGGAGTAGTAGATATCTTTTACCTTGAGGCAACGACAGGGGAAAGCGACTGGTTGCCCCTTCCCAAATTCTACGCCACTGATGAAACTGCTATTTTAGCATAATTTTTAGATTCTCCAAGACTGACTATTCAAATAATATACTCTTCATTCGTAACGATAAAGTCATTAGTTTTCGAGATATTTGAAGTTAAAAATGAACAGGCACACTTATTTTGATTAATGTATTATGCTCCTTCGTTTTTAGCTTCAAATATCTCGAAAACTAATGGCTTTATCGTTACGAATGAAGAGTATGTTTTTTACATAGAAAGTATTGGAGAATCAAAAAATTGCACTAAAACAGCAATTCCGCCAGTCACGTAAAACTTAGGAAGGGTCAACCATTCATGTTCCCCCGTCGTACGCCTCTCGTAGTAGCCAGAAACGTTTGTTTAACATAATTTAGTATATTGTATAATACCAGCACCACTTACCATATTTCGTGTTGTTGTCCCATGCCAGTCAGGAAATATTCAAAAATAAATAAAATAAAAGTTTAACTTTGACACCCTCTATTTCGGTTATTATCAACTTTTGTACTAAGGTAAGTTAGCTTAAATCGACCTATTTTAACCTCAGGAATCTACGGTTAAGCTATGGCCCATTCTTTACCAATCACCCTGTATATAGACCAAACAGGCATATATTGTTCAGTTCACCAATTAATTTCCCATTTTCTTTACATCTTCACATTTTTCACATATTATCATATCACATTCCTTCCTTCTATACATTCGCATGTCTTATTTTTTTCACACATTTTTGTATTGCACTTTTTAATCGATTTTAGGACTCAAAGCTGGCGAATTCAGCCCTGTATCCGCGAGGAACGTTTCCCAAGAGCCCAGTTTCTTGTTTCTGTCTGTCCGAATGAAGGAACATCATAAAGGGTTCGTATATATATTTAAAACCCAAATAAGTAGACACAAGTTCTCTCTTCGAGGCGTTTCGACCGACGATAATGGCTTAATCACTAGTCACCTGGCTATTTTTGAATCAATTAGAAAGATATCGGTGCCATTAATGTGACACATTTTTAAAAAGGTAACTGACGTCCGACGGCCGAAGACCGAAAAAAATTGGTGTTGGTTGTAGAAGACAAGACGATTTTCTGGAGCGGCTTTAATTATGTAAGTGGGTGAGGATTATTAGTGGGTAACAGATTATGGGACATAAATAAGTCTAAAATCATCAAAATACAGATGAGGATTACGAATAAAATACCGAAACACAAGCAGATAGGAAAAGAAAAACAGCCGTTGATGACTGATTAATTTTAAACTAACAATAGATGCAAAAGATAGAATTATACACTTTATAAAGTGTATTTAAGTGTCTGCAAAGATTAGTCCACAGATTTAACATAAGAGCAAAAGAATTCAACATGACAATTTCATCTCAGAAAACTAAAACAATAGTAATTAGTAAAGAACCAATCAGATGCAAAATATAAATTGATGGAATCAGTATTGAACAAGTAGTGGAAGTAAAATACCTTGGAATTACATTGTCAAGTTACGGAGACCTGGACAAAGAAGTGAAAAATCAAGTACAAAAAGCAAATAGACTGACAGGATGCTTTAACACTATATGGCGAAACCGACATACATATTAACAATGAGATGAAGTCAAGAATTTATAAAGCCAGTGTAAGACCGATAATGACATAAGCATCAGAAACAAGACCCGATACAGCTACAACACAAAGACTACTGGAAACGGCAGAGATGAGAGTACTGAGAAGAATTACAGAAAATACGCTGAGAGATCGAAAGAGGAGTGAATACATTAGAAGACAATGTAACGTACAGTGTATAAACGAATGGACACTAAATAAAAAAAAAAAGAATGAAATAACCACATAACCAGAATGGGTGAGACATGTGTAGTCAAAATATCATCATTCCCTTTGCCTTATCCCTATGCGGGGTCGGCTTCCCTAATTGCATTTCTCCACACAATTCTATCTTGGGTCATATCAATGTTAATCCCCTTTACCAACAGGTCCTGCCTTATCGTCTCCCCCCAGGTCTTCTTTGGTCTTCCTCTCCTACTCCTTCCAGGAATCTGCACTTCAGCTATTCTTCGTATTGGGTGATTAACGTCTCGACGTTGAACATGACCAAACCATCTTAACCTATGCTCTCTCATTTTGGCATCAATTGGTGCCACACCTAGACTTCCGCTAATATAGTCATTTCTAATTTTATCCTTCTTTGTCACTCCACTCATCCATCTAAGCATTCTCATTTCCGCCACATGCATTCGTTGTTCCTCTTTCTTTTTCACTGACCAACATTCAGTTCCGTACATCATAGCCGGTCTTATGGCTGTTTTATAGAATTTTCCCTTCAGCTTCATTGGACTTTTTCTGTCACACAACACTGTTGTGATTTGAAAGTGAAGCAAATTTCAAAATTAAAATAAAATATAGGGTGTTCCATTTAAGAAAACATAAATTTGGTCTGCCACCATCTTATGGAACACCCTGTAAGATTGTAACTAATTTTAAAATGTGGAGGTTAAAGCTGCCTACAATTTTTGTCAATAACTTTTTTTGTAGTTTTTACTATAACAGATCTACTGAGCTTCCTCACACTAATCAATCACCCTGTAGATTTGTCAATCGTGCGCCTCAGTCCGCTTGGCTAATCTGATCTACCTGTTTGGTAATAATCTGTACCAAAACTTACCAAAATTTAAATTATAAAAAAAGTTGCATCAAGTCTCCTATTTCAATCGGGAGACTTTAGACATGCGATTTTTGGCCTCGCAACGGCCCGTAATCCGAGTTTGGTCTCGCAACATGCCTACTGAGACATCCTGAGACACGTTGCTTAGACCAAAATCGCGCAACCTGTCTATTGGTACGGGCGTAGCTTTAGGTTTTAGACCATGCAGAGCTTTTTATGAAGAATAACTTTTTTTCGTAAAATTAATAATAAAAAAGTTTTCCATATGGTTCCAACTTACAAGGACATACTGTATATGTATATTTATTTTTATTTTATCTATGAACAATCACAAATTTTAACGATTCCTCAAAACATCTTTACTGTTCTTTGGCCTATTTAATACTCCGTATAAATGTAAAAGACAGTGCCAGGAAGTAATAAAAGAAAAATGTAATATTTATGTTGATTTAAGCAATTCACAAAAACTGCCTCACACCTGCATTACAATCGGTACTAATTTCCCATTATTCATCATTTGCAAAATAACCGCTAATAAATCATAACGTATCATCATTTTTACAACCATTTCTATTTGACTTTACAATTATGATCATTTTCGAGGCACCTACAATTTTCTCCTGCGACCAAATTAGTCTCTGTACCATAATTTTAATTTGTTTGAACGAAAATTTTGACAAATATTTGAACAAGGGGTATCATAATTCATATTATCAACAAAAATGAGCGACGGTTCCAGATTTAGAATATGTGTCAGTGTCATATTTTTATGATGATTAAAGTATACAATAAGTTAAGAATGTTGACATTATGTTAACCATCTTTTCGACTAAATCATACCAATTTTTTTAGACAATGGAAGAGACAGAAAGACAAACCTTTTACAAAACCTTTTTCCTTGTGAAGGATTAAGAGAAACGCTAATCCTTTAGTTTCTTAGCTAAAAACTAGCTCCTCTCTGCATTGTTGGAGATATAGGAGCTACTGATATCTTAAATATATATTTCTCCTCATTTTTGAAGTTATACTTCTTTACCGGCGATATGAGGGTGAATTTTTATATGTTAAAACCTATGATCCCGGCGCATGCGCATTATAACTTTGTTCTGATTGGATGTTCAAATGACATGTCAAAAATTATTCAATATGGCGGCTGTGGCACAGCTATTGATTATTTATGGTTGTTGCGTTTTGAAATTTGTGGGAAAAGAAACAAAGTTAGTTAATAGTTACACTGCCTTTTTAAATAGTTTTCATATACCTATATTTTTGGACTTTTGGACTATTTTGGACAAGGAAAACTCATTCTAATTTGGTAAGTAGTTTTTATTATAATCATATTGTAATTATACATTTGGATTAGGTTGGAATACATACATTTATTTTCTCAAGAATGGGGATTTTAGAGAGAAATCCCAAATTAGGTCCGATTTTTATTTTTAAATTATGATTTTTTGGCGTAGATTTATTTATCTAGTAGGTATGTAATGCTTTGATTTACATACTTAATTTGATTACCAACAAAAGTTCTACCAATCTTCATCTAATATATTGTTTTCTTACTGTTTTGTTATATTTTAATATTTTCTTCCACAAAATTTAAACTACATAATTTAATTATATTCAAAACAACTGTCAAACAGTAAAACGTTCAGTTACCCTATTTTTCCACATGAAAAATAATGTGGAATTGGACGAGTGAGTCTAGGCTTCGATTAAGAATCAAAGCACCCCGAAATTCACGGGTTCGATTCCCGATGCAAGTTTTTATTTTTTATTTTTTTATGCATTTTATGATTGTAAGTATATTTGTTACATAATTTTTTTTTAGAACATGCGTATTTAAAATTTTTGCCAACAATTATTATCGTTCAGAAATAATTTTTTCTTTGTGGCATTTTTCAATGTGTTTGTGTGCGTTTTATTTTTTTATTTTTTTAAATTTATGGTATTGTATTAAAAATCACATAATATGTTGTAGAAGTTTAACTTCTTACGCGCGTACAAAGTACACACACATTCTTTTTTTGAATCCTCGTCGGTGACACTCTAAAATATTATTAGCATGCTGTCTTCATTGCCTGACATCCTATGCCAGATGGAGAGCTTCATGCAGGAATTGTCTCAACAAAGTCTTCCATAGACTTCGTTCTTCTGGCTCTGTGGCCGAAGTAATCTAGGTATAATCGGTTTCCTTTTTTTAAGAAACTTTTTTTTGTATTAAGCTCTTTTAGAATTGGCAGGTGGGTTCTATGTTCTGTCCAGGAAACACGTAGAAATCATCTATATTCTCCGATTTTACTTCTATCAATTTTTTTGAGAGACCATGTTTCAGCTGCAGATTGATCACTCTGAGCTTAGTATTCCCTATTCCCTATAATTATTCGGATTTCCATATTTTAATTGATTTAGCTGTTGCTGTTCGCAGTAATGCTAGTCTACGCTTGATTTCTAATGAGCTATCAGATAGCTAACAGATTTTAATGGGCGTACAGGTAACTGAGGAGTAGCGAGAAGGAGGAAATACGGAAAAGGATATTGCTTTCTAACAAAGCATACTACTCTTAGTCATAGGTGTTTGAATCCAAAGACATCCATAGGGAAGTAAAGTTATACCAATTGCCAACATAGGTCGTAGAAACATGGATCATGACAAAAAGAACAATAAACCCTATTAATACTTTTGAAAGAAATGTAATGAGAAACATATTGGGACCCATCTGCGATAATGGTATATGGAGAATAAGGTTCAACCATAAGTGATATCAATATAACAAAGAACCCTCTATTGCAAGTTATGCAAAAATACAAAAATTGCCCTGGACAAGTCACCTTATAAGAATGGATAATACTAGAACACCTAATAAAATGCTTAATGGAACGATGGTTGGACGTCGGCCAGTAGCAAAGGGATGCTTGGAGGCGGATGTTGGGGAAGCCAGCATCCGCCTCCAAAGCCAGTTTATATAATTTTTCCTATCTTTTATTTATTTTTCTGAACTTTGTTTGACTATGACCAGGTCTCTTTATTATCAAACTTCTTTCCTGACGTTTTTCCGAAGTATTTTAATAGCAGTAGCTTTGGGAAAACTAAAATGATGACCAATTTAGTACGTAGCGGACCATTGAAACTAGAAATCTGCCATATCGAAACAGTTGACAAATACATCTATCTAGGCCACGAAATACAAATAAGTAGAGACAACCAAACATGCGAATTATCTAGAAGAATAGCTTTAGGATGGGCAGCGTGTAGCAAACTAAGAGACGTGTTCAAGGAAAACATCCCAATAAAGCTAAAAAGAGAAGCATTTAACCACTGCGCACTTTCGGTGCTTATATTACTTATGGAGCTGAAACACTGACAATGCCTAAAGCATCAATAAGAAAATTACAAGTAGCACAACGAAAAATGGAAAGATTCATGCGTGGCCTAACTTTGAGAGACATAATACGAAATGATGAGTTACGTCGAAGAACTGGAGTGGAAGACATCATAAGACGCATTACGAAGTTGAAGGTTAAATGATCAGGACACGTCGCAAGACAGAGAGACAACAGATGGACAAAGAAGATTTTAGAGTGGTGGCCAAGGGCAGACAAGCGAAGTCGTGGAAGACCACCTACCAGATGGACCGACGACATTAAATAGCGACAAACTGGATTGCAGCTGCGCAGGACAGAGAAGGGTGTAGACATCTTCAGGAGGGCTATGCCCGACAGTGGCAAAATTTGGTTGTGTGATGATGATCTCTAATAATACCGGTCATCTTCGTCCAAATTGTTTAGGACTTCCTTTCATGTTCTAACATATTTTTTCTGTTATTCATGCCCTTAATACACCTTCTTTCTCAACTTTTAACATCCACCACTTGATTTCTTGTGCTCCTCTCCGATATTTTGGTTTAGTTATGCTGTTATGAATTCAAGTATATCATCTCCAGCTTCATTTCTAAGCTTCCAAAGCCTAATCCTCCATGTCTTGCTTCATATCCTGTCTTGGATTGACTCACATGTGCATTAAAATCACCTCATATTATATATAACCTTCTCCGCTGATCGAATATCACTCAGGATGTCTTCTAATTGATGATAGAAAGCTTTTCTTTCATTCTCACCCAGCCTTGTTTGAGGATCATACACACACACAAGATATATATAGGGTGTCCCAAAAGTAGTGGAACGGTCGAATATTTCGTGACCTAAACATCGGATCGAAAAAGTGAAAAATACGTGTTCAATAATTTTCAAAAATCTATCCAATGACACCAAACACCAACCCCACTACACCCCCTGGAGGTGGGGTGGGGGGTAACTTTAAAATCTCAAATGGAAAACCCCAATTTTTCTTGTAGATTTGGATTCGTTACGTAAAAGTAAGCAACTTTTATTCAAAACATTTTTTCGAACTGTGGATAGATGGCGCTATAATTGGGAGAAACGATTTATCCTGATAACATAGGTAAATTATAGAAACGGTCTAATATCTCGAGAAATACACTTCCAAATAAAATACGAAAAAACACGTATTTAATATTATTCAAAAACCTATCGAATAGCACCAAACATAACCATCCAACCTACCCCCTGGAGGTGGGGTGGGGGTAACTTTAAAATCTTAAATAGCAATCCCCAGTTTTTATTGCAGATTCGGATTCGTCATGAAAAATTAAGCAACATTTATTCGAAAAGTTTTTTAAAATTGCTGATAGATGGCGCTAATAAATCGTATTTTTCTAATTAAAGCGCCATCTATCCACAATTTTCAAAAATGTTTCAAATAAATGTTGCTTAATTTTTCATGACGAATCCGAATCTGTAATAAAAAGTGGGGGTTGCTATTTAAGAATTTAAAGTTACCCCCCACCCCACCTCCAGGGGGTGCGTTGGAGGGTTATATTTGGAGTTATTCGATAGGTTTTCGAAAAATATTAAAAACCTGTTTTTTGGTTTCTCATTTGGAAGTGCATTTCTCGACATATTAGACCGTTTCTATAATTTACCTATGGTATCAAGATATCGTTTTTCCCAATTATAGCGCCATCTATCCACAATTCGAAAAAATGTTTTGAATAAAAGTTGCTTACTTTTACGTAACGAATCCAAATCTGCAATAAAAACTGGGTGTTTCCATTTGATATTTTAAAGTTACCCCCACCCCACCTCCAGGGGGTGTAGTGGGGGTTGGTGTTTGGTGTTATTGGATAGATTTTTGACAATGATTGAACACGTATTTTTCAGTTTTTCGATCCGATGTTTAGTTCGCAAAATATTCGACCGTTCCACTACTTTTGGGACACCCTGTATATTTATAACACTTGAATACAAGTGCAAAAATAGGAGATTGCCAATCAACAACAATATTTATTTGGGATCAATATATTAAATAGTAGCAAATACAGGATGCAACAAAATTTAAAAATATAATCACGTACAGCATTGCAGTATGGTAAATAAAGGAAAAATTTAGTTAAAATAATTTGTCATCTGTCATACTATTTACTCTTACTAAATTCTTACAGTCGATGTGTAATCTGGAATTGCTACTGAATCGTTTTATTATTAATCAATTTCCTTTACGACATTGGCAATTACTCGAGATAATATCTGGAAAATATCCCATTGTCATAACGCAAACACTGTTACTTGTTGTAATTGATATTTTCGAGGAATTAAAATGAGAAATTTCGTAAAAAGATTAGCAAGTAGCAACGATTTCAAATCAAATTTATGGTCTAAGAGCAACGTTTTTGAGAACCTATTTTAAGACAGCTGATTCTTTCATATATTGTTCCCTATGCTTCCTCGAACACCGTACCGGCCATCTGGCTGCTGATACAGGTTGCGTTCATTACTGCGCAGCACACCTGTATAGGTAAATACAAAATCAGGGTGATTGATTAGTGAGATAAAGCTTAGTAGATCCGCTATAGTAATAGATAGCAATAAAAGTTGATAACAAAACTTGTAGCCAACTTTGAGCTTCACATTACACAATTAGTTAGAATGTTACAGGGTGTTCCATATCATAGTGGCAGACCAAACTTATGTTTTTTTTTTAAATGGAACACCCTATATTTTATTTTATATTCGAAATCCTGTTAACTTCTCCATCACAAAAATATAAAGGTTTGTTATGTTATACAGGGTATTTACGAAGTTATAACCAATGTTGTACGAAAATCGTAATAAGTTCAGATCCCTGTTAGGTCTGGATCCCGCGTATGAAAAAAAAGTTGATTAATAGCAAGCTGAAAATTTGTTAATAGCTTAAGGGTGTCTAGTCGAATAAACTTTGATATATGGGAACACTGAAACAGGGGTAGTTTTAATTGTGGAACAGGTTAAAAATTTGGAACGGTCACAGCACGAAAACGGCACATTTATTTTGTCCGACAGAATAGACTTAAACTCTCCGAACAGAGATTAAACTCTCATGAAAAAATCAGACTACGATTTATTACCTGTCATAATTCCTGTCATTTGACATATTCTACATGTTCCACTCATTAAAACGCCCATTTGGTGATAAATAGCAGTCTGATTTTTGCATGAGAGTTTAATCTCTGTTCGAAGAGTTTAAGTCTGTTCTGTCGGACAAAATAAATGTGCCGTTTTCGTGCTGTGACCGTTCCAAATTTTTAACCTGTTCCACAATTAAAACTACCCCTGTTCCAGTGTTCACACATATCAAAGTTTATTCGACTAGACACCCTTAAGCTATTAACAAATTTTCAGCTTGCTATTAATCAACTTTTTTTTCATACTCGGGATCCAGACCTATGTATAAATAAAAATAAGCACAACAGCAATGGTTTATTGGTGCCATATTTTTTTGTTGATTGTCAAAATTTATAAAAATGGTTGATATTGCTAATTTTATTTATATCGAATACAGGATGAGTCAAAACGCAAGTACATTATTTCTTCAGTAATTTTAAATAGAACACCTTAATTAATAACTTGCTCTGAAAAATGAAAATATCTCGAAAACTAACAAATTTAGGCATAGGGAATATTATACAAAAATTAAAGTAATGATACTTTTCGATGGTGATATAAAATACAGGGTGTTCCATTTAAAATTTCTGAGAAAAGAATGTTTTTGCGTTTTGACTCGCCCTGTATTCGATATAAGGAAAATTAGCAATATCAACCATTTTTATAAATTCTGACAATCAATAAAAAAATATAGCACCAATAAACCATTGCTGTTGTGCTTATTTTTATTTATACAGGGAGCTGAACTTGTTACATTTTTCATAAAAAATTGGTTATAACTTTGTAAAAGCCCTACATAACATAACAACCTTTATATTTTTGTGATGGGAAAGTTAAGAGAATTTCGAATATAAAATAAAATATAGGGTGTGCCATTTAAAAAAACATAAGTTTGGTCTGCCACTATGATATCGAACACCCTGTAACATTCTAACTAATTTCGTAATGTAAAGCTGAAAGTTGGCTACAATTTTTGTTATCAACTTTTATTGCTATCTATTACTATAGCGGATCTACTGAGCTTTATCACACTCATCAATCACCCTGTATATTGAATTTAAATTATTTTAGGACGAAACATTTTTTTGTCGTTACTTTTTAAACTACAAAAATGTCTGGCAATTATAGTTCATATTTCTAATAATGTTTAAAAAGTAATGACAAAATAATTTTTCGTCTACAATAATTTTAAATTCGATATGTTTACCTGTACAAATGTGCTGCGCAGTGATGAACGCAACCTGTATCAGCAGCCAGATGGCCGGTACGGTGTTCGAGGAAGCATAGGGAATAATATATTAAAGAACCAGTTGTCTTAAAATAATTTTTTTTCCGACGTTCTTGGTCCATTAGAGAAGTTGTAGAATTTATGTTTTATACAATGTTGCACATACAGGGTTGCGAGAAAGTCTGTTACGTTAGTTTCTCAGAAACCGCTAGAACGATTTTTATAGATTTTGGTAAGGGTCTTTTAATGCGACCAATTTTATAGTGGTAATTACATTGTTGTCAAATCTTCCGTTTTTCTGGAAATCTAATGAACTTTCTTATTTCAAATGGAACACCTTGTATATTTTTTTAAGTTTTGGAATTCTTAAGGGATACTGATTATTGTTCATATGATATTTTTTATACCTAAATGCCATAATTTCGGAGTTATTGCTACATTTATTAAAAAAAATTAAACAATTTCTAATAATCAATTTTTTCGGCCCGGTTAGACATTATTTTAGGTTTTTTTAATCATTGCAAACAAAAAAGGTATATGTCATTTTTCTCTAAAGTTAATCGTTTTCGAGTTATAAACAATTTAAAACTGAAAAAAAAACGAAAAATGACGATTTTCAAGGTTCAAAAACACAAGTAACAAAAATAATTTTTGAAATTACAATGTACCTAAATTCAAGATCAAACCTTCACGATAGGTATCAAATACCTATAAGAATTATTGGCAAGTTTTATTCTAATTCTAAGGTATTGTTTTTTTAATTATTAATGAAGCGCATATGAGAGAACGGGCGATCGGGCTGCATTAACAACTAAAAAATAATATTTTAAAATGAAACAATGAAAAATTTGCTTATCGGTAACTGATAAAATAAGGCTTGAACTTGAATTTATTCACTTCGTAGTTTTAAAAATAATATTTTTTATTTGTGTTTTTGAACCTAGAAAATCGTAATTTTTCGATTTTTTTCATTTTTAAATTGTTTATAACTCGAAAACGATTAACTTTAGAAGAAAATTACAAAAGACGTTTTTCGTTCACAATGATACAAGGAACCTAAAATAATGTCTACTCGGGCCAAAAAAATTGATTTTTATAAATTGTTTAAAATTTCTTTTAATAAATGTAGTAATAACTCCGAAATTATGGCATTTAGGTATAGGGAGTATTATATGAAAAATAATCAGTACCCCTTAGGAATTCCAAGACGTAAAAAATATACCGGGTGTTCCATTTGAAATAAGAAAGTTTATTAGATTTCCAGAAAAACGGAAGATTTGACAACAATGTAATTACAACTATAATATCGGCCGCATTAAAAGACCCTTACCCACCAAAATCCATAAAAATCGTTCCAGCGATCTCCGAGAAATTACCGTGTTGCCAGACTTTTTCGCAACCCTGTGCCCTGTAGGTCTTTTAGGCGAGGAAATGAAGCAATAAACCTACCAAATTTTTGCAGTTGGATGAATCTCAATGAAACTGATTGCATTCGATTCGTAAGGGCCTTAGAAAACTTTGTGAACTAAAGTGGTGATGACAAAATGAAAATTGCATTATTCAACAAGGAAAATGCATTTTCCAATTGTATTTCAAAGTGATGAAAAGTGATAAATTTGTAATTCGGAAGTGATTAAATAAAATGAGTTCAATATTATTACTTGGGAGTTTTTGGGATCACTGAACACGAATATTATGACGGCGATGTTATCCTAGACACCTGATGCTCATAATGAGGATCGCCTGGAGTTTTATGGAAATTGGACACAAAATCAGTGCAAACTTATTACTCGGTAATTTTTTGGGAACGCTGATCATGAATATCATGACGGCGATGGTGTCTGACGCATCTGGTGACCAGGACGGGCCTTTTATGAAAGGCCCGTTGGAGACGTTGGGGAGTTTTATGAAAATTAGATAGAAAATAAATGTGAAAAGTCGTTAATCGGAGGATTTTTGGGGTCGCTGATCACGAATATCATGACGGAGATGGTGTCCAACGCACTTGGTGACAAGACGAATCGCAAACTGTAGAAGAGCATCATGTCCAATATGTACGAATTTTGTGTATTTGATTAAAATTGTTTCCAGTAGCAAAACGCAACGTTTACAACAAAAAGGAAACACGTCTGCATATTAGTATTGGCATTGCAACGCAATATTCAATTTACCGCTGAAAGGAAATTTAGTCCTCTTTCTGCGGTAAACAGTTGCGGCGCTAGAAAACTATCCTCACAGCTGAGTTTATTCAGACAATATTGTGCTTTGTTTATTGATGATTGTTGTCGTCTTTACTGTGGTTAATAATTAGATTACAATGAGTGGTTCAGATGAGGAATTGCGTGTAAACAAGAAAAGAAAAGGTTTTACGAATGATGACAAATATACAAGGAACATAATAAAGAAGTCTTAAGTGGCTGGACAAGAACACGTAAACTGGGTTGACAAAACTGTACCAGCTAAAAAAACCAGGCTCAAATTTTTGCAGGTAAATATTGTTTTATTCATTGTTGTTAATTTGTACATTATGTTTTAAATACCATTTTACTGATAATTTAATCTTGTATGTATTTCGAAGTAATATTAGGCTATTAAAACCTAACCTAAAAGTCATTTACTTATCTCCAATATCTTTTTCACTGAATTACTGTTACAATAAAGTCTTTTGTTGTTTCAGTTGCAAATCCAATTGCCTTGGAGTTTTCACTGAAAAAGATATGATTGAAATATCCGCCAAACTACACAACATGACAACCAAAATGGAACAGGACATTTACATCCAATCTGTTATGGAAATTAGTCAGATTGCAAGGGAAAGACCCAGCTCTAGTTCGTCAACCGCAAAACCCAAGGCTTTCAGTGTGATTTATTATGTAGTACACAATGGAAAACGTACAAAAGTATGTAAAATGGATTTATGACAACCTATGGATACACTGCAAAGCAGTGTTACCGTTTGTCCCATCTATTGCAACTAAATGAAACACCAACTGACAACAGAGGAAAAAACGTTTCAGGAAATGCAATACCTGGGTCTGTACTGTCTAAATTAAGGGTCCATGTAGAATCATTCCCCACCAAAATACATCACTATACAGGAAAAGAAAGAAAGTATTTTTGAGCTAATATGAATTTAAAAATCATGTAAGACATGTTCATTAAAAAATAACATAGTTTCCTTATTTCAACATTAGGAACTGAGAAAAGGCTCTCCTACAAGTTTTTTTGGACATATTTCAAGGAAAACTACCCTTCTATTGGCTTTGCCCAACCAGTTAAAGATGCACGGGTTACATAGTTACATGTGAGGAAATAAATTTAAAAATAAAAAGTCCTGTTTTGAATGAGAATGCAAAGAGAACAGCTGTCGCTGAGCTAACAGTACACAAGCGTAAATGTAAAAGTTCTATACATCACTGAAAGAAGTGACCACGCAGTGTGTCAGTAAGCCTGAAGAAAATGTTGGCATCTGCATAGATTTTATGGCCAACATATCTCTACCTTGTATTCCTGTCCAAGATACATACCTTTTACCTTAGACAGCTCACTGTAAATGTCTTTGGTGTGCATAATCTCGCGACACGGAGATGTACAATTTTTATCTATCATGAAGGTGAAGGGAGTAAGGGCTCAAACGAAGTTTGTACTATGTTAGATTGGTACATAAACAGCAAAATTGGCAGTTGTGTAAAAACCCTTTATCTGTTTGGGGACAACTGCGCAGAGCAAAATAAAAATAATACTGTGATTCGCATGATGATGTACTTGTGTGCGATAAAAAAGTTTAATGAAGTCAGACTAACCTTTCCTGTTAGGGGCCACTCTTTTATGCCAAATGACAGAGATTTTGCCATTATCAGAAGAAAATTAAAGCAAGAAGAACGATATTATACTATTAATGAGGTTGAAGAGCTTATAATGAAATCATCGAAAATTGACGGCAAATTTTCTGTTATTAAAATGACTGCTGATGATTTCATTGACTTCAGTTCATGGTTGCCCCAGTTTTATAAAAAAAACTGCCTAAGTGATGATTCGTATGGAAAAAGTGTCCCAAGAAAAAAAAAGGGCTTTTGCCATATCACAATACAGAGAGATGACTTTTTCATCAAAGAATCCTAACACGGTTCAATGTAAGATGAACATCATCATCATCATCATTATACAACCTCTTCTGTCCACTGCTGGACATAGGTCTCTCCCATTCTTCGCCACTCTTCACGGTTCTGTGCTTCTTGTTGCCATTTCTTGGATATTCGGTTAATGTCGTCCATCCAGCGTGTTGGTGGTCGTCCTCTGCTGCGTTTGTCTTCTCTTCGGCGCCAGTCAATTAGTTTTCTGGTCCATCTTGAGTCTTTCAGTCGCGCTATGTGACCTGCTCAAGATGGACATCGCCGGCTTCATAATGGATGAATTCAAAGTACGGAATGCGGTACAGCCAATTCAGGCTCCTACTAGAAGAGCATATTCAACTGTACTTCCAATTAACAACAAGAAAATGGAAGACATGAAGAAAACATTGGTATACATCCCGGAAGAAAAAATCAATTTTTGGAATCCGATTTTGTCATGGCCAATTACATCGGCATTTACAGAAGAAAACTAAAAACTTGAACTTATATTTACCTCAAAGTTTTAATTTATGATTTAATTGCTTTATTTCATGTATAGGACATTGTTTTATTTCATTAAAATTAATTCTTATAAAATATTCTGTTTGTATATTGATTGTTTTCCTTAGAACTTCTTAAAGTTTCTTGTTTGCGGCAGAAAGGGAACATGTCCTTAACACAAAAAAATTCTCTACCCTCTCCTCTTAAAATATTTAAATATTTTATAAGTATGTAGTAGGTAGTTCAGAATGCCCAATCACATAAACCTTAAATGCAAAAAAATTAATACCAGTAGTGTGTTTGAGTTTACCAAATTTTTTGTCTCTCCTGAAAAATTGGCAAAACTGGACTTGATGACTTTCTGCAGTTGCGATTCAAGAACAGACCTCGTCTCCTGGAGTTTCGTAGAAATGCGATACAAAATCAGTGCAAACTCGTTATTTGAAGATTTTCGATAGTCAATGGTCTCCGAGACACATAGTGGACAGTGGAGAACTCATCTACATTAGTTTTATGGAAATTCGACACAAAATCAGTTGGTCCGGCTTATCAGATGCCTCGGATACCATCGCTGACATGAATGCTTAGCAACCCCAAAAACGTCCGAGTAACGAGTTTGTACTGATTTTATATCGATTTTCTACAAAACTCCAGGAGCTATAAGCTATTGGTAGATAACACATAGATAGGAAGTTTCAAAAATTTGTTAACCTACGAAGAGCGAACTTACCTATTTAACGGAACTGCTTAAGTTGATCTGAAATAGAAATAAATAATTAGATAGATATCGTTACCTAATAGTATTTGAAAAAAGAAAGACTCAGAATGATTAATAA
Organism: Diabrotica virgifera virgifera; assembly: GCF_917563875.1. Lineage (NCBI taxonomy): Eukaryota > Metazoa > Arthropoda > Insecta > Coleoptera > Chrysomelidae > Diabrotica > Diabrotica virgifera. Next base: position 199,352,668 of record NC_065450.1, on the reverse strand, counting down.
GATGCAATTATAATTTTTCCGGTATACATGTGATTTATCGACTTCAAAAAGGCGGGGTCTCCCACGAAGAACTGATAGGTGCCTTGCAACAGGTGGGAATTAATGACAAGACTTAGTATTATTAAAGCAGTGGAAATACGAAGTGGAGTGAGGCAAGGATGTATTTTGTTGCTACTTAGGGGAAAAACTAACGGGGTTGTGCCACTAATTTCCTCCTAGAGCGTCAAACCCTCGTGACGACCTGTCGAATTTGAGTATGTCGTATAAGTATTGTACGTACTTACAGTTTACAGGATTTTGCGGTGTGTGGGCGACTGGTTCAGTTTCCTATTTTTTATGGAGGTGAAATTATACACTGCACTGATTTTTAATTTGAAGTACTGATTTATTTTTAAACATGAAAACTATGAAAAACACTTAACTTACAAAACAGGTGAAAAATGCTGAGAGTGAGAGTTGCGTGGCGTTACTAACTTGCTTCCAACTTTTTTGGAGAGGTCGGAAGTGGAAGTGATTTTTCGGAAGTAAGTGGAAATGCGATTTTTTTGAGGGACCGGAAGCTCTGGAAGTGGCCTTTGACAATATAAATATTTAGACATTTATAATTCTATGGTTGGTTTTCCAACACTACTAGTTTTTAATATATATTCCGAATTTTATTTTATTCAGGCATTAAAATCAACAGAATTAATGTCAAAAATCGCAGATACGCGGAAGACACGGTACTGATTGCTTTCAATGAAAGAGATTTGTAATAGACTAAGTTTTCAATCTAGTAGCACATAAAACAACACCAAAAATGTTGCTCCACATCCTACCAGATTGAAAACAATGGGAACCTTCCCTGGTTACACCTCCGAGGCTTCTAAAATTTGCAAGACATAACGGATGCTGAGACTAAGGAAGATGAGGGAATTTTACAATTCATAATTCACGTCCCATCTGCTTAGTGCGGTAAAATTCCAACGAGAATGGTTCCCTTCGTACTCCAATCAGAGTACACATGTAAATCAAAAATGAATAACCATTTTCAATTTCGTTGCAACACGAAACTACAGCCGCATCACATTCTAGTCCAATCAGAGAGTGCCACAAGCACCTCTACCGGTTTCGAAACTTATTAGTCTCTTATCAGGAGGCCCATATGCTGCTCTCTCTGACCCGACTAGGACAAACCCCGGCGTGCAGTCACGAATTGTAACGAACGAAATGGCATGGATGCCCTAGCGTACGGCGTTGGAGTACGAAGGGAACCATTCTCGTTGGAACTTTACCGCGCTGAGCAGATGGGACGTGAATTATAAATTGTAAAATTCCCTCATCTTCCTTAGTATCAGCATCCGTTATGGCTTGCAAATTTTAGAAGCCTCGGAGGTGTAACCAGAAAAGGTTCCCATTGTTTTCAATCTGGTAGGATGTGGAGCAACATTCTTGGTGTTGTTTTATGTGCTATTAGATTGAAAACTTAGTTTTTTGCTAGCAGTTGCCGCTAGGGCATCCATGCCATTTCGTTCGTTGCAATTCGTGACTGCACGCCGGGGTTTGTCCTAGTTGGGTCAGAGAGAGCAGCATATGTGCCTCCTGATGAGAGACTAAGTTTCGAAACCGATAGAGGTGCTTGCGGCACTCTCTGATTGGTCTAGAATATGATGCGGCTGTAGTTTCGTGTTGCAACGAAATTGAAAATTGTTATTCATTTTAGAGTTGTAATACTTCTAAGATACATTATTCTAAGATAAATTTTACAATATTTTGGCCATGTGATGGGACATCCAGAGAGGTATAGTCGTTTACAAGTCATAATACAGAGCAAGACTGGCAGAAGCAGAGGCACAGGCCGTAGAAGAACGTCATTTTTGCCGGCCGTTTTTTTTTCATAAATTTTCATTCGAAATTCGATCAGGCCAAAGTATACGAATGATTTTCCGTAACGGTCTATAACTTCATTTCATCTGTAAAATCACTTTTTGTTGTTTTTCCTATCGCATCGCACTCATTAGAATCTAAAGTATTTTTCTAAATAAAGGATAAACTTTTGATTATGAAGAAAATTGATCATCCTAATTATCATCTGATATTAATATGCTGAATAATATCAGCTGGAGCTTGAAATGCCGACCAAGATGACAAGATTTAGTAGTCAGAACAGCTGCTTTTTAAAAACTGCACTTAAAAAATGCAATATCGTTGCGATAAGTAAACATGAACATTTACAGCCTCGATTTGATTAGTGATAATTTGCTGTCAGTGAAAAAATACGATTAGAGACAATAATTATACACTCTATATTCTAATTAATATAGGTTTTGAATTGGTCTTATCTAGATAATGTTTAATGTTTAAATATTGTCCAACATATCCAAATCAACAGAAGAAAAATACCACATATTACTAGGTACGGTTTAATAGGTATGTCATAAACATGCACAGAGATAGAACAACACATATTATGAGGAACGAGAAATTCAGAGTCATGGCGTATCTTAAAATCCCTTCAAAGAAATAAGACAAAGGAAACGAATGGAAAGAATACTATAAGAAATTGCTAACCGAAAACCGCCCCCATTTTAAAGAATCAGAAAGAGACGGAATAGAAATATATACACATGATTTAATCGAATTAAGGCAGACTGTATGGAAAGATATTAAAGGAAAAATTAGAAATGTATATGCAGGATTAAATCAGAGACCAGGCAGGATTCACAGCGGGGAAACGTGCTTAGATCAAATTTTTTTACACAGTCGAATAACTAATAGAAAAAAGAATGGCCAAAAATAGATCCGTCCATATAGCTTTTGTAGATCTTAAGAAAGCATATGACTCGATACCTAGAACCAAGCTATGGGAAGCAATGGAAGACATCGACGTTCCACGAAGATTAATAACAGCAGTAAAAGCACTTACAAGAATAACACAGTAGCTGTCAAAATGGGCAATAGAATATGATAGAACATGCAGTCCATTTAAGACGGCAAAGGGACTAATACTACTACAGGTCTGCTCCACATTCCCTAGCCTGTTCAAAATATTCCTGGAAAAACCCTGAGACCATGGAAAAGAAAATGCGAAGGAATGGGTATACCAGTAAGGGACGAATATCCATATACCCTAAGTTTTCCTGACGACCAAATAGTGATCACACAAGACGAAGATGACCTCACTCTTATGATGAGCAAACTGGAACAGGAATATACAAAGAATGAGATGGAAATAAAACTAAAGAAAACTGAATACCTAACAATGGAGAATACAGAAATAAAATAGCTGGAAATAAACGAAGGTAAACAAATCAGAGGAACAGACAAGTACAAGTATTCAAGTTTCATAATATTAAACAAAGGAACAACTGAAGAAGATATAAAAAATAGACTAGGACAAACAAGAGACTGCATACGAAAATTGAGCCCGGGACTGTGGGATAAGAACATCATCATAAAAATAAAAAGAAGAAATATTTTATTGGACAATAAATAAGAAAACCAAAAACAAAATAAGAGCAACAGAGATATAATTTCTAACGAGAAGCTGCAAAGTAACAATAAGAGATAGAATAAATAACATAGAGATTAAGAGAAGAATGGGAGTGAACTCAGACATAATAGACTACCTACATCAAACAAAAGAGATTAAGCTGGTACGGAAATTGTCAGAAGAGCAGAGCAAAATCGTTGGATAAACAGAATAACAGAGTGGAGCCCGATAAGAAGAAGAAAGAGAGGCAGGGGCGTAACAGAGGCCCCCGCAGCATGAAGCTTGCGGGGGGGCCCCAATATGTCAGGGGCCCCATCTTGTCGTCTAATATATGTAAAATGTGTATTTGTATATTATTTTACGCATATATGAAAAATGTAATTTGCCATACACAGTGCATGAATATACTGGTAGCACAGTATATGGCCGTTTTGGAGTGTTTTGTAGAGAGTGATAATTAGGTTTTAGGTTCTACTTAAACTTCAACTTCAAAGTTAGACTTGTGTCGTCGGTTGTTTTTACTTGGGGGGCGAAAAGGATCATTCTCGGGGTTGAAAAACATACGTTTAAAATAAGTCGGGAAATGGATAAATTGACTAATTCTAATCAATTTTTGCTCTATAGAGTTAATATAAGTCAATACTTTTCAAGTTATTTGAGAGTGAACATGTTTATTTTTCAACAAATAAAACACGTTTTCAAGCAGTTCTTAGCAAAAATGTAGCTCATAAAAAAACAAAAAAAAAATAGTGTATTCATAAAGTATATCGACACAATGACAGCAAAGTTGTAGCTCATGAAAAATTGTTCTTATTCGTCCAATTCCAAATCGAATATTACAACGTGAAATAACCAAAAACTGAAGCACTTTTTGGGGAAAACTCATTAAATATTTTTTTAAATGTTTAATAAAGAGCTTTATTTTTAAAAATGAATAACCATTTTCAATTTCGTTGCAAAACGAAAATACAGCCGAACCATATTCTAGTCCAATCAGACAGTGCATCAAGCACCTCTACCGGTTTCGAAATTTATTAGTCTCTCATCAGGAGGCACATATGCTGCTCTCCCTGATCCAACCAAAACAAAACCCCAGCGTGCAGTCCCGGATTGCAACGAACGAAATGGCATAGATGCCCTAGCGGCAACTGCTTGCAAAAAGACTAAGTTTTCACTCTAATGGCATATAAAACAACATAATGCTATTCTACACCCCACCAGAATGAAAACAATGGGAACCATTACCAACTTATAAAGTATTAGTAATACGAAAAAACTCAAACAGTAAAGAAATGTAGGTTGTGCCTTTGTAAATATTTTGTGTTTTATTTTGTTTTTCTGTAAGGCAAAAATTGATTAAGATGTGCCTGATTAAAATTTGCATACACTCGTGATTACTGACTAGTTCAAATCCTTTCAAAAATAAGCACTTTAAACCGGTGAAACTTACTAGTCATATAAAAAAAGTTAGGTAATTTGTAAAGCGGTAATGATTAGTATCATTTTGGGTGCTAAATAGAGAGAAATTTTCACAATTTTTTTTCAGCCAAAAAAGGTATTAACTTTATTTTGAGCACAGCTGGCTTAGTTTTGACGTTAGAAACTTTTATAGAAAATAAAGTTGTTTTAAACACGTTAAAAAAGTTTAAATGAGCTTTCCCCAAGAAATTTCCCCCCATTTTTTGGTAATTTCATGTTAAATATTCGATTTGGAATTTGACCAATAATAATAATTATTTTTCATGAGCTACAACTTTGCTTTTACTGGGTCGAGCTTCATTTTTTAATTTTCTTATAAGCTACATTTTCGCTGAGATTAATTTTTGCGATCAAATACATACACATACTTACTTTTTGAGTTTTTTGCGAAAAACCGCCTGAAAACGTGTTTTTTTACAATAAAAATTTTCACTCCTAAATAACTCGAAAAGTATTGACTGGGCCACTTCGGTTATGACACTGAAAATTACACGGTATTGCCGTATTTCACGTACATTTTCTGGGCTTATATTATAAGTTTTTGTTACACTAGTCGCATGTAGTAATTCTTTAAAGGGGCCCCCATTTCCAATTCTGCGGGAGGGCCCCGACGGAGTTTGTTACGCCACTGAAGAGAGGCATATCCCGAAGATCCTTCAGAGATGAAGTGGACGAAGCAATGGAGAGAAGAAATCTACAGGAAGGGGACTGGCAAGACAGAAAGAGCTGGAGAGAACGGTTGAGTGAAGGAATACAGTGAAAACTGTGGAAATCCTTAAGGTAGACTTCCGCACCAAGCGACCGAGACAGGAGACCGCGACAGGCGACAGATAGGTCGCGATAGACGATAGTTGGTCGTTGGTCTCGGTCGCGGGCTGCAGAACTACCCTGATATAATTGCATAGAGAGCAGTCGTGGGGAGACCTCGCCTATCTGTCGCCTGTCGCGGTCTCCTGTCTCGGTCGCTTGGTGCGGAAGTCTACCTTTAGTATTCTTTTCGTCAAGATATAAGAAATTTGACCTGACGCTGGTGGGATGTCCCTATCGATTTAGTATCATAATAAATAGTTGACGTTACTAATCCCTCAATTGTCTTTGCGACGGGTGGCAATATTTTTGGAACAGCTACTAGGGCCGTACTTTATATTATTTACAGAACTGACTCGTTACCTATCAATGCAAATAAATTATTAAAATTAAAATTTCTAGACAATGTATTAAAAATTTTGTTTACTGTAGACGAATTCGTTTAGTCATCTGAAATTAACTTTTTCGATAACCCGGATCGGCCGCGGTCCCGATTAATCCGACTTATCGAGGTTCCACTGTACCTATAACTACATAGATATAAATACGTAATAAATATAATGATATGATATTTAAATTTATATTTGTTATTCCAACCCCATTAAAATATTATATCTACTTGAAGACTTGAATTTTTTTTGTTAAGGGGATGGGTACGAACTTTCGGCTTTAAGCCGTTACGTTATTACCGAGGGCCGAAAGTCCCTGAAAACTTCTAAAATGTTTATTTTAATTAGTTACAGGGGTGAAAAACTAAGAGAAAATTTAGTGTGATTTTTAATTTCAAATATCTCATTCAAAAGAAACTTTTAATTCATTCCAAGGGACTTTCGGCCCTCGGTAATAAAGTAATTTTTCATTCTGCGTTTAAATTTTTCAAAAATACTTACATATGAGTTTTCTCAGGATTCGAAAAAAATGATTACATTTAAAACACATTGAAAATTTTGACAGGCGTCAAAATTTTGCATTTGTTCCTTTCCCCTTAATTTTAGCGAATCCGCTCCTGGAGGGTTTGTTGTTTGTTATTATGATACTAAATCGGTAGGGACATCCCACCAGCGCCAGGCCAGATTTCTTATATCTTGACGCAAAGAATATATCAACATTTTATATGCAATTATAGTCTAACCTCCAATTTGTCGCTATATAGAGAGGTAGTCGCTAGTTAGAGAGGTTGTTATCCCTAATATGACTGTATCCAGTTATAAAATATCAACGAACAAATTAAAAGTACAAAATATTCTATTTTAGAATTCTTTCATACATTTATTTTAATGTTCTTCTATAGGATTAACCAAACTTTCATACATTTATTTTGATTTTCTTCTATAGGATTTAACCAAACTCTTACTAAGCCGTATTTGTAAAGAGTGCAATTCGGTATATTGGGCAAACACACCAATATCTACATAGAAGAGTTGCTGCACATAAACATAGTGTACAAACCAATAAATTTAACACTATAGCCTCAGACAAACATTATATAGAAAATAACCATGATTTTGACTTTGAAAATGTACAGATTTTAAAAAAACGAATAGAACTACAACAAAATATGTATATTGGAGATAGTGCATATAAAGAAAGATCACAAGTTTATCAATAATAAGACTAATATCAAGGATCTATCCAATAATATATCAAAACTTAATAAATTGACTTTGATTTGTAAATGCACCATTGGCAGATATTTTAAAATATGGCCCTGAACCGCATTGGCGGATCCAGAAATTGGCTTTTGGGGGGGGGGGGGTTATGGATCTTGAGGGTGATTTAATTACTTTTCTCTGATGCAAGGTCACTTACCACCCCTAGGGTAAGTGGATTTTCAATTACTTTTTGAATGGGCCTAAATTTTTTTTTGTTTGACAGCTCTCGGTTTTTCTTTTTTTTTAGGATTATTGAATTGAAATTTATTTTCGTTTAGGGGGGGTCATGACCCCGTGACCCCCCTCTGGATCCACCATTGCTGAACCGGCCGTATTTGAAATATCTGCCATGTGGTTTTAATAGAGGCCTTAGACTCAAATATCACGTTCATATTTAGACAAGGCGAAAACGGCGGGTTCGAAGGGAAAAATATTCCCATAAGATTTTTTTGCATAATCACATTCGTGAGACATTCCAGAATAAGGGTCAAGAAGTCGCCCACGCGAAAAGTGGGCCAATTTTTTTTAACAATTTTTTTTTAATCAAATTGCAAGAATCAATATTTTTGGCGCGAACAATTTTTTCTTTAATTTTTTGGACCATTCTGGACAAAAAAGGTCTCTTATAATTTTTCTCTAAAGTTGATCGTTTTCGACTTATAACCAATTTAAAATTGAAAAAAACGAAAAATGGCGATTTTCAAGGCTTAATAACTCGGTTAAAAGTTAATATTATGAAAGTCAATATATGACTAAATTAAAGTTTAAGGCCCCCCCTACAAGATCCTGAAGAAATTTTTGTCATTATTTTATTACTAAGTTGTTATTTTTAAGTAATAATAATAAGCGCCATACACGTGTGCGGGGCTGTAAATGCTGAGTGCGAGAGAGAAGCCATTCCAGCAGTCCAATTGTGCATCTTACTCGCACTCACATTTACAGCAGCGTCAATACGATCTAACCACTCATTGTTATTAATTAAAAATAACAGCTTAGTAGTAAATTAATGACACAGATTTCTTCAGGATCACGTAACGGCGACTTTATACTTTGATTTAATCACTCTCTGACTTTCAAAATAATAATTTTTAACCGAGTTATTAGGTCTTAAAAATGGCCATTTTCGCGTTTTTCAAATTTTAACTTGCTTATAACTCGAAAAAGATCAACTTTGGAGAAAAATTATAAGAGACCTTATTTGTCCAGAATGGTCCAAAAAACCTAAAAAAAATTAGTCCGGGCCAAAAATATTGATTTTTGCAATTTCATTAAAAAAAATTGTTTAAAAAAATTGGCCCACTTTTCTCGTGGGCGACTTCTTGAACCTTATTCTGGGATGTCTCACGAATGTGATTATGCAAAAATATCTCATGGGAATATTTTTCCCAACGAACCCGCCGTTTCCGCCTTGTCTAATTCCAACACAGACTAATAACAAGTGCAGACGTTAATATAAAGTGTACTATGTAATGTTTATAGAATTATTAAAAAACTTATTGAAAATGGCAAATAGACGAAACGTTTAAGCAATAATAAAGAATAAAGTGTTTTATTAATAACAAACCGACAAAACCAGGACCTAAAAAAGTTTTTCTATATTTATATGAAAAACATATTTTCTATATTTTTTAGGCTATTTTTTATGGTTTGATGATATCAAATATTATTGCAGAATACACAAATTGGGAATTAAAATGTCGAAACTCAATTAACAAATATTATATTAATTTTTTATAATTAATTGTACGTAAAAATGTAATAAAAAATAATTTTGTAAATTATTCATATTATGTATTACGATTAAAAATTGTTTGCTTTTTACAAATTTAATGTATCATCAATTATAATATTTTATTAGACTATTTCGTTGATATGATATGTATTTACCTAAGATTTATAAAAACAATTAATCTTTTTATGACGACTTGATGATACCAAAAAATTGTTTTAAAAGTAAAAATAAAATATGCTGTCACTGTTTACATTTAGTAATTTGTCACTGAACTTAAAAGTATATGGAAACAATTTCTGAAAAGCCTTATAGGGTTTTTTCTTCTTTCCTCAAATAATTTGCTAGGGAATCGTATTACTTTTTTTCACAACATCTTTATAAGCAATTTAATCCACATGTTAATCCACTTATATTTTCTATGTATATTCTATATGAACGAATCTCATAAATATACATTTTGATGAAGCTTTTATTGCTACTCCTATTGTTTTGGAATCAAACAATAGTTTAGATATTTTCCTTGGTGTCGCTACAAAAATATTAGCGTATCCTAATCGTAATCAAATAAAACAGTTCTAGGTCATCGAAAGAATACTTGAAGGAATTTAGGTCGAGACAGTTGATAGATTAATTAAAATCAACAATTTGTGTCACTTTATGAAAATTAAGTGGTTCGTGACAGGCACGCAGCCAGCTATATCTAGTCATTACAGTCTTCTTAAAAAAAATAACGCAAAGATAACTTTCTCACGTCAATAAACTTAACCGCAAAAGTTTGTACTATCAAAAATTATTTTTGATTGTTGATTTTCTCGTGTACAGTTTAACGGATTCCGCAATTTTTTTTTATTATTTTAAAAGTTTCTTAGGATATTATACCAAAGATTACAGTCAGTAAAAATAGAAGCCGTATTATATGCGGGTGACGTAGTCCTTATATCATTCCATGACCAAAATTCCAAGACTTATAAAGATGTGGGCAGAGGAAATAGAGAAACTATATAAAAATGGAAATTAACACCAAGGAAAGTAAAATAATAGTCATCGACGAAAAGGAACAAAATGAAATAAATATAAAATGAAAAATTACTCAAATGGAAATAGTTACCGCATATTGGAAGTATAATTAGACATCTGTAAAAATATTAGTACATTTGGATGTTGAGAGGTGACACATGTTTTTTTGCAGAAATTGCTTGAAAATAACTCATAATAGTATTTGAGTTATCCTCCCACTCAAAAAGGTCCGGAACATTGTTTAAATAATCAAAATGTCAAAAAATTAAGGAAAAATTCGATTTTTTCTTTGTTTATGATTATAACTTTAAAAGTGTTTATTTCCGAGAAAAGTTTCACGACATAAAAGTTGCGTAACAATAAAGGATTAGTTACAAATTTTAAAAATTGTCACTCTTGTTGCACAATAGCAATAATTGCGATAAAACCATAAAAAAGAAGTATTCGCATTTTACGTTTTTCGACGATTTATTCTACATTTAGGACCTTTATATTTCACCCAGAAAAACTTTATGATATAATATAACAATACTGTAAATTTCATTAAGATCGGTTTAACGGCTTTCGCAAATAAAATTCATTTTCTCAAAATGTTGCAGGACTGAAAATAAAGCAGACAGCAATTTGAACTTTTTCTACATATAGAAGAATATTGTACCTTTCATTTGCAATTTGCAAAATTAAAATCGGTTAACCACCACGGCGTCATGATTTTTTTTAAATAAACATTAATTTTTGGTGCTACGCGCAGGACAGCGGATACATTTGGTTTGATTGGGCATTCCAATGACCTTTGATAATTCTTGAAAAATTTTAACTTTTTAGTACATTTCGATATAAATAAATAAATCTGTTTTTTGCAAAATAAAAACACATACTCTGTCCTTTGAAATTACACTTTTTTTAGCAAAAACTTTCTTTGTTCATATATTTTAACTTAGAGAATAAAAGTGTATTATTTTTAAACATATGCAATTGTTTAAACAATATTTCACAAACAATAATAAAATTAGTTTGATTTTTGTGGAATTAAAATATGAACATACAACAAAATATAGAGTAAGAAAATAATATATTAGATAAAGATTGGAAGAAAGTTTGGTGGAAATCAACTTGTGTGAATGGAACACCGCTGTCCTGCGCGTAGCACCAAAAATTAATGTTTATTTAAATTGCTGCCGCCGTAGTAGTTAACCGATTTTAATTTTGCAATTAGCAAATGAAAGGTACAACATTCTTCTATACGTAAAATTCAACTTGTTATCTCCTTTATTTTCAATCCTGCAACATTTTGAAAAAATGAATTCTTTTTTTGTGAAAGCTGGATTGCAAAATTTATTTTGGAATTGAATTGAACTATTCCATTCTATTGAACCGGTCTTAATGAAATTTACAGTATTGTTGAAGATATTCTACTTTAGCCGCGATTCGATTGAGGGTAAAATTGTACATAAATCTGCGCGCCTGCGGAGACAGTATGTACACAGACAGTATATAGTTCATTGATAATCTTTCAAGATAGGTATGTATGTATCTGTAACCGTGCAAATAAGTCATTAAAAGAATATATTAGTGTTTTTAGGAAATGTATTATTTATTATAATTCTTGTGTTTTTGGATTTGTGTTTCTCTGTAGTAAAATAATAAAATATTATGTAAGCATAACATTTTTACACTATATGTCGCCGTGTTGTTTAATTATATCCGAAACTTACATGTCAATTACAAGGACCTCGCTGGAGTAGTTGGTAATGCGTTAGCTCTGAGATTGGAATGACGCGGGTTCAAATCCTGGGCGATTCATATTTTTTTTTATTTTTATTTGTTTTAATAAAAATTTTTTGAAAGTGGTAGATAAGAAAGTTAGTTTGATTTTTAAATAAAATACAAATAACCTGTTAAGTATATTTACTTCGTTTAAATTACCCATTATATAATAGAAGAATATCTTCTTACGTGCGTACAAAGTAAACACACATTCTTTTTTTATTATATCATAAAGTTTTTCTGGGTAAAATATGAAGGTCCTAAGTGTAGCATAGGTGGTTGACAAGCGTAAAATGCGAATACTTGTTTTTTTTATGGTTTTTTCGCAATTATTGCTATTTTGCAACATGGGTGACAAATTTAAAATTTTTAACTAATCCTATATTGTGTGAAATTTAATTGCGCAACTTTTATGTTGGTACAACTTTTCTCGGAAGTGAATGATCAAAAAACGAAAAAAAAAATCTAATTTTTCCTTCATTTTTTGACATTTTGATTATTTAAACAATGTTCCGGACCTTTATGAGTGGGAGGATAACTCAATTATTATTATATGAGTTAATTCCAAGCAATTTCTGCAAAAAAATATGAGTCACCTCTCAACGTCCATCTCAAAACAAATGCGCCCTAGACTAAATTACCAATGAAGAAAAATAGACCTCGAAGTAACAAAAAAATCGAACAAATTGTACTACTCATTACCACCAGTTCTGAGAGAAAAAAACGACTGTTTCAAGAAACATAAATGAAAATATATAATACGATTGTGATATTCACAATACTACATACGAGAAAAAATTGGACTTAAAAAAGCATTGCGTTTATCTACTGTTATGCATAAAAAAGCATAACAGTAGATAAACGCAATGGAGAGGAGACATCTACAAGCTATAGTCGTAAAGACCAAATGGGATAGAAATAAGACAATAAGAGGGAAAACCAAACAGGAACCAATAATGAACAAAATAATAAAGCGACGACTAAACTGGCATGGACAATCTGCTGAAAATAAACCCAGTACACCAGTGGCGCACTCAGGGGGGGTTTTGGAGGTTAAAACCCCCTCCCAGGGCATATAAAAAATATAAAGACTAGTAGGAAAATGTAACTTGTCTTTCAGAAACAATAGAAAAAAAATTCGGTGCCCAAGCGATGTTGGGACAAATAATCCGGGACAAATAATTCCCGGACCAATAATCCCGGACAAATATTCCCCACAAATTTTTTTGGACAAAATATCCCCACAAAAAAATCCCGGACAAAAAATCCCCAAGAAATATTTGCTGCCAAATAGTTCTCTAAAAATTTTCCCGTGAATGCAATCGACTCAAATGTTTTTCAGCCTCAGTGCGTGAGAGCTATAGCAATCGCCATGAAACCGCTTTTTGGCCAGAAAATAATGATTAGCAATTAAGATTAAGCATTGTAATTTCGATTACCAAATTTCGAATTTCACTTCCATGCAGAAAACAAATTTTACATAAAAAACGAGTGTGAGTTTTTTCAAAAATCGTGGAAGATAATATGGGGAATGAGCTAAGGCTGTGGAAACCATGTTGTAATTATTCTCTTAAATCTTTTACTCACTCTGCTTTGAATAACTATGTTTTAAACATTGCCTATTCGCTATTCGTGATGAGAACTGCTGGTCCTGAAAACGATAATCTTGATTGTAATGCAAAAAACCTCTTACTTTTTGTAAATTTAACGTCAAAAATATTTAGTTATTATCATCATCAATGGCGTTAGTGTGTGAGTGTCCTTGCGAGTGGTTTACTATTGGCTTCCCTGTGTCGGTCCTGTGCCACTATTTCTCATTGTCTCACTCCCATTTTCTCCAGAGCTTCTCCGACTGCACCTTTTTCTATGCCGTCCTACAGACTTTCTCCCATCTGGCCTCTCCCCGAGCAGCTATGTCTGGTTTGATTTTTGGATAAATTTTTATCATGGCATATTCTAAGGCCAGGTTAAACAACAATGAGTACAACGGATCTCCCTGTCTCAGTCCAGAATTTGCGCAGAAATCATTTGATATTTACCCACCTCGTCTAATACGTGTGCAAAGAAGTTACTTACACACATTTGCGTTACCGCAGTTAGTTTTTTGGGTACGCCCAACTCGACCATTGTATAGGGCTTTTCATCGATTGTCATTTGTTTCGAGCTTCTGTCATATGTTGTATAATCGGTGTATAATATTAATATACACGGATTATACGACACAAGACAGAAGCTCGAAACAAATGACTGTGAATGAAAAGCTCTGTACTCTATTCCATGGTATAGGATAATTAAATCATACGCCTGTTTGAAATCTATAAACATCTGATGCACGTGTTGATTATACCCCCAATCCTTTCAAGCATTTGTCTAATAGTAAATATTTGATCAACAATCGATCTTCCGGGCCTAAATCACACTGGTAATCAGCAACTATTTTTTCGGCGCATGGTAGTAATCTTATTGGTAATACATAACGAAATATTTATAACAGATTGCAGAAATCTGCTTCAAAAGCTTTCAAAAGCTATGTCAAAAACCTGTGTTCTGCGTTTTCATAACAATGCTAAACAATCTTATTAGCGCAAAAATTTTTCATGGATTCATACATAAGATTCATTATTCATAAAATAGATAATAGGCAATGTTTTGGACTTAGTTATTCAAGGCAGAGTGAGCAAGAGATTTAAGCGAATAATTACAAGATGATTGCCACAGCCTTAGCTCATTCCCCATATCTTCTACGATTTTTGAAAAAACTCACGCTCGTTTGTCATGTAAAATTTGAAGTTTTCGACATGTAATTGGAATTCGAAATTTGATAATCGAAATTACAATAATCCATGCTTAATCGTCGTACCGAAAAGCGGTTTCATGGCCATTGCTATACCTCTTATGCACTGATGCTGAAAAACAGAGTGAATTGCGTCCACGGGAAAACTTTTAGAGAACTATTCAGTAGCAAATATTTCATGGGGATTTTTTGTGGGGATATTTTGTCAAAAAAAATTTGTGGGGATTAATTGTCCAGGATTTTTTGTGGGGATTATTTGTCTGGGGATTTTTTGTCTGTGGATTTTTGTCCAGGGATAATTTGTGGGGATTTTTTGTCAGGGATTATTTGCCCGAACCCCGCCCAAGCCAACCCCTCCTAGAGGAAAATTCTGGGTGCGCCACTGCAGTACACTAACGAGAAAAATTCACAAAACAAGAAATATCACACAAAAGAAATAAGGTAGACGGAAGGGGAAAACGGATACATCAAATAGTACTTAGATGCAGGAAAGATTAAACAGAAAACCCTTGAATAAATGAAAATAATAGCATCATACAGAAAAGAATGGAAGAGGTGGGTGGATATGTAGCATAAATAAATCCAAATCCGACACCTGCAAGGATATAAGGAAGGAGAGAAAGAGAGATATAGTTTTCTTTGGTATTTACACTGGTGGGCAAAGGTTTACCCAAACTTCTTTTTTGAGCTTATAACGAGTGGAAGAAAAAACATGTTTGAACAAGAAAACATCCCTGTTAATGTTATGGAAAATATTAAACTGGCTACATTTGCAGGTGACACTACAATACTAACAGTCAGTGAAACATTCGAAGAAACAATTACATATAACCTTCAAATTGCAGTGAACAAAATAAGCACTTGGAATAATAAATTGCGCATAAAAATTAATTAGAATAGAAAAGGCTAAAAGTGCATTCACTAATATGAAACAAATATTGTGTAGTAGAGACCTCAGCCTAGATCTTAGAAAGCGAGTACTAAAATGTTATGTATTTTCTGTTATTTTGTATGGTGTGGAGACATGGACTCTTAATAAACAATGTCTCAATCATAGATATATAATACTCTAGATTGCGCCTTACGATCTTAAAATGGGTGACGGTTGCGACAGAGATAAATGAGCCTATTTGGTCGGTAGTCTCTTTCTAATTCAAGGGGAGTATCGACGACG
The DNA here is from genome assembly GCF_917563875.1 of Diabrotica virgifera virgifera. NCBI lineage: Eukaryota > Metazoa > Arthropoda > Insecta > Coleoptera > Chrysomelidae > Diabrotica > Diabrotica virgifera. The sequence continues at coordinate 199,336,774 of NC_065450.1, read as the reverse complement.
TCACTATCCTACTCTGTCGTCGAGTATTTTAGAGGGTTTGACAGTTCGACCGGATGGCGACGAGAACTGGTCGTTTGTCTTCGGACGTGGATAATCCTGGTTCGAATCCCATACCAATCTTTACTTTTTTTATTTTTTATTTAATCAATATTGCGTTTATTAGATATTATTACATCTCTAAAGTAAATCTATGCAAAGAAATATATAACAAATAAGAAAAACTGTGTAGATACCTATAGATTTTTAAAAATATAAAAGCCAATGTTATTTTTTTAATAAGTTAATTGTAGAATAGTATAAAGTAATTGTTAAAAATATTCGTAAAAAATTACCAATAATTAATATCAACATAATGTACCATCGATTTATTAATTGAATCGGTCATTTCAAAAACAACACGAGTCACATATTCCTAATTTTACAGAAGAGCAAAGAAAACTTAACTATATAGTCGAAAGATGGATGAAATGGATGACATCAAAATTCAGAGTTATCAGTACCGGCGCTAGGGTATAAGGCGCCCGCCTGCAAAAGAAGCATAGGCGTCCTTCGGTGTCTTTTAAATTAGTATTTTGTATAGCACCGACAGAAAAAAGGTCATTTTGGCGCCCCCCTAACAGGGGCGCCCGCCTGCAGTGCATCCCTTGCAGGCCCGTTATCGCCGGCCCTGAGAGTTATATTGTAGTTTTGTTCCTAATGTTTTTACTGGACTGGTGTCGTTTTTGCACACAACATTTATCTTAAAGGAGTCTATTCCTCTCAAAAAGTTAGTTTCTGAAAATTGTGGACTTTGCTGTTTTTGAAATGACCGATTCAATTATAAGTAATTAGACATTATTTTTATTTATGAAACTATTGTTACAATTTTTTAAAAAAGTAGAAGCAAAACAAACATTTACATCATTCGAATAATGACGAATTTATATCTATTAATAACGAATGACTTTTATTTTACTATGCAGTTCACAAATTATGTATTCCAATATTAACTTACTATACATACATTTATTATCTGCTAGATTTAATTAGGTCCATTTTTCAGATGTAAAAATATCTAATAAACGCAATATTGATTAAATAAAAATAAAAAAAGTAAAGTTGGGTATGGGATTCGAACCACGATTATCCACGTCCGAAGACCAAAGACCATTTCCCGTCACCACCCGCTCCAACTGTCAACACATATTACTCGATAAAGTGGGATATTCACGTCGTCGATATTCCCCTTAAATTAAAAAGAGACTACCGACCAAATAGGCTCATTTATCTCTGTCGCAACCGTCACCCATTTTAAGATCGCAGGGCGCAATCTAGAGTATTATATATCTATGGTCTCAATAGATCGGAAGCATTTGAGATGTGGACGTATCGAAGAATGCTGATAATCTCCTGGACAGACAGAATAACCAATGAGGAAGTACTAAGGAGAATACAGAAGAGCAGGGAGATACTGGATTCCATCAAAATAAGAAAACTTCAATACTTGGGTCATATAACACGTGGTGACAGATATGAACTCCTAAAATTGATTATGCAGGGAAAGATTCAAGGAAGGCGCAGCATAGGTAGGAGAAAAATGTCCTGGCTGAGAAATCTCAGAGAATGGTTTGGATGCAGCTCAACTGAACTCTTTCGGGCTGTAGTGTCGAAAGTGAGAATAGCAATGATGATTGCCAACCTTCGTCGCGGAGATAGCACGTAAAGAAGAAGAATAAAAATTAATGAAGAGAAATCTGCTCATATCGATTTCACTTACAAAAAATAAATAATTATTCAGTTAGACTAAATAATAAAATAGTCCCGTACAAGAATTAAATACATAGGGCTACATTTGGATAACAAGTTAAAGTGGCCGAAACAGAAAAAATCTGAAATACAAGAAATTATGTTGGTTATTAGATAGAAGCTCACAACTTCAACAATCAAAAACAAGGTATTAATTTATAAACAAATTCTCAAACCAATATGATGGTCCTATGGTGTACAAAAATGGGGCTGTGCTAGTAAGAGTAACGAACATAGTTAATGCTCCGTGGTATATCCGCAACAAAGATTTACACATATCGGAACTCCGTATAGTAACAATCAATGAAGAAACAAAGAAGATTGCCAATGGTGACTAACAGTACCAGATTAGGCTACTACCCCAGGCTGTGGGTGAAAAAACGTGATATAATTAAGGAATTTTTGAAACCTATCAGGTGTTGTAAAGGACGATGCCAGGAATAACTTCTACTAAAATGTAACCAAAAATATTGTGCGCTTTTTTTTATTGCGATTTTCATTTGTTAAATTTGCAATTTTTAATGATTTTTAATTTTGTAGCTTAGAATATTGATTTTAGAGAAAAACTTTTCAATAGAAAGTTGTAGTAAATTAAAAAACCTACAATTTGAGCTATGGTAAGTTTAATTTCGTTAATTGGTTATTGCAAAACAGCCTGCGAAAGGTCCAAAATGGCCGTTTTTTACAATTGCAATATTTATTGTACAAATAATTTTTTTTTATTTTTAAAGCGTTAAAATGAAGATCTTTCAATTCCAATTATAAAAAAAAATTGTAAAGCCAGATTAACCAATTTGTTGCTTAGATATTATAAATTGTTTATCCCAAGAGGTCAAATGTCGAAGGCTATAACTTTTTGAAAAAAAAAATCGTAGAGAGTTGGTGAAACATCCAATCTCCTTCTAAAGAGTTATATTTTCATATTCTGATGTAAATAAATGCGTAAAACATTTTTAAACCTCTAATTTTTGGGTTTGAAAATAAGGGGGCAAATTTCGTTATAAACATTTAGAGCTGAAGCGGCCCTGTACATCCTATGAGTTTTTAACAGACAGATTATTGTTGCTGAAACGAAACGAAGATTTATAAAAAAATAAAAAATTTCTACGACCAACTGAAGCCGAGATAATTTTTGGGTTTGAAAATAAGGGGGAAAATTTCGTTATAAACATTTAGAGCTGAAGCGGCCCTCTATATCCTATGAGCTTCTAACTTACAGATTATTGTTGCTGAAGACAAAACGAAGATTTATAAAAAAAATTAAAATTTTCTACAACCAACTGAAGCCGAGATAATTGTTTTTTTTTTCTTAAATCGTAGTGCCTTTATTTATAACAATTAACAAATTATTTTACAGTCATTGACTAAAGAAAGACTTATATTATCTTAAAATAAAAATTGTTATAAAATATTACATTTAATTATTAAAAATTATTTTTGAAATCGGTGCTTTGGCAAGCGGCCGAATTTTGCAAATCGCCCGGCTCACTTCAAATCCGCGCGCTCGAAAATTTTTTACGTAACTTGTATTAAATTTTGACAGAAAACAATTTAATAATATTACCATTATAATATACATTTTATTTACCACTGTATTTGTTTTTCTTGATAAACTTTTATATGTGAAATCCAAAAAGAATAGTCACTACAAGAAGAAAAAGTTTTATATTGTATATTATAGCAAGAAGTAACATTATTATTATATTTATATAACAATGAAAATATTAAAAATATAGTTACATAATTTCATATATATGTATCATTTTTGTAATATTATTTCTTCAGAAATGAAATTTCACATATAAAAGTTTATCAAGAAAAACAAATACAGTGATAAATAGACTGTATATTATAATGGTAATATTATTAAATTGTTTTCTGTCAAAATTTAATACAAGTTACGTAAAAATTTTCCGACCGCGCGGATTTGAAGCAAGCCGGGCGATTTGCAAAATTCGGCCGCTCGCAAAAGCACCGATTTTAAAAATAATTTTTAATAATTAAATGTAATTGTATTTTATAATAATTTTTATTTTAAGATAATATAAGTCTTTCTTTAGTCAATGACTGTAAAATAATTTCTTATTTGTTATAAATAAAGGCACTACGACTTAAGAAAAAAAAAACAATTATCTCGGCTTCAGTTGGTTGTAGAAAATTTTTATTTTTTTATAAATCTTCGTTTTGTCTTCAGCAACAATAATCTGTAAGTTAGAAACTCATAGGATGTACAGGGCCGCTTCAGCTCTAAATGTTTATAACGAAATATGCCCCCTTATTTTCAAACCCAAAAATTATCTCGGCTTCAGTTGGTCGTAGAAATTTTTTATTTTTTTATAAATCTTCATTTTATCTTCAGCAACAATAATCTGTAAGTTAAAAACTCATAGGATGTACAGGGCCGCTTCAGCTCTAAATGTTTATAACGAAATTTGCCCCCTTATTTTCAAACCCAAAAATTAGAGGTTTAAAAATGTTTTACGCATTTATTTACATCAGAATATGAAAATCTGACTCTTTAGAAGGAGATTAGATGTTTCACCAACTCTCTACGATTTTTTTCCAAAAAGTTATAGCCTTCGACATTTGACCTCTTGGTATAAACAATTTATAATATCTAAGCAACAAATTCGTTAATCTGGCTTTACAATTTTTTTTTATGTTTGGAATTGAAAGATCTTCATTTTAAAGTTTTAAAAAATAAAAAAATTATTTGTACACTAAATAATGCAATTGTAAAAAAACGGCCATTTTGGACCTTTCGCAGGCTGTATTGCAATAACTAATTAACCAAATTAAACTTACTGTACCTCAAATTGTAGGTTTTTTAATTTACTACAACTTTCTATTAAAAAGTTTTTCTCTAAAATCAATATCCTAAGCTGCATAATTAAAAATAATTAAAAATTGCAAATTTAACAAATGAAAATCGGAATAAAAAAAAGCGCACAATATTTTTGGTTACATTTTGGTAGAAGTTATTCCTGGCATCGTCCTTTACAATACCTGATAGGTTTCAAAAATTCCTGAATTATATCCTGAAATCGATCTATTTTTCACCCACAGCCTGGGGTATACCTACAAAATGCTGGTTAATCATAGGATTAGGTCCATAATTTCTCTAATAAATAAAAAAAAAATGCAGATATGGCGTGGAAAATTACAAAGAGTTATAAATTCATTAGTATGATGCCAGACAGTGGCGTACTGAGCATGGTCCCGCGGAACCAGGCCCGCTTTAACGCGCTTTTTGCTTCTTTTGTTTCTAATTTGATGGGGACATTTTGATCTACACAAGTACACACATAGGAAATGTAACTGCTGAATAGATTTTAATTTTTGTGTTGGTACTTATAAATAAAAACGAATAATACCTATTCCTCAAAAAATTTGAAAACAAAATTTATTGAAATACAGGGAACGCTGTTGTAAACCGCCAGAGCCTGTCTACACGTGATAACTCAAACAGTTGTATTTTTATATTAACAAGATTCATGAATAAGATGTAGGTAAACTACAAAGTTGCAAATGTCATAAAAATAATCCCAATACAATAGGCTCGATATTCGTAATTATAGAACAGTCATCACTCAGCCTGTGCTTTTATAATATAGGTAGGTAATTCTTAAAATTGAAATTAAATTCTAAATATAGACAATAACCGTTATCCAAGGTTTTTTTTGATATTTTTTTATTTAAGCGTTTTATCTCCGTAGAGGTTTGTATATAATTATTTAACTTATTTATAAATGTGTCATATGTAATTTGAGAATCTATGTTGTTGATACAAATTTCATTCCAATGTTCATTTTTTAAAAGCTGTGTTAGTTTTCCGATATTAAAGTTTTATTGAAATTTTTAATTATGACTGGAGATTTGGATGTAGAAAATTTTTGAGTTTCATTATTTATAAAAATGCCTGGCGTAAAGCGATCAGTCATATCAGTACGGAAAACGATAGGGTTAATATTAATTTACTGTTTTAATAGATTAAAATAAAGTTGGAATCTTTTTTTTGGTTGGTCACAAAATCGTGAAAATCACCTTCTAATTAGCATCCGAAATTATATTAATCGTTACCGCTTCACAAATTACTTTATAAGATATTTCACGTTTATAAGATATGTAAGATTCAAAGATTCGTTGGTTCAAAGTGCCTATTTAAAAAAAAAAAGGTGTAATCAAATGGCCTCAAACGAGTCACTAATCACGAGTGTATGCAAATTTTGAACAGACATATCTTATAACCAATTTTTGTCTTCAGGAAAACAAAAAAGTCCAAAATATTCACAATAGCAAAACCTATATTTTTTATACTAGTTGAGATTTTTTGGTATCACTAAAACTTAATAAGTTATTTTGAAAAAAAATTTCAAAATTATAAATTTGTTTTTAATTTAAAACCAAATTATTTTCAAAAATGCGCACTTTGAAGCGGTAAAACTTACAGATCATATAAGCAATACATAAGTCAAGTAACTTGTGAAGCGGTAACGATTAATTTCATTTAGGATGCTAATTAGGGGGTGATTTTTACGATTTTTTACCAACAAAAAATTGTCCAATTTTATTTTGAGCGTTACATAGTTAATTTGATGCTAGAAACTAAAAAATAACAAAAATATAGCTTTTTTAAAAACTTTGAAAAAGTTGTGATGACTTTTTCTAGAAAAGTGCTTCATTTTTGATTATTTCACGTTGAAATATTCGATTTGAAATTTGGCGAATAAGAACTTACATTTCGTGACCTACTGGGTTTAAAGACTTTTGTATATATACACCATATTTTTCACTTTTTTATAAGCTATATTTTTAATAAGAATATTTTTTTCGATAACATACTTACTTTTTGAGGTATTTTCGAGAAACCGTCTCAAAATGTGTTTTTTTTTGAAAAATGAACATATTTACTCACAAATAACTCGAAAAGTATTGACTTAGTGAAAAGACTCTATAAAATTTAAAGGTTGCTTAGAATTAGTCAGTTTATCCAATTCCGGACTTATCTTGAACGTATGTTTTCACCCGAGAAGGGGTGGAACACCCCTAGGGCAGAAGGGCACATCGGCACAATAGGTATCACTTTTTTTTTGTTTGACATGTTAGCTATGTGTATGCCAAATTCAATCTCAAACCGAGCGGTTTTTTAAAATTTACAGCACAAACCGTGACTAAATGGACTATAAATTAGCTTGAGTTTTTATGATATATTTTATGATATAAGATGATTTATATTTAATGTTTTGGGCGGGGCCCGCATCCCAACTGGAACCAAGGCCCGCTGATCTATGGGTACGCTACTGATGCCAGATGCTGAGATGGTTCAATTTATGAACAAAACAAGAACAAAGCTTTAAAACGTTATCTATCTTCAATATCTTTTTAGCATCGGTTCCCATTTGCTTATCCACCTTTCCTTGGTCTTTCTATACTAGTCGACGACCCACCATAGTGGGACTAAACTTTCTACTATAATAGGTGTTCTGTTATTATTCATTCTATAAGGTTACCAACCAGCACAATCTTTGTGCATAATTTGCATAGACGGTTCTCCTGGAATTTCTGCTGTGTTCCACATATCTCTAACAAGTGTGTTCTAGTTCTCGAATTCTGAGAATTCTATCTGGTAGGTGCTCACTACCTGGGGCTTTATTATTCTTTAGTGCTTTATGACATGAAATATTTCCTGTCTTATAAGTGGGTATGTTAATTCATTATTTTGGTTCTACATAATATTCTATTATCTCCAAATTCGCGACTGCGTTAGCTGTTTTTGCTCTGTTAGCAGATCCTCGAAACAACTTTTCCAGCCTGCTTTTATTGCTGTATCGTCATTGAAATTTTTCCTTCACTATCTCTAAAAATATAAGTGCGTGATTTATATCTAGCTCTGAGGGATATCCTGATTGAAATCTTCTTCCATTTTTAGTATTTGGTCATTGTCGTATCTCATCTACTTTCATCTGCATTTTTTTCTACTTTTCTTCTTTCTTCTTCATATGTGCCCTCTGGTTAACACCAAATCATCTACAATGAATAGGCGACCAACCTATCCAGCCCGCAAATATGAATAGTACCTATATTGTACAACGAGTAAGACAAAAAGACATATTTCTCACGAGCGCAGAAGTTTATTGGCACGAGCCGAGGCACGAGGCGAGGGCCGCAAATCAAGCGAGGCAGAAATATGTCATTGTCTCATGTGTTGTACTCATTGTCAAAATTAAATAATTTAAGTGCTTTTAGGTATATTATATGCATAAATTGAAATAAAATACATATACATGTAGGTATTTAATATTCTTGCAATTTATAATATACTTTATTTTTTTAAATTCTAATTAACAGTTATTTTTGAAAAGTTTTGCTTTAACACATTTGTTTTGACAACATTAATTGTGGTTGTATTGTGCCTGTTACCATGGAAAAGGCGATCATAGTATGGAAAACCGTAGGAGAACCCGGGAGAAAAAATATTTCTCACTGTAATGGCCGACTTTTCTCACTGCGTGAGGAATTGTTCGTTTTGAATGTATGTAAGTAGTGAGAGAAGTTGCATATTATATAGCATCCATAGAAAAAAAAATTCTGTATGCTTCTACTTTAATTTTTCTATGAAATGAGCTACTTTTTTGAACTTATATTTTATGTACTTTGTTTATGATGACAATTTCATCTGGTTTACTTTTCCAAATAATTAAATTATCTATCTTTTGAGAATAAAAACAAACACCAGATTATGACTTTCTGAAAATAATCAAAATTGGAATTTTGTCGGCATCTTTCATATTTTTATTTGCTATGATTTCTCATTTAGAGCATGACCCGTTTCAATTACCTTAAATTTTATTACCACTTAATTATTCAAAAACAAATTACCAACATAATTTACATAGAATTAATAACAATTTTAAGGTTTATCTTTTGAGTTTTAAAAACACTCTAATAACAATTTATTGCAAAATGTCGTACAGATAATGTACACAAGACCCGAAATGTTACCGAAGATGATATTTAATGTACCTAATGAATTATTTCCAATTTAGAGTCCATTTTCAAAAAGTAAAAGGAAATAGTCTTACAATTGGTCTTATCATAATCGGATACGAACTATATAAAAAATTATAGGTCTTTTGTTTATTATCAGCCATCCCTAAACTTTTCTAAATTTTTCTAATTAAAAAAAAGTATAGTATTCTACTCGCATATAATGGCTATTACTCACTCTAATGAATTAAGACACTCGCCTTTTCATCATCGTGAGTAATAGCCATCATTACATGCTCTTTGAATAATAAAATATTATTATGGTTAGGATATTCTATTTCTCATAATTTTTTTAAAAATCGAGACATCCCGTGAATAAAATAAAAGAGCACATCATCAGCCCTAGATGATGAGTTGTCTTTTTATTTTTTTTTACCTTACATTACCTTTTTTTTGCTTGCACGTAATTTTCCAATATAAACCGATAAATAAAAATCCAATGGGGTTAAATCAAGTTATCTTAGAGACGCCTGTAAGTACATTAGGTGTTTTAGTGGAATAAACGGTGAAAAGTTTAAGTAGTATTATCAACCGATTTACCAAAAAAATTTTAAATCCTGCGGAATTGAACAACAAAGCAAAATAAAATAGAAAGTATCAAATCAGGCCATGGGATATCAATTCGATTTGACATTGCGTAAATGTAATAGAATGCGATATTGCAATAGAATTCTTTACGATTCGTTGATCACTGATCACTATCCAAATCTATATACAGGGTGAGATTTTATCAGGATTCTGAAAATAAAATTTGTTCTTACTTTAAATTCAATTTTAATTTATTCAAAAGAAATGAAGATGAAAAAATCCTTACAATTGTACGACACACATCGCACGTTCCTAGGAAAAGTGTAATAAAATCAAAATAACAAAAATTTTCAGTAGACTATTTCACTAGACTGTTTTTAACTGATAAAACGGCATAGCAACGCATCGTTTTCTACTGACAAAACTCCTTAGCGACGTGATTTCTCAGCGACAAAATTATGACAGATCCGTCACGAAAGTGTCTGGTAATAACAAATAAATAAAGATTATATTTCGTTGATATGGTGCATTAATTGTCTCGTGAAATAGTCTTGTCGAATATCATTCGAGAGAAAATTATTTACCGGCAAAATTTTCTCCTGGTTTCATTCAAGTTCGTTGCCTTTTGGTAATTTTCGCTTATGAAATTTTGACAAAATCACTCGACTGACGTCTCGTGATTTAAGTCAAAATTTAATTCGCGAAAATTGCCAGGCAACAAACTTTCATACCAGTCGAAAATATTGCCGGCAAAATTTTCTCTCTTGTGATATTATATACGAGTAAAAACAATTTTTGTCAATTTTAAAATGCTAATAGAAGAAACAGAAATGAATTTAGATATTTTAAAATATCGTCAAATTAAAATTAAATAAATGATTATTCCTTAATCTGCCTTTTTAAGTCTTTTTTGAAACAAAACGGTTTTTGAGATAATGAGTCATTTGTTTTAAATTTTTGATATGTTACAGTTTTCTTTGAAAAATCTCGAAATATTACGGTTTTACTCGGAAAACACGAAACAAAAATCTAAACTCTTCTAAACTAAACACCAATAACTACAAATTTATTATACTTTTCGGAGGATGTAAAGTGGAAATATTGGTAAATATTCCGATAATAAGAGTAGCAACTCGAAATGTTACACTTTTACCGGGAGAACACGAAACTAAAGTTTACAACACTTTTATATTAAACAGTTATAACAACAATTATTACACTTTTGATCGTGAAATGCTGATGCACCTGTTCCAAGGAATAGATATTCTTTTCCCATCTAAGCAATAACGATCGAACGTAAATTATTACAATTTTCTTAGGGGATAGTGTTTAGATATACAGTGCGTCCATATACTAACGCATAAATTCATTATTTCTTAAACCGACGACTTTAAGGAAAAATCCCGAAACAGGTCGATTTTTATTTTTAAATTACAATTTTTTGGCATATATATCATACTAGTGAGTCATCCATCTGGGCGTGATGACATAATCGATGATTTTTTTTAAATAATAATAGGGGTCATGTGATAGCTCATTTGAAAGGGTATTTAATTCTCTATTCATTAATATAAACATTAATATAATTATTTATACAGGGTGTCCAATTTTTTTTTAAATTAAATTAATTGACACAAAAGGATGAATGTATTTAATTTGTTTAATTCTAAATACATTTTACTGCTGTCAGAAAACATAAAAAAAATTATTAAAAAATGAACATTGATTTTCGCTTAAACGATATGTTTAAATTGCAGAGGCAGGTGGGTGGTAGCTTTAACATTGAATTTAAGCGAAAAGCAATATTTATTTTTCAAATAAACATGTTTTTCCTGTTTTCTGATAACAGTAAAACGTATTTTGAACTAAATAAATTACATACATTCTTCTTCTTTCTCAATTCATTAAAAAAAATTGAACACCCTGTATAAATAATTATATTAATGTTTATATTGGTGAATAGAGAATTGAATACCCTTTCAAATGAGCTATCACATGATCCCCATTCTTATTTAAACAAATCATCGATTACGTCATTAAGCCCAGATGTATGATGTCACTAGTATGATATAATATGCCAAAAAATTGTAATTTAAAAATAAAATTGACCTATTTCGAAATTTTTCCTTAAAATCGGAGGTTTACGAAATAATGAATTTATGCGTTACTTTATGGACGCACTGTACTATCCATCCCCGTAAAAAAGTGAAGATAGAAAAAAAATTGATTTATGTACTACACTATTCTTCGGAACGTGCGACACATCTATTGTACATATTACATAAGAATATTACCGCTAAGCTTTTAACCACGTACAATAATGTTTGCAATTATTACATCTTTCGCTATTTTGTTCCTCATTGATTTACCTGTTGGTAAGTGACCTGACAGCCAAGACAAATCCAGACAAGATGTATCTGAATTTATTGATTGTATGTATTATTATGTTGTTGAGATATTTTATTTATTTAGAATTAGAATGATATAATGATACAGAAGATGAATTGTAAGACAATACAATGCATATACGAAATATCTAAAATATATCTATTGCGAGAAGGAAAACTATGGAACGTTTGTATAATTTTCTTTACTCTTTTATTTTTTCATGAACTTCGTTTGACTACCACAGGTCTTTTTATTCTAAAACTTCTTTCCTGACGTTTTCCAAGTATTTCAATAACCATAACTCTAATGATACTGGCCATCTTCCTCCAAATTATATTAGGACTTCTTTTCAAGCAGGATTCAGGCCTCAACGAAGCACCACTGACCAAGTGCTCTCTATAACTACCTACATAGAGGCAGGTTACCAAAGAAAACTGAAGACGTCTGTGTCATTCATCGATTTATCGGCTGCATATGACACGGTTTGGAAAGATGGCCTCATCTATAAGCTCCTGAAAATAATCCCTTGCAAAGCAACCGCCCGACTCATAAATACTATGCTGAGCAGTAGAAACTTTCGTGTAACCATGGGAACTACAGTGAGCAAACAGAGCACGCTTAACAACGGCCTCCCCCAGGGCTCCGTACTTGCACCGCTGCTATTTAGTATGTATATAGCTGATATGCCCCCTACCAGATCTAAAAAATTTGGATATGCACTTGCAACTCAAAACTCCTTAATACAAAACTCCGAGGCAATCCTAACGGAAGATCTGGAACGCCTGGTTAAGTACTTTAAACAATGGAGACTTAAACCTAACCCCAAAAAAACCGAGGTTAGCTGTTTTCACCTGAACAACAATATGGCCCACACAAAACTTAAAGTGTACATTGATAACCAACTGCTCACGCACAACTATAATCCCAAGTACCTCGGCGTCACCCTGGACAGAACACTCTCCTTTAAGAAACATCTTGAGAACACCGCAGCAAAGCTGAGAACCCGTAACAACATCATACAGAAGCTTTGCGGGACTACATGGGGCTCAACAGCAAGTACACTTCGGTATTCAGCCCTTGGACTCGTATACTCAAAAATCGTTCACACAAAAATTATAGATACTCAGCTCAATGTCGCCATGCGTCTCATATCTGGAACGATCAAGTCTACACCTGTGGAGTGGCTTCCACTACTGAGCCACATACCTCCACCTAACCTTCGTCGTCAGCATGCTCTGCTTAGAGAATTCCAAAAGCTGCTTAACAACCCGCAGTTACCTATACACACATATGTCGCCGACGCTAACTCACATCGATTGCGCTCCAGAAAACCTCCGACTAGAGATGCAATAAACTGGAGTTCCAACAATTTCCAAATGAACTCCCAGTGGATGAACATGCAGAGCGACAGACCGAACCTAATAATGAGAAACACACCATGCATCACAGAAACTCCACCAGGTTTTGACCTCCCCCGAAAATCATGGTCAACTCTTAACAGGATAAGAACGGGTCATGGAGTCTGCGCAGATTCCCTTTATAAATGGAAAATGAGAACCTCTGCTGAGTGCGACTGCGGCGCCGAGAAACAGACCATCCAGCATATGATTGCCGAATGCCCTCGGAGGAAGTATGATGGAGATCCTCTGGACTTCGCCTCTGCAACACCAGCGTCGATTGAATATATTAATGCATTAGATGTTAGACTATAACATATGTGCGATAATGTTGTGTATCAAATTGCCATACGCTAAATAAATAAATAGGATTTCTTTTCATATTCCAACAAATTTTTCTGCTACTTTAGCCCTGAGTAAACTAATTTTAACATCTACCACTTGATTTTTGTGGTCTTCTCCACATTGATATTTTGATTTATATAGTTCTGCTTTTTTACTTTAATGGCCAGCACAAGCAACTTATGTTGTTGGCTTTACTATTTTAGTATACATTGCAATCTTAACATTCACATATACAGTGAGGAGCGCGCTAATAACTGGCAAAATAACGCAAAAGATGGAAAATATACCTAATACGTTGCGGAATAAAAAGAGATGAAACTAATAAAGATGGGAAATTGTCAACATAAACCTATAAATTTACATTATATTAATACTTTCCCACCTTTAGACGTATCTAAGGAGTTTGGCAACTGCCACTGTAACGGGAGAATTTTATAAAATTCTCGTGTGACAGTTTGACTTCGATACGTCTAAAGATTGGAAACTATCAATATAATGTAAATTTATAGGTTTCTATTGATAATTTCCCACCTTTACAAGATTTATCTCGTTTTATTTCACAACGTATTATATTTTCAGTCTTTTCCGTTATTTTGCCGGTTATTAGAGCACTCATCACTGTTAGTACGTTCTTTAATGGTAAAATATTGCAAAAGCTCTAAATTTTAAAGAACCGCTTGGGTTGACATGAAATTTGGCATACACATAGCTAACAAGTCAAAGAAAAAAAGTGATATTGTACCGATATGTGCTTTTGCCCTGGAGGGGCAAAAAATTATCGTCCAAAGTAAGTCCGGAAATGGATAAACTGACTAATTTTAAGTAACTTTTGTTTTATAGAGTTTTTTCACTAAGGGCCGGTTGTTCGAACGCTAATCAACAATGATCACTATCAAATATTTAATTACTATCACCAACTGTCAATGTCAACTTTGATTGGGTAGCTAAAAACATAATTTATTTATTTATAAAACATAATAACAATTATTAACATAATTGATTAACTAATTTCATAATTGTAATCAATAATTATGTTTTCAGCAACCCAATCAAAGTTGACATTGACAGTTGTGACCGTAATTAAATATTTGATAATGATCATTTTTGATTAGCGTTCGAACAACCGGCCCTTAGTCAATACTTTTCAAGTTATTTGCCAATGAATATGTTCATTTTTTTAACAAAATAAACACGCTTTTAGACGGTTTTTCGCAAATAACTCAAATAATAAATATTTTGTCGAAAAAATATTCTTAGCAAAAATATAGCCTCTAAAAAATTTAAAAAAATGGTTTATACGTCTCTATACCTAGTAGAAGCAGAGTTATATCTAATTAAAAATAGGTTCATATTCGTCAAATTCCAAATGGAATACTTTAACGTGAAATAACCAAAAATGAAGCACATTTCGGGGAAAACTCATTACAACTTATTTTAAGTGTTTAAAAAAAAGCTTCATTTTTGTTTTATAAAAAAAATTTCTAGCATCAAAAGTAAGGAAGTTACGCTCAAAATAAAGTTAGTCCCTTTTTTTTGGTAAAAAAAAACGGGAAAATCACTCCCTAATTACTAATTAGTATCTTAAATGAACTTAATCGTTACGACATCACAAGTTTTTTGACTCGTGTATGTATTGTTTATATGACCTGTAAGTTTCATCGGTTCAAAGTCCTTATTTTTGAAAGGGCTGTAGTTAAAAGGGGTTGAACGAGTCACTGATCGCGAATGTATGCAAATTTTGAAACACCAAATCTTAATCAATTTTTGTCTAACAGGAAAACAAAAAAATACATGATATTCAGAAAAGAAATGCTGACTTGTTTTGATTTTCAAGATTTTTGGTATCTCTAACAATTTTTAAGTTATTTTGAAAAAAATGATATTTTTCAAAATTAAAATTTTTAAAAATTTTACTTTAAAACCAATTTTTTTCAAAAATATGCACTTTGAATCGATGAAACTTACAGATCATATAAACACAACATAAGTTAGATAATTTGTGGAGCGGTAACGATTAATTTCATTTAAGTTGCTAATTAGGGGGTGGTCTTCCCGATTTTTTTGCCAAAACAAAAGGGACCAAATTTATTTTGAGCGTAACTTGTTTAAATTTACTGCTAGAAACTTTTTATAAAAACAGAAATAAAGATTTTTTTTAAACACTTTAAAAAAGTTATAATAGGTTTTCCCCAAAAAGTGCTTAATTTCTTGGATATTTCACTTCGAAATATTCTATTTGAAATTTGGTGAATATGAATCTTTTTTTCATTGGCTATAACTCTGGTTCTACGAGGTCCAGAGACCTAACGCGTACTCCATTTTTTTACTTTTTTACAGGCTATATTTTTACTAACAACGTTTTTTTCGACAAAATACTTACTTTTTGAGTTATTTGCGAAAAACCGTCTAAAAATGTAGTTATTTTGTTGAAAAATGAACATATTCACTCGCAAATAACTCGAAAAGTGTTGACTTGGCGAAAAAGCTCTATAGAACAAAAGTTATTTAAAATTAGTCAGGTTATTCATTTCCCGACTTATTTTGGACATATATTTTTTCACCCCCAGGGCAAAGCACACATCGGCACAATATCACTTTTTTTCTTTGACATATAAGCTATGCGTATGCCAAATTTCATGTCAATCCAAGCGGTTCTTTAAAATTTAGAGCAAAAACCGTGAAAGAATGTACTATGTATCTTCTTTACATGTCATTACATGCAAGTTTTACGTAAATATTTTAGCAGCTATTAATAGTGTTCTGAAGCTATTTCCTTGTGGCATTTTTAATCAACTATTAATCACATATTAATCAACTATTTAATCAAATTATTAATAGTGACAAAACTTTGCCAAACATATCAAGAGATAAAATATGGAAAATTTTGCACGAAATTTCTTTTTTTTTTTTTTTTTGGTAGGAAACAAGTATTTTTTATCTGGATGAAGCACGTGCATTACGTAGTTGATAATATAATGTCCTCTACAAGTTTATATAAATGGGTTCTTTAACGAATTTTTACGCAATCAGAAAAGATACATTTATATAAACAAATTTGCAAAACAACATGAATTATTTAAATTATAATGTGCATACTAACCGATAAGTACCGACAAAAAAACAGTTATATTCATGTTGAAATTATAATTTTATTGTTTTCAATTATGATTCACCTGAATTTGTTATTTTACGATTCTACTTTTTGTATTCACTAACTTTTTCTATTATTTGTAGTTAATATTATAGTATTGGTGTTAAACATTTTATTTTTATTGGTTATTCAAAAGAAGAAGAGACTATCTCGACCTATACTAACATTTAGGTTCCACAGGAAGAGTGGATGAACCCCGCCTTGCTAGGGAGTCAGTCCGTTCGTTCCCTTCCACACCTGTGTGTGTCGGTACCCATATCAAATTGACCCTATTGGTCAGCGCAACATCAGCCAGTGCTTCCTTGCACTCAAGAACCAGCTTAGAGCTTAGAGCTGACTTTGTATGCTTACAGAAGCTCTTAGCGCCGCTCGACGATCAGATAATGTTTTCAGAGCATTTTGATAATGTTTTTTATTTATTTTTTGAAGGTAGGTGGGTAGGTGCTTGAAATAAAGCAAAATAGGAACAAATAACACCATTGCAACACCATAGCAAATCCTAATTAAATAAAGTTTAAGGAGCTTTATTGAATCAATTCTGCTGGACCATCTTGTCACACATAGAGGGTTTAAACTTAACCAGAGAACATTTTTTCTCACAGCATCCCACCTTTTTGTGGATGGCGAACCCAGAGTAACGCGATTTTAAAATTTTGTCCATTTAAGATACGTTTTTACTGTTTTTACTACTTTACGAGCCAGCCGCGCCAGTAAAAACGTACCTTCAGACTAGACTGTATCGTCGCATTCGTCGCCCTTGTTAGCGAAATTATTTCGATTCGATTTTTTTGCACAAACTTACCATAATACTTATAATAAATCCGTGGTTTTTCAAAGTCGAAAAATTGCTTAAAAAATTTTTTTAAAACAAATTCACAAAAAAAAATTTTCATTTCGAACAATTTTTTTTAGATAACTTGGGTCATTCTGAGGAAAAATGGTCCCTTGTCATTTTTCTCTAAGATTGATTGTTGTCGAGTTATAGGCGATTTAAGATTTGAAAAATTCGCAAATGACCATATAACTTGACAACAATCAATTTTAGAGAAAAATCACAAGAGACCTTTTTTGCTCAGAATGACCCAAATTATCTAAAAAAAATTGTTCGAAGTAAAAAAATTATTTTTGTTAATTTGTTTAAAAAAATTGTTTAAACAATTTTTCGACCAGATACCTCCTGTAACCCTGTGGATTTATTATAAAGACGTCTTTTTGAGTAAGTTTTTGCAAAAAAATCTAATCGAAATAATTTCGCTAACGTGGGCAAAGATACAGCCTGGACTACAGCTATAATTGTTAATAATTAAAAACAACAGGTTTGTAATAAAATAATGACAACAATTTCTTCAGGATCTTGAAGGAGGGGTTTTAAATTTTGATTTCGTCACTTTTTGACTTTCATAATAATAATTTTTAATCGAGTTATTAAGCCTTACAAATGACCATTTTCGCATTTTTAAATTTTAAATCGCGTATAACTCGACAACAATCAATTTTAGTGAAAAATGACAAGAGACCTTTTTTAGTCAGAATGACCCAAGTGGTCTAAAAAAAAGTTGTTCGAAATGAAAATTATTTTTGTGAATTTGTTTTCACATTTTTCGACCACGGCACCGCGTGGCACCCTGTGAATTTGTTATAAGGACCTCATTTTGAGTAAGTTTGTGCAAAAAAATCGAATCGGAATAATTTCACTAACGGGGGCGACGATACAGGCCGGTCTAATTAGTTATTTGTTGGGTATGTGATTTTCAAATCTTGTCGATTCATCATTTGAGCGTCACACAATCGTTGGCTTATCGATGAGATATAATTACTGCCCACACAATTTTTCCACGATATCAGGGCATAGCTAGGTATTTCTTATCTAAAGTTTTGTCTACGGAATGGGTGTATGTTGTTTTTATAGATCGATTCTTAATTTTATATCTATAGAAAGACTAATAATGACATCCAAACAAAGTAAAACTGAACTATTTAATTTCTCAACTTTTATTTTAAAATTAATTTTTGCTTTTTGATTTTTTTGTAAATATTTTTGCAATTTTTGACCCTCAGTTTTGGCGCCCCTAAAGGATGGCGCCCGTGTGAATTGCACACTTTGCACATATGGTAGCGGGGGCCCTGGCCTTGGGACTAAAAAGGATTGAAGAAAACAAGAGATTTCTCCGCCACTTCCATGAAGTTTTAAGAAAAAAAAATTGTGTTTGAAAAGAAAGTTTCTGCACCTCCAGAAGGGCAACTTTAATTAGCAATGTAGCACCATATCTGTGCTAACTTCGGATAGAAGGTTTTCGGGATACGCTGCAAGGAACACTTTTGGGAACCATATCTAGGCTAGTTCCATATAATGGTTATGGCCCAACAGATACGTTAGATTTAGATATTAATTCTTTATTAGTTAATTGAGAGAAAATTAGAGAATTAATTAGAAGAATTAGAGACATTATTTAAGAGATTAAAAGAAAATAATTATAAAAATAATTAAAGATTTTAAAATACTTTAGTAACGTGACGGAACTTTACAAGTCGATGGCCTGTCTACAAATGTAACAGTTGCCCATGAGGGGCCATGAGACCAGTCATTCTTAACAGCACCAGAACAGTTGAGCCGATAGGCTGCCATCACGGCTTCGTGCTTTACAATAAGATATATGGAAGGTAAACCCAACAGAGCCTCAAAACAGGGTCCGGATCCACCTGACCAAGCTGCAATCAACCCCATACCTTTCCGCAGCGTCATACATGGAATCCAAAGACAAGGCAAAGGCGTCCTCAATATCCATGAAGTTATCCAGACTGTATTGTTCCGATCTGTAGACAAGGCACACTCCACTCTGTTGATCAAGGTAATGCAGGACCGTCTCACAAGACTTTTCCAGCCTGGTAGACGTATTGTCGAGAAATTTTACCTTGGAAAACTTGCGGAAAATTTGATTTTCAGAAAAACACACCCTGATTCAACTCTAAATTTTCTTTTCTTTTTGCTTATCTCATATAGCATTTCATTATAGACCAGGGCGCATCTGTAAAAATATTAGTACATTTGGACGTTGAGAGGTGACTCAATTTTTTTTGCGGAAATTGCTTGAAAATAACTCAAATAATAATATTTGAGTTATCCTCCCTCTCAAAAAGGTCCGGAACATTGTTTAAATAATCAAAATGTCAAATAATGGAGGAAAAATTCGATTTTTTTCTTCGTTTTTTGATTAGAATTTTAAAAGTATTCATTTCTGAGAAAAGTTGTACTGACATAAAAGTTGCGTAATTAAATTTACTACAATATTGAATTGGCCATGAATTTAAAAAATAGTCAGCCTTGTTGCAAAATAGCAATAATTGCGAAAAAACCATAAAAAAACAAGTATTCGCATTTTACGTTTTTCAACCACTTATGCTACACTTAGGACCTTCGTATTTCACCCAGAAAAACTTTATGATACAGTAAAACAATACTGTAAACTTTATTAAGATCGGTTCAATAGATTTTGCAAAATAAATTTTGCAATCCAGCTTTCGCAAAAAAAAATCATTTTTTCAAAATGTTACAGGACTGAAAATAAGGCAGATAGCAAGTTGAAATTTTTTTGCGTATAGAAGTGTACTGTACCTTTTATTTACAATTTGCAAAACTAAAATCGATTAACTACCACGGCGTCAAGAATTTTTTTAAATAAACATTAATTATTGGTGCTACGCGCAGGACAGCGGATAGTTTGCTCTGATTGGGCATTCCAATGACCTTTGATAATGATTGATACATTTTAATTTTTATTACATTTCGATATAAATAAATAAATTTGTTTATTGCAAAATAAAAACACATACTCTATCCTTTGAAATAACACTTTTTTTAGCAAAAACTTTCTTTGTTCGTATATTTTAACTTAGAGAATAAAAGTTTATTATTTTTAAACATATGCAATTGTTTAAACCATATTTCACAAACAATAAAATTAGTTTGATTTTTGTGGAATAAAAATATTAAAATACAACAAAATATAGAGTAAGAAAATAATATATTAGATAAAGATTAGAAGAAATTTTGGTGGAAATCAACTTGTGTGAATCGAACACCGCTGTCCTGCGCGTAGCACCAAAAATTAATGTTTATTTAAAAAATTTCCTGACGTTGTGGTAATTAATCGATTTTAATTTTTCAAATTGCAAATTAAAGGTACAGTACACTTCTATAAGCAAAAAAAAATTTAACTTGCTATCTGCTTTATTTTCAGTCCTGCAACATTTAAAAAAATGAATTTTTTTGCCAAAGCTGGATTGCAAAATTTATTTTGCAAAATCTATTAAACCGATCTTAATGTTTACAGTGTTGTTTTACTATATCATAAAGTTGTTCTGTGTAAAATATGAAGTTCCTAGGTGTAGCATAAATGGTTGAAACACGTAAAATGCGAATACTTGTTTTTGTATGTTTTTTTTTCGCAATTATTGCTATTTTGCAACAAGGGTGACTATTTTTTAAATTTTTAACCAATTCTATATTGTAGGAAATTTAATTACGCAACTTTTATATTAGTACAACTTTTCTCAGAAATGAATAGTTTGAAAGTTATAATCAAGAAACCAATAAAAAAATCGAATTTTTCCTTCATATTTTGACATTTTGATTATTTAAACAATGTTCCGGACCATTTTGAGTGGGAGGATAACTCAAATATTATTATTTGAGTTATTTTCAAGCAATTTCTGCAAAAAAATTTGAGTCACCTCTCAACGTCCATCTCAAAACAGATGCGCCCTGGACTATTACACAAAAAGAAATAAAGGATGAAATCGTGGTTGAACTCCGTATTGAAATTCGACGGTCATAATTCACGTCAAAAATAACTAATTTACAAGTCGTATTAATGATAAACAAACGAGAAAAAATTGCAATGATAGCTGAGCCAGAAATAACTTACAATTTGTAATATGTAATTATAAACCGAACGAGGAAAAATCGCTATGATAACCGTGTAGTAATGACAGCGAGATGCAAATTTTAATGCAAATTGTTGTTTTCAAGTAATGAGAATCGTTTGAGCTACAGCACAAATTAAAGCATTTTAAATTGTTTTTAAATGAACGTGAGAAACAGTATGTCTTATTTATGGCCGCTAGAATTCTTACGTAACTTGTCATACATACTGCATGTTTAATCATTTATGGAATAGTGAATAGATTAATAGTAGGATTGCTTACGCATTCGAGTATGAACTAGTTATTTCTTACACGCATAAAAATGAATTGTTAAGATATTTATCTGACTTATTGTACGATTCTGCAATTCTTTCTTACTTTACTTATTTTATTAGGACCTTCTATCTCATCAAAACCTTTACCTTTGCTCCATCTCATCAAAACATCTTAGAGAGTAGCTTCCATTAACCCTGGCTCTAGATGTAATATTCATTACAGACGACTAATTTTTATTGTCTTCTTCTTCTTCTTCTTCTTCTTCTTCTTCCTTCTTGTATGCAGGCTTTAAAGCCTGTTTCTTCTTCAATACATATTAGCCTCCTAAATTGTTTAACTATTCGCACCATCTTTTTCTTGGTCTGCCAATACTTCTTCGTCAATTTGGTGACTTATCTCATGCTATTCGTACTATCCTATCCTCTGCCATTCCACTAATGTGTTCGTTCCACTCCTGTTTTGTCACCCATCCATTTTGTCCAATGTCTTCTACACATGCTCTTCTTATGTTTTCGCTTCTCTCCATATCCAACAGACTTTTCCCTGATATTCGTCGAAGTAATTTCATCTCTGTTGTTTCTAGTAGCCGTCTCGTTTTAGATGTGTCAGGTCTTGTCTCCGCCGTGTATGTCAATATAGGTCTAATTGCTGCTTTATAGATTCTTGCTTTTGTGTCTTGTCTTAGGTGTTTGTTCTTTCAGATTGTGTCATTAAGAGATCCCGCCGCTTTACTTGCTTTTAAGCTTTGTTGTCGTACATCTTCTTCAACATCTCCATAACTAAAAAAACAGCTTCCTACTTTATGATTTTCCCATCAATTTCGATTTTACATTGCAGTGGGTATTTACATAGATGTTGTCATACATTTGGTTTTTTCTGCTGATATTATCATATTTTTAATCATCTATACTAAATTTACAATCAAGATGCAGTAGAAATAAACAAATAAAGACACGTTAAATGCTACTAGGAGCACTCCCGAATCATAATTTACAATTCATATACATTGCACAATCCAAATCATGATTTCTAAAGTTTATACATTGTAAATTATGATTCGGGATTGCTCCTAGTAGCATTTAACGTGTCTTGGTTTGTTTATTTCTACTTCATCTTGATTGTAAATTTAGTATAATTTTTATTGTAGCGATTATATTCAACAGAAATGAAACAGAAACGAACCCAGCATCAAAGCCGAAAAAAAGCGTAAATGCAATGAAAACAATGATTTGGGGAAGAAATGGACAAAGTGAAAAATGAACGAACTAGAGGACTAATAAATGTGAAGTAGACACTAAGTGACGAAATCGAAGAACAAAAATTACTCTGGTATGGACATATGCAAAGGATGAACGAAACCAGAATACCGCTGAGAACTTGGACAAGGAAACCAAATAGAAGGCGTAACAGATGTAGGATTGCCAACATTACAGTGGAACGAATAAATAAAGACAGTAATGTAAAAAAGATACCTGACTGAAGAAGATTATATCTGAGAAGAAGAAATGGCGATTGGGATATAGTGAACGGCAAACAGTACATCCCGTGTAAATCTGGACCAAGAATCGGAAACGTCGGAAAAACAAGTATTTTAAGACAACTGGTTCTTTAATATATTATTCTCTATGCTTCCTCGAACACCGTACCGGCCATCTGGCTACTGATACAGGTTGCGTTCATTACTGCGTAGCACACTTGTACAGGTAAATATATCGAATTTAAAATTATTTTAAGACAAAAAATTTTTTTGTCATTACTTTTTTTTTATTTAAATTGATGTGTCTCGGCAGCAATGGCCATTAACACAAACAATATTGGTTATACAATAATTAATTACAATAAGGACTTAAAACTAATTATTATAACAGTTAATTTCTAAATCTTAAATAACATTAGGTAAAAATTATGAAGAAAAAAAATTGGATATACAATCATTGGATACTATAGAGACGTACAACTAATTATAAAATTGCTTCGGTCTTCTTGGGATACTTCGGACGTTGTTTAGTCATAGTAGCAGTTGCATATGAACTAGTAAGATTACTGGAAGAATTGGGTCCAGACATGGTGTTGCTAACAGTGGGGGAACATTGATTTCAATTGTTACTCATGTAGTCAAAAGTAACTTGAATTTGTTTATATTAACGCTTTGGATGTTTGGAAATAAGTGATAACATTGGATACATCACTGTAATACTGGATGCCTAACTGTTGGCGTCCGTTGGGACGGGATAGCAACAGTGAAAAACTATTGACAGTTTGACACTGAATGGGTTTAAATTGGAAGATTATTAAGTAAAACATCTCTTACTGACTGAAGTTACAGCTTGTTCTTGATGATTAACACGTAACACAATTGTTATTAGTCACTATTTGAGCGAAAACTAATTTTAATAACTAGTATTTACGGTATTAATTACAAATTTCGGCACCAATTTACAGATCGATACATACACGTTCTGACGTTAGTTTGACTCTCCATTACTTTTTAAACATTATTAGAAATATGAATTAGAATTGCTAGACATTTCTGTGGTTCAAAAAGTAATGACAAAAAAATTTTTCATCTTAAAATAATTTTAAATTCAATATACAGGGTGATTGATTAGTGTGATAAAGCTCAGTCGATCCGCTATAGTAATAGATAGCAATAAAAGTTAATTACAAAAATTGTAGCCAACTCTGAGCTTCAGATTACAAAATTAGTTAGAATGTTACAGGGTTTTCGATAACATAGTGGCAGACCAAACTTATGTTTTTTCAAATGGAACACCCTATATTTTATTTTATATTCGAAATCTTCTTAACTTCCCCATGATAAAAATATAAAGGTTTGTTATGTTATATAGGGCTTTTACAAAGTTATAACCAATTTTCTATGAAAATCGTAACAAGTTCAGCTTCCTGTATACATAAAAATAAGCTCAACAGCAATGGTCTATTGGTGCCATATTTTTTTGTTGATTGTGAACATTTTTAAGAATTATTAATATTGCTAATTTTCTTTATATCAAATACAGGGCGAGTCAAAACGCAAGTACATTCTTTTCTCATAAATTTTAAATAGAACACCCTGTATTTTATATCACTATCGAAAAGTACCATTACCGTACTTTAATTTTTGTATTATATTCCCTATGTCTAAATTTGTTAGTTTTCGAGATATTTTCATTTTTCAGAGCAAGTTATTAGATAATTAGGGTATTCTATTTAAAATTAATGAGAAAATAATGTATTTGCGTTTTGACTCACCCTGTATTCGATATAAAGAAAATTAGCAATATTAACCATTTTTATAAATTTTGACAATCAACAAAAAATATGGCACCAATAAACCACTGCTGTTGTGCTTATTTTTATTTATACAGGGAGCTGAACTTATTACGATTTTCATAGAACATTGGTTATAACTTTGTAAATACCCTGTATAACGTAATAAACCTTTATATTTTCGTGATGGGAAAGTTAATAAGATTTCGAATATAAAATAAAATATAGGATGTTCCATTTAAAAAAACAAAAGTTTGGTCTGCACACTATGTAATCGAACACCCTGTAACATTCTAACTAATTTTGTAATGTGAAGCTCAAAGTTGGCCACAATTTTTGTTATTAACTTTTATTGCTATCTATTACTATAGCGGAGCTACTAAGCTTTATCACACTAATCAATCACCCTGATTTTGTATTTACCTGTACAGGTGTGCTGCGTAGTAATGAACGCAATCTGTATCAGCAGCCAGATGGCCGGTACGGTGTTAGAGGAAGCATAGGGAACAATCTATAAAAAAATCAGCTGTCTTAAAATACTTTCTCGAAAACGTTGATAGGCTCTTAGACCATACGTAAGTAAGTAGTTAATGGCAGAATATCTTCAAAAACCTACACTGAAATCTAAATATATTGCACATACGTGTCAAAAATCCGGTTATTATATCCTGTCAATTTTCGTTATTTTATTCAATTTTAAAACAGCGCGTATAAACCTTTTTTACATCTTCCTGTAAATGCGTCTACTATGGCTAGTGTATTGAATAGACTCTATTCATTTCCCATTAAAAGATGAGCTGTGAAGACTGTTTTAACTCGCTGGTGGAAAAAGTTGCAACATTTGCGTCACCACCTCTGTTTAATTTAATTTGGGTTCAAGATTTGACTGGTATACCAAGCCAATTTCTTCTAAATTTAAGACCCTTACTCCTTGCTATTCCATCCATCATCATAACAAAGTTAGCTATACTGGAAGTCAACGGCCAGTTGATTCTTTTTACTGCTCAATCTGAGGTAACGCTAGTACATATCAGTATCTGATTCAGTCAGTCTATTTTGTAATATGTATGATTTTAATAATTTCGAATAGTTGATATAGTGAATTTTACCTTTTTTATCTTAATGATACTTGTATTTATTCTTGTTACTTTGTGAATATTACATCGCTGTTCTTATTTTTGGGATTCAAACATTTAAAAACAGTGGCGCCCTTTACTTTTTGAAGAGTTATTCTCTTATTTAAGTTGTTCACCTCTAAAAACGATCCCGCTCATAATCTAACCGGACTGAGCAACGGTGTCTTTGAGCCTATTGTGTACCGGTGTTCTAAAATTAGTTCTTCCAAATCTAGATCACTAAGTATAGTACAACATTATTGTTCGAAAAATTGAAATAACAAACACGAAAAAATCGGACTGTTGGTTCTTTTAACTGAAAATTTACTCACACATTCATTCTTATTCACGACGTTTTTCGAAACTCACTTTATCAGAATTTTAATGTCTCACGTTTTCTACCGAAAGATGTAGATTTATTTCTTTGAATAAATGCCACAATTTTACGACCAAACGTGAATAACAATGATGTGTGACACCGATTCCGCATCACAAACATAAACCATGAAATAATATCTTCAAGAAATATTCTTTATCGCCAACCGTCACTAAGGTCATTCATTATTGTACTCATTTGACGCCATTTGCGGCCGTAAAGTAACACTTTATTGTACTGAAAGAAGAATTTTACTTTACCTGCCGCGATTAATAAAATTAACTGAGATTGAATGTAAGCGGTCGATGGCAGTAATCGATTATTTATTTGAGTGAACTTAAAATTTATTTACGTTAATTATTAAAAGTATTGTACAAAATTTACATTATTGATTAAATTTGAAAAGGTGAAATTCTGTAGTATTTTGCAATTATATTCATAAACATAAATCGAAACTTTACAGATTTAGTAATTAGGTACTTATTCAATATTGATTACTAGAACAACTATCGATTAAACATCGAAATTGGCCATCATGCAAAAGCATTCTGTCATCGTCATTACTGTCATACGAAATTTTATTTCGTCTAAAATTAATAAAATTCTTAAATCTTTTAAGCTTTGTATTAATGCAAATATAATATTATGAAATGGTGTTTTTGTTAATTCGATTATATATAGGACGGTGACAGATATTAATGATAATTTGTTAGCAAATATATTTATTTAGATTTTCTACTATTCATCAAGGGAAAAGCAAATGCTCTGCGAAGGCTACACTTCATAAACAATAACGTAACTATTAACGGTATTTTTAATTTTTGGTATTTTATTTTAAGTGTTAAAATTGGTTTAATATATAAATAAAAATACGATTAAACTGTTTAAAATATATTTATTTCGTTGAAATTATAATAATAGAAGTATAACGTCTTACGTGCGTACCAAGTACACACACTCTATTTTCATTAGGATGTAATTAAGTAAGTGTTAATTAAGTGTTAATGTTTTTATGATTGGCGATAAAATTTTGTATGCACCACGTCAGTAAAGACTCTTTATCGAACTCGTCTGTTCTTCGCCTCGCTCGCTAGGCTCGGTCTGCTTATAATATCAGACTCGTTCTATAAAGAGTAACTTTACTGACTTGGTACATAAATAACTATTATTTTTCTTTTATTATAGGTAAATAGGCAAGTATTATGAGCACTGTCAAAATGAATATGAACACGTTAAACGTTAAACGAATAAAAATATAGTAGCACAAGTAGACCAGGGCCCGGAGCACGCCAAATAGAATTCTATTTTAGTGACGTCACGTTGCCTAACAACCGTCGATTCTCCCATTATGAAATTCTATTTTGTGACGTCAGCAAAATAGAATTCTATTTGGCGTGCTCTAGATAGCAATAAAAGTTGATGACAAAAATTGTAGCCAACTTTCAGTTTTACATTACGAAATTAGTTAGAATGTTACAGGGTGTTCGATAACATAGTAGCAAACCAAGCTTATGTTTTTTTAAATAGAACACCCTATAATTTATTTTATATTCGAAATTCTCTTAACTTTCCCATCACAAAAATATAAAGGTTTGTTATGTTATACTCGTATAGGGCTTTTACAAAGTTATAACCAATTTTTGATGAAAAACGTAACAAGTTGAGCTCCCTGTATAAATAAAAATAAGTACAACAGGAATGGTTTATTGGTGCTATATTTTTTTGTTAATTGTCAAAATTTATAAAAATGGTTGATATTTCTAATTTTCCTTATATCGAATACAGGGTGAGTCAAATCGCAATATTCCATTCTTTCACGGTTTTTGCTGTAAATTTTAAAGAACCGCTTGGATTGACATGAAATTTGGCATACGCATAGCTAACATGTCATAGAAAAAAAGTGATATGGTGCCGATGTGTGCTTTTGCCCTGGGGGTGAGTTTCACCCCATTCCGGGGGTGAAAAAATATATATTCAAGATAAGTTCCAAAATGGATAAACTGGATAATTTTAAGCAACTTTTGTTCTATAGAGTTTTTTCACCAAATCAATACTTTTCCAGTTATTTGCAAGTGAATATGTTCATTTTTCAACAAAATAACCACGTTTTTAGACGGTTTTTCGCAAATAACTCAAAACGTAAGCATTTTGTCGAAAAAATAACCCTAGCAAAACTATAGCCTATAAAAAAGTGAAAAAAATAGTGTATATATTAGGTCCCTATACCTAGCAAAAGCAGAGTTATAGTTAATGAAAAATAGGTTCATATTCGAAAAATTGCAAATCGAATAATTCAATGTGAAATATCCAAATAATGAAGCATTCTTGGGGAAAACACATTACAACTTTTTTAAAGTGTTTAAAAAAATCTTTATTTCTGTTTTTATAAAAAAAATTTCTAGCATCAAATGTAAGCAAGTTACGCTCAAAATAAAGTTGGTCCCTTTTGTTGTGGCAAAAAAAATCAGGAAGATCACCCCCCAATTAGCAACTTAAATGAAATTAATTGTTACCGCTTCACAAGTTACTTTAATTATGTTGTGTTTATATGATCTGTAAGTTTCATCGATTCAAAATGCTTATTTTTGAAAAAAATTTGGTTTTAAAGTAAAATTTTAAAAATTTTAATTTTGAAAAAAGTGCTTTTTTTTCAAAATAACTTAAAAATTGTTAGAGATACCAAAAGTCTTAAACAATAAAAAAAGTTGGCTTTACTTTTATGAATATTTTGTATTTTTTTGTTTTTTTGTAAGACAAAAATTGGTCAAGATTCGGTGTTTCTAAATTTGCATACAGCCGTGATAAGCGACTCGTTCAAGCTCTTTTAACTACAGCTCTTTCAAAAATAAGGACTTTGAACTGATGAAACAGATCATATGATTAAGAGGAAACAGTAGCGATCAACAGGTAGCGAAAACGCGTTCCAAGATTGCAGCTGTAATTTTGAAAGTTTTTTCGAGATATTTGGCACACGTATTCGTAATATAATAAAGAATGGCGGTACAGAGCCCAATTTGAAAAATATATTAATATGTGGAAATTACTCTGTAATTAAATACAATATTAAAAAAACGAGCCTGTACCGCCATTAAGAAGAACAAAAAAATACACTTTCTTCAAATAAACTTTTTTATCCGATGCCTAGATTTTGTGTCATTTTGGAACTACTAAAATTTTTTATTTCATTAGTATGTAGTTCCAAAATGACACAAAATCTAGGAATCGGATAAAACAGTTTATTTGAAGAAAGTGTATTTTTTTGTTCTTCTTAATAGCGGTACAGGCTCGTTTTTTTCATATTGTATTTAATTACAGAGTAATTTCCACATATTAATATATTTTTCAAATTGGGCTCTGTACCGCCATTCTTTATTATATTACGAATACGTGTGCCAAATATCTCGAAATAATATTCAAAATTACAGCCGTAATCTTGGAACGCGTTTTGGCTACCTGTTGATCGCTACTGTATCACCTTAATACATACGCGAGTAAAAAGCTTGTGAAGTGATAACAATTAAGTTCATTTGAAATGCTAATTAGGGTGTGATTTTTCCGATTTCTTACCAAAAAAAGGGACCAACTTTATTTTGAGCGTAACTTGTTTACTTTTGATGCTAATTTTTTTTAAAAAAACAAAAATAAGCATTTTTTAGACACTTTAAAAAAGTTAAAATGAGTTTTCTCCAAAAAAGTGCTTCGTTTTTTGGTTATGGCACGTTAAAATATACGATTTGGAATTTGACGAATATGAACCTATTTTTCATTAGCTATAACTATGCTTCTACTAGATACAGTGACCTAATATTTACACCAAGTTTTTCACTTTTTTACGTGCTATATTTTTGATAAGAATTTTTTTTCATCAAATACTTACTTTTTGAGTTATTTGCGAAAAACCGTTTGAAAACGTAGTTTTTTTTTATTTATTTATTTTATTCTGGCCTTGGTTCAGAACCTTTAGCCACGTAACTACATATACAATTATTATTCGTTCATAAGTATAAAATTGTCCAGTATACACTTAAAAATAAAAAATAAAAAAAAATAAAGCTTACAAATAACAATGCCTACGTACTATGTTAATAAATACAACTATATTAATTTTTTTTCTTTTTCACTACGGTAAGAACTAAAAACATACATAGGTTACAAAATAATATAATTAATTACAGTAAATATCTCATTCATACATTACATAATACAAAAGAAATACCTATTCATTCAAACGATTAGTTTTACATTCACACTTTTAATTTAATTTTTTGAAGAAATGTCATAATTAGTTTAAAAATTTTAATGTTATCCACACTTAATAGCACATTTAAGTCTAGGGGAGTACTTAAACCTGCTTTCAGCAATTCTTGTAGCAGCCACATACTTGCATTGAGATTTAAGGGACAGTTAAAAAATATATGATTTAGATTAGCTATGCTAGTTCCACAGTCACATCTGCCTGTTGGGAGATCTCCGATTTTATGTAGATGCTTCGGGAAACATCCATGATCTACTTTTAATCTTAGGATGGTCGACACTGTATTTCTACTTAGTGCAACAACTTTGTAAAATTGGTTAACAGCTACTGCTGGTTGTAATTTAAACAAATTAGTGCCTGTACTTTCACCGAACTGAATCCAACGTCTATCCCATTTACATTTAATATGCTGTTTAACGTATGCAAAAACGTAGTTATTTTGTAAAAAAATTAACATATTCACTCGCAAATAACTCGAAAAGTATTAAATTGGTGAAAAAACTTTATAGAACAAAAGTTGCTTAGATTAGGCATTTTATCCATTTCGGGACTTATTTCGAACATATATTTTTCACCCCCAAAAGGGGATGAAACTTACCCCTGGGGCAAAAGCACACATCGGCACAACATCACTTTTTTTCTTTGACTTGTTAGCTATGTGTATGCCAAATTTCATGTCAATCCAAGCAGTTCTTTAAAATTTAGAGGTTTTGCAATATTTGACCTTCAAAGAACGTACTACAAGTACCTACATTCTTTTCTCAGAAATTTTAAATGGAACACCCTCTATTTTATATCACCATCGAAAAGTATCATTACCGTACTTTAATTTTTGTATAAGATTCCCTATGGCTATAGCGGGATAAGAGGGTCAAAATTGCACCAGGCTCGATTCAGTTTTGGGTTTAGCCATTCGAAAATATATAATTGAAAACTCACTCAGCCAAATTTTCAAGTCCCTAGGTGCTCCGTGGGGGTCCGCTATGGAAAAAAACGTGTTTTTTTGAAAACATTTTTTTCCAGACGCTGTATTGCTGCAAAAAATCTGAAAAAAATTATGAATGCGTATCTTAACAACACAAAGTTGCCTGATTTTTTTCAGATTTTTAGCTTTAAAATTGAGCGCAGCAAAATTTTTTGAAATTTTCAAAAAAATTTTAGGTTATGTTGTAAATTTTTCGCCAACTTTAAAATATTGTTTTTTTGTGTATTTTTTTCCATTCTTTCGAATGGCATATGCCATATTATCATTTTCGACGTGGAAAATACCTAAAAATCGAAAAAACTGTTTTTTTTTTGGCATTTTCTGAAGTTTTTGACTCATAAACTCAACAACATACAGCTAAATTAATCATCATTTACATTTTTATATGTATTGTTACATTTACAATCAAAATCAGCTATTAGAACTTATTTTTTTCCTACAGCATGCTCAAAAACCCCGTTTTTTCGGCGTTTTTACTAAATAGCCTCAGAAATCAGTAAAAAAAAATAATTCTTTTAACGTTTAAAAAATTAAAATTTTGTTGTTCTCGATAGAATGTAATACAATTAATACTTAAATAAATTATTATTTTGTTCTGCACGATTTTTTGAATTTCATATATAATAATATCGTCCCATTAAAGGTACCCTGCCATAGGCTTATAAAAAAAATCAATTAATTAATTTTTTTAACGTTTTAACGTTTAAAAAATAAAATTTTTGTAGTATTCGATAGAAAATGTTTCCCCTTTATAAAACTGCTTGTTGCGGTTGTGATTTTCAAAGCGCGCTAAGGCTAAAAAAAGCTCGGCACTTTGGTGCCGTACGCAAGGAAGCGCTTCTAGCCACGTTTTTGGAAAAAACTCAGGATAAACCAGTCCACAAGTACCCGCCGTCGAAGCTACTAACTACTTACGTAATAAAAATATTTTTAAAATAATAAAATAAGAAAATCTACGGTTTCGTTTTGAGTAAAAAATAACAGGATCCCCAGGAGCTAGGTGCTTTGGAAAATAACGTGTTTTTTTGAAAACAATTATTTTTAGACGCCGTATTGCTGCAAAAAATCTGAAAAAATTATTGAAGGCGTATCTTAACAATACAAAGCACCCTGATTTTTTTCAGAATTTTAGCTTCAAAGTTGAGCACAGAAAATTTTTTGAAATTTTCAAAAAAAATTTAGATTATGTTGGAAATTTTTCGCCAACTTTAAAATATTGTTATTTTGTGAATTTTTTTCCATTCTTTCGAATGGCATAGGCATCATTATCATTTTCGACGTGGGAAAATACCTAAAAATCGAAAAAACCTTTTTTTTTTACTGAAGTTTTTGACTCATAACCTCAACAACATACAGCTAAATTAATCATAATTTACCTTTTTGTATGTATTTTTATCTTTACTATCAAAATCAGCTAATAAAACTTATTTTTTTTACTAAATAGCCTCCAAAATCAGTCAAAAAATAATTTTTTCAACGTTTAAAAAATTAAAATTTTGTTGTTATCGATAGAATGTAATAAAATTAATACTTAAATAAGTGATTTATTTGCACGATTATTTGAATTTCATATATAATAATATCGTCCCATTAAGGGTATCGTGCCATAGGCTTATAAAAAAAATCAATAAATTAATTTTTTAACGTTTAAAAAATAAAATTTTTGTAGTGTTCGATACAAAAAAACCACTCCTCAAGTACTGCCGTCGAAGTCACTAACTACTTACGTAATAAAAATGGTGTTTAACGTTATTAAACGTTAATGAGGAATTATTATATAAATAAATTACTAAATTATTTGAATTATTCAATTGCTTAAATAGTGCAACCTAAAGAGTGCAGTGTTTAAAGGGATTAATAAATGAATTATTAAAAAGTTACTACGTACTCATGAAATTACAAAATTCAAATTCAAATTAATATACAGTATGATGCAAAGGAAAGGAATAAATTCGTTATTTATTAAACTGTCGACTCTAAGGAAAAATCCCAAAAGAGGTCGATTTTTTAATTGTGATTTTTTGGCATATATATCATACTAGTAGTGACGTCATCCATCTGGGCGCGATGACGTAATCGATGAATTTTTTTAATGAGAATTACGGTTATTTGAAAAATCATAGTAGTAAAGAACTTTGGTTTGTATAATGGTATAAAATTTTATTAAAAAACTTTTAAAAAAGTCATCCAAGAACATCCAGAATGTTTTCGATCTAGTCAAATCATCTTCAGTGACATTCTGTGTAGTAATTGAAACTAGCCCACTAGTTGATATATAGTTTTTAAAATTACATAATTTTATTAAAATAAATTTTTTATTAAAATTATACTTTTGGAATGACAAGTCAAGACGAGTGACACAGACCGAATTTCGTCTTGACCTCGAACTCGTTGTGACAAGTACTCCTTCAGTTTTTCGAACAGGGAAGCCATGCTGCTTTTGAGCTTTAGTAAAATCCATTAATATCGACATTGTGCCGCATTTCAAAAGTATAATTTTAATGTTGTTCTGAACTATTTCCTTTGGCATTTTTATGATTAACTATTTATATGGGAAATTTTAATAAATAGTTATGTAATTTTGAAGACTACATAATAATATATCAACTAGCGGGCTATAGTTTCAGTAACTAAACAGAATGTCACTGAAGATGATCTGACTATATAGAAAATGTTCTGATGTTTTTCTATAATCTATTTGGATGACTTTTTTAAAAGTTTTTTAATAGAATTTTATACCATTATACAAACCGAAGTTTTTTAATTCTGTGTAAGTTTTTTAACTATCGTACACAGCCAATCACTGGGACTTTACAATAATTTGGTTATTCGAAAGGTTATTCAATTCTCTATTCAGTAGTATAAACATTACCATTATTAGAAAGGACTAAGTTTTCAATCTAATAGCACATAAAATAACATCAAAAATATTACTCTACATCCCACCAGATTGAAAACAATGGAAACATTACCCTTATTATTTATACAGAGTGACTAAATTTTTTTTTAATAAATTAATTTACAAAAAAAAAATAATGTATGTAATTTATTTAATTCAAAATATATTTTACTTTCAGAAAACGGAAAAAAGGTTTATTCGAAAAATAAACATTGCTTTTCGCTTAAATAAAATGTTCAAACTTCCAAGAGGCAGGTGGCTAGCAGGAGCTGGCTTGAACATTGAATTTAAGGGAAAAGCAATGTTTATATCTCAAACATTTTCTTCTGTTTTCTAACAGCAGTAAAATATATTTTGAAGTAAATACATTACTTAAATTCTTCTTTTTATGTCAATTAATTTAATTCATTTTTTTTTGGTCACCCTGTATAAATAATTGTGTTAGTATTTATATTAATGAATAGAGAACTGAATATCCTTTGAAATGAGTTGCCACACGACCCATATTCTCATTTAAAAAATCATCGATTACGTCATCACGCCCAGATGGATGACGTGACTCGTATCAAACTCGACCCGTTTCGGTATTTTTCCAAAAGTCGCCAGTTTACGAAATAACGAATTTATTTCTTTCTTTGCACCATGCTGTATATTAATTTGAATTTTGTTATTTTATGATTGTGTAGTAACTTTTTAATAATTAATTTATTAATCCCTTTAAACACTCTGCACTCTTTAGGTTGCACTATTTAATCAATTAAGTAATTCAAATAATTTAATAACTATTTATTTAAATAATAATTCCTCATTAACGTTTAATAAAAATATTTTTTTTATTTATTTGTTTTTAGTTTTTAATCAAAACGAAACCGTAGATTTTCTTATTTTATTATTTTAAAAATATTTTTATTACGTAAGTAGTTAGTGGCTTCGATGGCGGTTACTTGAGGACTGGTTTATCCTGAGTTTTTTTCCAAAAACGTGGCTAGAAGCGCTTCCTTGCGTACGGCACCAAATTGCCCAGCTTTTTTAACCTTAGCGCGCTTTGAAAATCACAACCGCAACAAGCATTTTTATAAAGAGGCAACATTTTCTATCGAATACTACAAAAATTTTATTTTTTAAACGTTAAAACGTTAAAAAAATTAATTTATTGATTTTTTTTATAAGCCTATGGCAGGGTACCCTTAATGGGACGATATTATTATATATGAAATTCAAACAATCGTGCAAAACAAAAAATAATTTATTTAAGTAATAATTGTATTACATTCTATCGAGAACAACAAAATTTTAATTTTTTAAACGTTAAAAGAATTATTTTTTTTTACTGATTTCTGAGGCTATTTAGTAAAAACGCCGAAAACGGGGTTTTTCGACATGCTGTAGGAAAAAAAATAAGTTCTAATAGCTGATTTTGATTGTAAATGTAACAATACATATAAAAATGCAAATGATGATTAATTTAGCTGTATGTTGTTGAGTTTATGAGTCAAAAACTTGAAAATGCCAAAAAAAACAGTTTTTTCGATTTTTAGGTATTTTCCACGTCGAAAATGATAATGATGCCTATGCCATTCGAAAGAATGGAAAAAATACACAAAATACCAATATTTTAAAGTTGGCGAAAAATTTACAACATAACCTAAAATTTTTTTGAAAATTTCAAAAATTTTTCCTGCGCTCAATTTTGAAGCTAAAAATCTGAAAAAAATCAGGCAGCTTTGTATTGTTAAGATACGCATAATTTTTTCAGATTTTTTGCAGCAATACAGCGTCTGGAAAAAAATGTTTTCAAAAAAACACGTTTTTTTCCATAGCGGACCCCCCGATGCACCTAGGGACTTGAAAATTTGGCTGAGTGAGTTTTCAATTATATATTTTCGAATGGCTAAACCCAAAACTGAATCGAGCCTGGTGCAATTTTGACCATCTTATCCCGCTATAGCCTTTGTTAGTTTTCGAGATATTTTCATTTTTCACAGCAAGTTATTAATTAAGGTGTTCTATTTAAAATTACTGAGAAAATAATGTACTTGCGTTTTGACTCATCCTGTATTCGATATAAAGAAAATTAGCAATATCAACCATTCTATAAATTTTGATAATCAACAAAAAAATATGGCACCAATAAACCATTGCTGTTGTATTGTCCAAGTAAAACATATTGTGGAATAGCTTTAAGCCGGTGAAATATGATGTTCTTCAAATAAAGATATTAGGTCAAACGTTTAAGAAGCGGCCCTTTGAACCCATCTGTGTTTTTACGCCCAGACCTCCCATCGATTCACAAGTTTCGTGCAAAACGATAGTAGTTTTAGTTCGGTAGCAGTGTAGTGATTCGAGTGTTTTGTTTGCTGTAATTATTTTGAATATTGGTTTAGTATTTCGTTTGGAGAGTGTAAAGTGTTGATTATTGTAATTTAATTAATGTGAATAGTGATGTCGCGCCCGTAGGATAATGTAAATATCGCGTACGATAACGCTGATGTTGTAGAAATTGCCAGTGCTAGTGTGAATGTAATTACTAAAAAAAAAAGTGCCCGTAAAGAAGATTCGAATGCATTTAAATGCTGAAACACAGCAAGTATGTTTGAATGTATACAAAAATCTACGTACGAAATTCGGCTTCGATGAAACACTATTGGCACAAGCCACCTCTGGTTTAACAGAAATTCCACTTTCTACTGTATATAAAATAGTTAAAAATGAACCCTATCATCGCAAGAAACGATATGACTACAAATTTTCAAGACCTTTAAATCCTTCACTTGTAAAACTATTGAAAACCACAATATACGACTGCTACAAAAGCAATGAAATACCTACAATAGAAATAATGAGAAAGAAATTGGAAACAACCCGTCGAAATATCAACTGCTGCGAGAGAACTCTTCAAAACTCAATAAAAAAATGGGCTTTAAATAATAAAAAAAAAAATAAATAGACGTCAAGCAATAATTATGGAAAGCCAAAGAATAGTCAACAGACGTAATATGTACCTAGAAGAAATTACTAAATATAGGCAAGAAAATAGGAGAATGTATTATTTAGAAACTTGGTATGATACCCACGATACAGTAAAGAAAGGATGGACAGATGGTTCAAGCATGTGCATATACCAGAAAAATGCCTGCAAATAAAGGCTCGCGGCTAAATATTGTACATTGCGGAAGAAGTGAGGAAAGTGGAAGATTGTAACGTTGACTACCACAAGAATATGGAAGCTGACATTTTTGAAGATTGGTTTGAAAACTCGCTGATCCCAAACTTGGAGAAAAACAGCGTAATAGTGCTTGACAACGCTTCGTATCATTCCCGACAGCTCACCAAAATACCAAATATATCTTCAAAGAAAGCTGACCTGCAAAATTTTTTAATGGAAAATGATTTGTATTTCGAAGTTTTTTACACAAAAAAAAAACAACTTATTGAAGTTCTACACACGAGGCAATTTATAAAATTATACGCTCTACAGAGTATTGCCGAAAAGCATGGACACACTATATTGAGACGATTTTTTGCGTTTTCTATGTTTGTGTTTTCAATCCTATTGAGTTAATTTGGGGACAATTCAAACCATGTATAAGGCGTTCAAATACATTTCCTAAATTTGACAAAAAGGTAATTGAGATAATTAAAAAAGAAGTAGTCAATATTACTAAAGTAGACTGGCAGAAAAGAATCGCCAAAGTGATCAAAGTGGAAGAATATTATAAGAAGATTGGGCACTTCCACATTAATGGTGGAAATAAATTTATTATTGAATTTGGCGATGATAGTGACGAAGAAAATACGGAAGAAGGAGAAAATGAGTTAGTGTATCAGTATTTTAATTGTTGTGTTGTGCAATTCATTTTCCAAGCATAAGTGTAGTAAGTGTAAGTGTAGTAATGAAAAGACTCGGTTAAAAAAATTTTTAGATATTGTATTTTTAATAAATAAAAAAAGAACGGGGACATGTTTGCATTTTGTGCTGAATTTTAAAAGTTTTGAACTGTGTACCTAAAGTAATTTTAGATCTAACTGTGTTTTTATAAAGTTCTTTTAGTATCAATAATTCTAACAATAACAAGATTAATTATAAAAGCTATTCTACATCAGTTATTAATGCAAGCATGCGGTAAGAGGGAGGGTCCCTGTGAGGTTAAATGTAATTAAAAAATTGATAAACTTAATTTTAAAACATACGATGTTTTAAAACATGCGATGCAAGCATGCGGTAAGAGGGAGGGTCCCTGTGAGGTTAAATGTAATTAAAAAATTGATAAACTTAATTTTAAAACATACGATGTTATGTCCTGCTTTAACGGTATTTACCTAAGTATAAATAAATATTTTTAACTACATATTTAATTACCAGAAAAAACCAGCTGCCGGCCTAATAGCTTAAAGAAGAACTACCCAAAGCTACAAATCTTACCTATTACACTATATAGATTGCTTGAACAATACTTATTTTTATTTATACAGGGAGCTGGACTTATTACGATTTTCGTAGAACATTGGTTATAACTTTGTAAATACCCTGTATAACATAACAAACCTGTATATTTTTGTGATGAAGAAGTTAACAGGATTTCGAATATAAAATAAAATATAGGGTGTTCCATTTAAAATAACATACGTTTGGTCTGCCACTATGATATCGAACACCCTGTAACATTCTAACTAATTTTGTAATGTGAAGCTCAAAGTTGAATACAAGTTTTGTTATTAACTTTTATTGCTATCTATTACTATAGTGGATCTACTAAGCTTTATCAAACTAATCAATCACCCTGATTTTGTATTTACCTGTACAGGTGTGCTGCGCAGTAATGAACGCAACCTGTGTCAGCAGCCACATGGCCGGTACGGTGTTCGAGGAAGCATAGGGAACAGTACATGAAAGAATCAGCTGTCTTAAAATAGTTTCTCGAAAACGTTCTAGCTCTTAGACGTGCTGTATTTAAAAATATATTTCTTCCGATTTTTTTTTTGTTCTAAATGTCCTGATCTAAAAATGCACCTACAAATCAAGAGGTTTCAATGAAAAAGACATTCATGACAAAAAGAGAAAGTGTTTTCTAGATCTAGTCCAGGAACCGAAGCTTTTCAGCTCGCAATTTTTACAGAATGGATCGATTTGCTTGAAAATTTGAGAATAAGTAGTGGATAGTCCAAGGATCAAAATCTATATGATGCCGAAAGGCGCTTTTACCATTGGGGTGGTT
The DNA here is from genome assembly GCF_917563875.1 of Diabrotica virgifera virgifera. Classification (NCBI taxonomy): domain Eukaryota; kingdom Metazoa; phylum Arthropoda; class Insecta; order Coleoptera; family Chrysomelidae; genus Diabrotica; species Diabrotica virgifera. The sequence continues at coordinate 199,296,818 of NC_065450.1, read as the reverse complement.
GCCACCCCACCTTGAGGGTGGAAATTTTTTATTATATTTTGACCGCAAAACTTGATAAAAACATTCATTTTAAGCAAAAAATGTTCTATACATTTTTTTGATAAAATTAATATTTTTCGATTTATTCGCTATCGAAAGTGTTAGTTTTATATAGAAAAAATCAATGTTTTTCGATATTATACTCATTTACGATTCACTAAATTTTTGCCGTAGAAAAATTTTTTTTGAAGTCAAGTTCTTGGGATTTAAATAACCTACAATTTCATATTTAAACATTTTTTCGTATCTTCTATGCTAATCTTTCTATTCTGAAGAAAATGGCATTTTTTTACCAAACTACAAAAATTCGTTATTCGCTTTTAACTCCAGTTTTTTCTAAAACTAATCATTCTAAGCCAGTCAAACTTCTGGAATCTATTACTAGTACATAAGTAAAGAACTATGAATAAAGCCAGTGACTAAAAATACCGCTAACTTACATTATTAAGCTTCCAATTGGATTTCTATTTTTTTTTCAAAAAAATATATTGATTTTTTAACCGTAACTTTTTAATTTTTTATCCTAGAAAGTTTGGTAAAAAATAATTTTGTAGGTCTCTACAAGATCTATGAGCCAATTAATATTAAATCTTTTTAAAAGCCCAAGTCGCAAAAAGAGGTGACTGTAAAAGGGTTGGTAAAGGTGGTTTTTGCATGTTATTACAAGTTTTAATTGTCAATAGCTCACTCAGTTTTTGCCACAGAAAAAATTTTTGCTAACCCCTTTCTTGAGAATTAAATAAGCTACAATTTGATATTTACATATTTTTTCCTATCTCTGATGCTAATCTTTATATTCTGAAGAAAAAGGCATTTTTTACCAAACTACAAAAATTCGTTATTCGCTTTTAACTCCATTTTTTTAAAAAGTATTCATTCTAAGCCGCTCAAACCTCTAGAATCTATTAATAATACATAAATGTAGAAGAAAAAATAAGGTCAATGACTAATTTTAATTAGGGTGGTAAGTAGGGGGAAGATTCTGATCACTTTTTAGCTGAAAAAAATAGGGACTGACATTCTTTTCATAATAACGTCACTTAATATTTGAGCTAAATATTTTTTTTTGTTTTTGTAGATAGATATTTTTAAATGCTTTAAATTGGTTTCAACAAGTTTTCCTCGAAAAATGCACAGTTTTCCCGTCTTTTGAGTTGAAACTACAATATTTAGCATTTGACGAAGAATAGCTAACATATAATAAAGTATAGCTCGATTACTATTGGTCTTAAAGAAAATAAAAAAAACTGTTTTGTTTATTTTTTCAAAAGGTTCACTTTTGTTAAGCAAAGTTGTTTTGATAAAACGAAAACTTTTTGAGTGATTAGCAGAAAACTGATTAAAAACATTGATTTTTTCGCTATAAAACTAACACTTTCGATAGCGAATAAATCGAAAACTATTAATTTTATCAAAAAAATGTATAGAGCGTTTTTTGCTTAGAATTAATGTTTTTACCAACTTTTGAGGTCAAAATAAAATAAAAAAATTTCACCCCCGAGATGGGGTGGCAACCACCCCCATGGTAAAAGCGCCTTTCGGCATCATATAGATTTTGATCCTTGGACTATCTACTACTTATTATCAAATTTTCAAGCAAATCGGTCTATTCTGTAAAAATTGCGAGGTTTTGTCCTATTTTAAGCTTCATTACTTGGACTAATCATTTTTATAAAAACAATTTTTTTAGTTGTTCCTGTTTGGAACACTAAATTCAAGTTGTATCCTTGTTCGAAGTAGCCAGCAACCTTTATACAGTGGCAAGTGCAAAGGTTATATCAATTTAAGCCCATTTTCTATTTAATAAACCGTGTCAAGTGAGTTTGATTGAATCATACACTGCGACGTCACGCGTGTCGTTCTTTTAGCGGAGAAGAAAAAAACGTGAATTAGAAGAAGTGGGCGGATGATAATTGGTCTAAATTGGGACTGCAATTGCAATTGCGATCATTAACCAATTAATGGGGAAATCGTAGCATTGTTGGAATATTCAAACGAATTTCCCGTTCAAATTCCATACTGAATCAAACCGACGAAGATTTTTAGAAATGTTAGTAACAATATAAGATTCATATACAAAGGATATACGTAGATCATGAATTGTTAATACTATTACCCAAACATCAGTTTGGTTTTTGGGAAAATTACTCCACTACACAAGTCCATCAAATGATAAATAAACTATCAAGAAGTCTAGATATTTCACAAAGTTTTTCTCAGAGGCCTGCTCTGCAAAATAACATTATCACTATCCAGTAACCATTTTCTCCTACTCAAATCCTACGCCAACTTCTTCGATGTCGCCATTTCTTTATTTTCTCAGAAGAAATGTGTTCTAATATTCTTCAGGGTCACCTGACTTCTGACATCCTCTTTACGTGCCCGAAACATGTCAAATGCCCTTTCTCAATATCCTATATTACGATCTGGCTTCAGTTCATCTCAAACTTACTCGTTTTTTACTTGACCCTTTACCCTTTTTATCTCTCCAGTGTTGATTTACCCCAACTTTATCTTAAATAGTTCATCTCTCCGTCGTGACAAGTTTGTTTTAATTAGCTTTAGTAACATCAACAATCTCAATATCAATATTATAATAAATTCATTAGCTATAATTGCAAATAAACCAAGTAAACCACAACGAAATTCCCAAACAATATCAATTTGTTTATAAAAGTGAGAAAAATGTAGGCGCTTTTGTGGTAGGAATAAGTTTTTTGCAGAAATATGTGACGAAAATTTCACTGCCAAATATATCGAACGAACAAATGAAGTGAATGTGTGATAAACTATAACGCTCCATTTATAGAAGAACGGCATAACTCAAAAAATTATATTTTATAGATAACGTATAAACATTGTTGATAATGTAACTTATTTTTATGTGGAAGATCATCACAACATAACAACATTACCAACAGAAAAACTTTTAACAAAATAATAAAAAATGCTACATTTTTTTAAAGAAGAAATACAAAATTAGTTATCATTCAAAAGTTTGTCAATCCACGAAAACCATAATAATAGTTATTTATGATATAAGTGTTAAAAGTACAATTTTAAGGCACGCATGTGAAAGTTTCGCATGCTTCGCTTTTCGAAAATTCGCTTCGCTCATTCTGCAATTCACATGAGTGCCTTAAAAATATACTTTTTAACACGTATATCATACAATATTTTTTCTACAAACGTCTTATATATCAACAATAATTATAATTTATTCATTCTCAATTATTACAGTACAATACTATACCTACAAAAACTTTTACTTGAACTTGACTGACATTCCATTTTTATATTTTTCTTGACATTACATCAAAACTGCCTATACTGTCAATACGTAATTAAATCATAACATCTATAGAATAACATCTACTTTTATTGTTGTATATTCTAACAAATTTTAATAGTTTTTTTCTACAAACGTGTTAAAAATGCAATAATACATAAATTAATTTTAAAAAACCTTTTAAAGCGCCTTTTTCAAATTGCGCAAGTTATACTATTAATATTAATGTTAATAAATGAAATATAAATATTTTGACGTTTCACAATTTGACAATTCACTTTTAACTGCAGTGCCTTAAAATTTTTAAAGCACTAGTGCTTTAAAGTAGCATTTTTAACGCTCCTATGGAGTGCTTAAAATTGCATTTTTAACACGGCTGTAGAAAAAAGCATTTAATTTGTTTGCAAAGTTAAATTAATATAATTAAATACAAAAAACCAATAATCTTTAAAGCATGATATTGACACAATGTTGATTTTTGAGTTATGACGTTCTTCTATAAATGGAGCGAAAGATCAATTGAGTAATTATCGATCAATATCAATTTTCAGAGCAACTTGATTTAGTCCGACGACAGGAAACACCAAAAATTTCAACAGTATTTCAACAACTTAAAAATGTGCAAAACTGACAGAACATTTTTGTGTACCAAGCAAATTGAACTTAGTACAAGAGCAAGTAGTGACGGTTGTATGTGGAGGTACTATAAAATCCCAGATTAGTGATAAAAAAGACAATGATTTTTCTGAACTAATAAAAATCAATTTAGAAGTATAGGCCTGGATCCAGCTTACCAAAAAAAAGTTTAATAGCAAGCTGAAAATTTGTTAATAGCTTAACGGTGTCTAGTCGGACAAACTTTGATGTATGGGAACACTGGGACAGGGGAAGTTTTAATTGTGGAACGTGATTTTAATTGTGGAACGTGTCCTCCTGACAAGTTTATGACTGTGAAAACTAGCAGATTGTTTTTAAGTTTGTCAATAGCAAACTTTATATAATATATGAAACAATGTTTGTCCGACAAATATTTTGAGCATTTTAACAAGTCCGACACGTAGAACATGTCAAATCACAGGACTTATGTTGGTGGTAAATAGCAGTCTGATTTTTGCATGAGAGTTTAATGAAAGGGTAACAAATCAATTGGAAGTTCTGTCCGACAAAATACATGGGACGTTTTCATAGTCCGACGTTCGAAACCTGTAGCCTTTTCCACAATTAAAACTTCCCCTGTTTCAGTGTTCCCGTACATCAAAGTTTGTCCGACTAGACACCGTTAAGCTATTTACAAATTTTCAGCTTGCTATTAATAACTTTTTTTGTACGCGGGATCCAGGCTTAGTATATTTCTATACGAAATACGAAAGAGAGTTTTCTTTCTAAGATTAGCGTATTTTTTATACTGGAAGGTGTCAAGAAATAAAAAAGGAAACCAAATGAAGAAGACGAGACATAAAAAGAAAAACCGTAGTGAATGGTTAATAGAGATGCATCAAGTCAAACAGTTTGATTTTACTCAACAAACTTGACTTGACTTGAAAATTAAACTTTTTGTATAAAAAAGTTTGACTTGGCTTGATTTCGATATCTTTAGGTTTGACTTGAATTCAAACATCTTCAAACAGTTTGAAAAGTTTGAATATTACGCAACGTGTTTATTTTCAATTTTAAATGAGACCGCCTACGCCTTTATTTGTTCAGTGGCGGATCAACGGGGGAGGGGTAGGAGAAATTCCCCCCTTTCCCAACAAGGCCAAAAAATTTTTTTTGACAAATTTCAATAAACATAGAAATGTATTGGCTGATACGATATTTAAACCGCAGACAGACAAATAAAACCCAATAAACGCGCCAGTTGGGATAATTATTAAGAAAGCTTAATGCATATTTATACATTAATTTTTTTAAAATTTAAACCCAACAAAGCCTGTATCCGAAAAAAAAATTAAATTGTATATATAAAACCATATAGACCTGGATCCCGCGTACCAAAAAAAAGTCGATTAATAGCAAGCTGAAAATTTGTTAATAGCTTAACGTGAGACTACGTAAACGTTCCATGTATTTTGTTTTAACCGTGTCTAGTCAAACAAACTTTGATGTATGGGAACACTGGAACAAAAGAAGTTTTAATTGTGGAAAAGGTTAAAAATTTGGAACGTTAGAATACGTAAACGTTCTATGTATTTTGTCGGACAGAACTTCCAATTAATTTGTTACCATTTCATTAAACTCTCATGCAAAAATCAGACTGGTGTTTATCACCAATTGAGCATTTTAATGTCGAGTGAAACACGAAGAACATGTCAAATGACAGGAATCATGTTGGTTAGTAATAGCAGTCTGATTTTTGCATGAGATTTTAATGAAAGGGTAACAAATCAATTGGATGTTCTGACCGACAAAATACATGGGACGTTTTCGTAATCTGACGTTCCAAATTTTTAAACTGTTCCACAATTAAAACTTCCCCTGTTCCAGTGTTCCCGTACATCAAAGTTTATCCGACTAGACACCGTTAAGCTATTAACAAATTTTCAGCTTGCTATTAATAAACTTTTTTTTGGTACGTGGGATCCAGGTCTAATAAGCCTATGGTTAGTTTTGAATTTTAAAGAAAGATCAACGAATATACAGCAATACTAACTTTTGTATTGTGGTACATATTTTCGAGTGAACTATTAGCAGCTTGGTACCACATGTTTTTTCGAACTGGCCCTAAGATAAATAAATGCCTTTTTTAATAAAAGAAAGTCATAAAAATTCCAAATCATTTTATTTTGAGCTGTCCATTGAAAAACCGAATAGTCTTATTTTATTGTAACCTTTAAGGGCATAGGCGTACATGTCGCTTATCAAAATGTTCAATGTGTTTTAAATGTATTATTTTTTTTCAAATCCTGAGAAAACTAATAAGAATTTAAAAAAAATTTAAACGCAGTATGACAGATTACATTATTTCTGAGGGACGAACATCCCTGAAAACATCTATAATGCTTATTTTAATAAGTTACAGGGGTGAACATATAAAAAGGAAAATTTAGTGTTATTATTAATTGCAAATATTTCATTCAAAAGAAACTTTTTATTTATTCTTAGACCGAAAGAGACTTTCGGCCCTCGGTAATAACGCAATCTTTCATTCTGCGTTTAAATTTTTCAAAAATACTTATTAGTTTTCTTAGGATTCGAAAAAAATAAATATCTACATTTAAAAGTTTTAAATTAAAACACATTGAAAATTTTGACTTTTATGTGGCACTCATTGTATTATTAATTTTCTTTTCTTAATTGGCAACTAACATGTCTATCTCGACAAAAAAGTATATCTACTAAATAAATTATTTTTCAAACTCTTTCAAACTAGTTTGACAAACAGTTTGAATTTTCAAACCTGTACGATTGACCAGTTTGACTTGACTTGAAATATTTGTCAGAAGAATTGACTTGAGTTTGACTTGAAATTAAGTCAAACTCAAGTCAAGTTCAAACATTCAAGTCAAACTTGTGCAACTCTAATGGTTAACGACACTGCTGCGATAGTATCCAGCGCCTTTAAGAGTTGTTGGGTCACGCAAACACGACAGAACGGAAAATGGATCCAAAATGAATAAAGACAAAATTTATGTTTAGTGCTCCCCACAGATAGATCAACAAAACATTGAGAGAGTTACTCACTTTAAATATCTGGTATGTTACATTAGAGACCAACTAGACCCATATATTATAAGGTTTCTAAAAATAATCTCATTCTTCCGTAACCATAGCTTAAACCTAAAATTACATCAAAGAATGATCACATAACACATACTACATTTCGTTAGTGTTATTAAATGGCACCGAGAACTGGACTCTGATTGGACGATCAATTGCCTGGCCTAGAGGCCTTTGAGATGTTGTTATATAGAACAGCGGTTCTCAATCTGTGGTACATGTACCACTGGTGGTACATATCATTATTTGCGGTGGTACACAAAACGCAAAACTGTCAAAATCACCACTATTACAGTTAATTAGATTACCTATCTAGATAGGTAGTTATTTCAGTTAGGTGGTACCAAAAATATTAAAAAGTATTTTGTGGTACATGACTCAAAAAGATTCAGAACCACTGGTATAGAAGAATGCTCCGGTACCCCGGGCAGCTATGTAAACCAACGAAATCGTATTAAATAGAAATAGAGCAAATACCATTGGTGAGTTATAGAAAACTACTAAGAAAAGAAAAATTTCATACCTAGGGCATGGTCTTAGAGGAGACTGGTACAGAATCTTTCAGCTGATCATGAAAGTAAAATCGAGGGTCGCAGAGGAATTTAGGAAGCAGATATCAGATATCATGGCTCAAGAACATTCGCGATTGGACAGGAATACGCAGTGTCGATAGCTGAAGACCGTAAACAACTCTTCAATGCAATTACCATAGGAGGACCTTATATGGTACCAAAAAAAAAAAGAAAAGAAACGGATGGTTGAATTTTTAAAACAACACAAACATGATTCACATACTATCTTTCTTAATAGGTTATGAAGAATATCAAACAATTTCACATAACCGTATATTTTAGATATTTTTTCATCAACAAATAATTTAAGTGTTTCTGTTTTGGATACCCAAACGACCAAAAGGATCCACAAACGTTTTCGACTGCACAAATAAAAAAGTAAGTAACTTAATGTCGGTGAAGGAGAGAAATATGATACAGTCGATGATTTGCATCTCGGTGCAAAGGTACCGACGGTTGCTGGACGGGTCGTATACAAAAAGTCGTCAACGAAAAAGAAGAAAAAGAAGTGGAGCCTCGTAAAAATCCAGTGGCTGCATGTTAAACTCGAATTTTAACGACAGTTCGCGGAACGGTAAAAGGAGAGCCGATATAGGAATGTCACCTTAGTGGCTAGGCTAATGCAATTCCAATCACACTACGGTGTTGCCGGTTTTCTGCTGCATTTTTTCACAAAATATCTCTAACCATTCGGGGAATTTATTTATATCAATACATTAATACACTTTTTAGTAATACTTGGTATAGTAGAAACAGAAACGGAACTTTGTCAGAATGCGCAATAAAGTATTCGATACGCCGCTTTAAAGATAAGAGCTTGCCGATGTTTTAACATCCCATTCATCATGTAAATTCGTGATTAGTTCTCAACTTGCATATTAGTACAGTTAAAATTATTAGAAGATCAAATATTAAGCAGGAGAAATTAAACTTTTTTCTACTTTTAAGGGCAATTTCATTAGCGGAACCGAATTCAGAATTATTCTGCACATCATTTTTGAAACGCTATTTGGTTAAAATATCTCATTTTTGTTGTTAAAAAAATATATTAATTTGTCTGGACTAAATTACCACTTGAAATTCACACAATGTTTTCAAACTGAATTTTGTTATATGTATTCGGTTTAACGGCAAAGGCGCAAAATGGCGCCTGTCAAAAATTTCCAATGTGTTTTAAATGTATTCGTTTTTTCGAATCCTGAGAAAACTATTATATAAATATTTTTGAAAAATTTAAACGCAGAATGAAAGATTACATTATTACTGAGGGCCGAAAGTCCCTGAAAACTTCTATAATGTTTATTTTAATAATTTACAGGGGTGAAAATAAAAGAGAACATTTACTGTGATTTTTAATTGCAAATATTTCATTAAAAAGAAACTTCTTATTTATTCTAAGGGACTTTCTGCCCTCGAGGCAGAATCTTACCACGGAATTTAAATAATACATAATTAAATGAATTAATTATACCTAAATCAAATTTTCTAGCAGGTGTATGGCTATTTCGAACCAATTCTGACGAACTTTTTCAAAGTAAAAATACGGTTTTACCCATTAAGCCATCAATATTTGATTTGTTAATTAGAGATAATATTTATATTTTTAGACAAAGCAAGCAGAGATCGTGTAATTAATCACGACAGCGATCAATTATAATAAATATCAATAAGATATTCCTCGAGATTATCGAGAAGAATGATCGATTTTGGAATTTTGTATCTTATCGTGGAAGAATGTTAAGTTTCCGTTCTAGATTTATTGTTTGATATCTAAATCGAAGAATTAAGTTCTTATACTTTGCGAAGGGTTTAAAGATAATTTGTCTACGTGCAGAGATATATATTTTGCAATGTCTGTTTAAGTTTAAGTAGCCTTTACGTTAAAAAACATGCAAAACCTTGATAAGATTAATCCTTGTATAATAATGGACATTAAAATTAATCAGCGAAGAAAATATCGAAATATTTTTAATCCTTTAATATTTTAATATTTTTTGTCCTTTTATTTAATCGCATTTATGATACAGGGAAAATACTCCAAGACTGGCTAGAGTCAATATTTATCGCACTACCAAAAAATGCCAAACCCACAACACTGAAATGAGTTTCGTCTGATAAGCCTTATGACTTTGAGCAGGGGTGGGCAAATACTTTTAAGCACGGGCCAACACGTGAATGTTTTTGGTTTTTGAGTTTTTTCTCTGCCCAAGAAATTTTTTGACAAAAATACTGGATTATCTTAAATCATTTGGACAAAGAACTTTGGTGTGAGTTTTTATTGAATCTCACCCTACCGTGGCAAAAGGGTTTAATTATTACCTTTTGCCTAATTGGACATACGTAAATATTTTTGGACCATACGCATGTCCCCAACGTAATGTAATTGTCCTTCGATTATACAAAATAGTGACCTATTAGGAGAACTGGTTCTAATATTTAATTTGGTCTGGTTTTAAAGTTACTGATTAACACGATAGGAAGGGGTTGTGCCCACGAAAAATAAAAGTGATAAGCGACAAAAACATTTATTAAAAACAACGAGTTTGACAAATAAGCGTCTTAACGATAAATTGTCTTAGTAGCGAAAGAGAGAGAGAAAAGAGTCTTTATTATACACATAAGTACCGTCTTAAAATTTAGCGTGCGAGGGAGTTATTGCGAGCGAGAGAACAACAGAGAAAAGAACTAATCGCTTTGGACGCTGAGAAGGGACTGCCGAAATTCTATTCAAATCACTGCATTATTATCTTTGATAGTTTACACTATTCGGCCTGAAAAAGGCCACACACATTCATGTTACACTTCTTTGGCAAAGTGACCTGCTTACCCCGAAGACGATAAAACTGCAACCATATGTCTATTTTATAAAACACACAACGCTAACACTTAAGTTTTCAGAGAATTAAATCTTTTAAACACAATACAGGTTGTCCCAACAGATTTACAAGAGAGATATTTTTATAAAACTTTGTTTATAATAAATAATAGTAATAATAAATTGTCTTACTTATGTCGACATGTGATCAATTTGTGCCCAATTTAAATATGTCTCGTAATTTTTAAAGAAACATGGTCCCTTATATTAAGTCATAACAAGATCCAGATAAAAAATAAAGACATTGAACAACTGAACAAAATGAAATATTTTCGAGTCTGGATTACGAAAAATCTAAATTCGAAATCAGAAATTCGATCAAGAATAAAGCAATCAAGATTTGAGAAATCTTGATGAGAAAAGAGCAATCTTTTTGAAGATGAGGAAATTTCTGAGTAGCCAAAGACTCAATCTGCAAATCCGATACCGAATGGTAAAATGTTATATCCACTCTATTCTTCTGTATACTATAGCTGTACTATACAGCATACTATATGTTAAATAATGTATGGAAATCTAATGAGATTAAACTGGACACCAAAGTAAAAATCATCAATAGTAATGTAAAGGCAGTACTATTATACGGATCACAAACTTAGAGAGTAACAAAACACAACACTGGAAAGATTAAATCCTTCATCAATAAATACTTACGGAAAATTCTAAGAATATTTTGGCCCAACAGAATAACAAACTTATGGAAAAAACGAAGCAAGAACCAATACATAAAGAAATAAGAAAGAGAATATGGAAATGGGTGGGCCATACTCTGCGGAAACCAGACACAGACATAACAAAACCAGCATTGGAATTCCAACCTCCAGGAAAACGGGAACAGGGGATGCCGATAAATACATGGAAGAAAAAAATATTAAAGAAGCAGAAAACGTCGGCCTAACCTGGAAAGAAGTTAGAGAAAACTTAAAAAAAACTTTAAAAAGGGGGTAAACCCTGTAGTTGGCTGTATACCTTCAATATAACAACGTGGAATGAAGTAAACACTTCTGTTGTATGTAGGCATAACATGAATTTATTAAAAAAATCTTAAAATGTTGGTTCGTAACCTCTCACCTGAACACAAGTACTTACCTTGTATATTAAATTAATGGTCATTAAATAAATCAGTTAATAAAAGATTTTCTTTTGTTATTATTTATTTATATCTTAACGACACAAATTAATTTATGTATATTGATATTATACTGCTTGAAACAATCATCGGAGACGATCAGTTTGGATTCAGAGCCGGAATGGGAACGAGAGAAACCTTCTTTAGTTTACTAGTTCTCGCCCAAAAATGCTACGACCAATACAAAAATATATTTACATATATGCTTTATAGACTTCGAAAAAGCATTTGATGGGGTAAGATACGACCTATTATTGGAACGTTTGCATGAAGTCGGCGTAGATGGAAAAGACATCAAATTACTGAAAAACTTGTACTGGAACCAACACGCCAGAGTTAGGATGGAAGGTTTCACATCCGCAAAAGTAGAAATTAGGAGGGGAGTTAGACAAGGATGTGTTCTGTCTTAATCCTGTTTAATCTTTACTACCAGTTTCTCTTTAAAGAGGCACTGGAGGATTTCAATGATGGAGTCAAGGTGAATGGCGTAAATATCGACAGCATCAAACACGGCGATGATACGGTGTTGATTGCGGACTCCGACTTGGAATCTACAACGACCCATAGACAAGATCAACTCGACCTGTGAGCAATTTGGTATGAAAATAAACATTAAAAAAACCAAAGAGATGTCAATCCGAAAAAACCAAAACGTACCTCAACCTTGCACAATAAATGGGTACATTTTAGAACAGATCAATAGATCTAGAAATAAGATCTGAAAATCTTGATCTAGAAATAAGATCGAGAGTAGAACAGGCCAGCAAATCTTTTTAAAAAATTCAAAAAATCTTTTCAAAAATCAAAAAACTGCTTTGTGATTCTCGAATACAACTCGAAATTCGACTACGTTTATCACAATGCTACGTCTGGTCGACTCTTCTCCATGCAGTTGAAACATGGACCCTTAAAATATCAATATCAACCGTAAAGAAATTGGAGGTCTTTGAAATGTGGATGTACCGGAGTATCCTCAAAATTTCATGGACATCGGATACCTCAAACTAAGCAGTAAGCAGTACTGCATAGGCAAGGAAAGAGAACTTTTTAACACAGTGAAAGTTAAAAAAACACCATACCTAGGCCACAGACTGAGAAGTAATAAGTATAGAATAGAATAGAATAGAAATATGCTTTATTGTCACTGAAAATTATACAATTTTATGGACAAAGCTTAACATAGATTCACGAAAAAGATATACATAACAATAACAATAACAAATACAATTTTATAAAATTAGATAAATCGTCAATAAAAAAAATATATAAACAAGTTAAAAAAAAGTGAAGTAAAAAAACAAAAACCAATATATTGCAAAATTACTATAAATTGCAAAATTGAACCTACAACATAATATAATAAAACACAAACAAAGGAACTAATAAGTTTAAGCTGCTGTATGTGACACCCAAATATAGATAAATACACTTTAGTTACTTGTACATTACTGTGATTTCTTAGTTAGTCATTAAGAAACTCTTCTACTGAATAATATGGTCTTTTAGATAAATGAGCTTTTGTCATTTTACGGAACTTGAGAAAGGATGTTGCAGATTTAAGTTGTAAAGGGAGATGGTTGTATAGTTTTTTTGCGGAATATAGTATAGATTTCTTTACTAACTCAGAAGACGGGATCGGTAAATAGACATCAAAAGTTGAATTTCTGGTGGAGTAGTCATGATGAGGCCTTGCTTGAAAGACATGCATGTGTTTACGAATTAAGCAAACAGTTTCTAAAATATACAAAGATGGAAGGGTTAAAATTTCGTGATCTTTAAAGTAACTTCTGCAATGGGTTGTTCTTCTGAGGCTAAACAGATAT